>NC_035445.2:69239454-69846941 GCF_002127325.2 Helianthus annuus
ATGAAGGGACTATGTCTGACATGACTTAAAGGCATACGGGGAGTAAAGACCTATACGAGGCGTCTTTAGCTCCCATAAAATGCAACCTACAGTGCGTTCTTGGTCCACATCCGAGGTTTCAACAAAAAACCACTCACATTCTGTTTGTTTTTTTATTTGTGTTTGCGTTATTATCATCCCGGAGTGTTGAAATGTCATCATATTGGAACGGCAACTATATCTTCGGGCAATATTCTAGCGAAAACTGGGGGCACGAAAGCGTTCCGGTAACAGTTATTAGCGTAAATGTTATAATTACTTGTTGTTTTCGTTTATTATTTACTAATGATGATACGGTTGTCTATTTTGGAGGAGTCTGGCATTCCCGATTCTAATGAGCAAGAGGAGGTTGTGTCTAGTATACAAGGAAAACAAAACAGCCCGTTTCTAGATTTGAACAAGCATCCTCCTGTTGATGAAACAGCCCCTGTAGATGACTCATACCCTGCTAGTGGATACGGAGGAGACGGTGGATACGGAGGAGACGGTGGATACGGAGGACACGGTGGATACGGAGGAGACGGTGGATACGGAGGAGACCGTGGATACGGAGGAGACCGTGGATACGGAGGAGACGGTGGATACGGAGGAGACGGTGGATACGGAGGAGACCGTGGATACGGAGGAGACGGTGGATACGGAGGAGACGGTGGATACGGAGGGGACGGTGGATATGGTGGATACGGTGGATACGGGGGATACGGTGGATACGGAGGAGACGGTGATCATCAGCAATTCATTTCCCCGGGCACTCCTTATGTTCATCAAAACAATTCGGACGTTGGAGGATATGGTGGTTATGGTGGATATGGTAGATATGGTAGTGAAGCACCTCCCATTCTGGACAGTCTGTACTTAAAAAAGACGGTATAAATTACTATTTTATTATTAATATTTTATTATTATTAATTTTATTATTATTATTTTTATTATATTATTATTATTATTATATTATTATTATTATTATTATTATTATTATTATTATTATTATTATTATTATTATTGTCGATGTTACAGGTTTTCAACTCCTTAGATGAACTAAAGAAACGGATACAAGAAATAGCAAATGCGGATGGTTTCGTTATTGTCACCCGTCGATCAAAGAAAATCGGGGGAAGAACCGGGAGGGTATGGCTTGAATGTGATCGTGGTGGTGAGCACCAGAGTACAGCAACACTTAGAAAAGCTGGAAGCAAAAAAACCGGTTGCCCGTTTTACCTGCTGGCTGTCCGAAACCACCCGTATGAAACCTGGGAGATAAAAGACGGAACAATTGAACATAACCACGAACTTTGTGAGGACCTGTCGGCCCACGCGTTTGTGCGAAGGTTTACTCCAAGCGAAATGAAACTGATCGAGCAGCTGACAGCTCAAAACATGGAGCCGCGCAAAATATTTCAAACGATAAGGAAGCAGGACCCCGACAGGTTTCATGTTCAGAAAGACGTTCAAAACGTTGTAGCGAAGATTAGAGCCGAACAAAGACAAGGATTGACTCCCATGCAGTCACTAGAAAATGTGCTGATGAAGAACGACTTTATTTACGAGATCCGGGAAGAACCCGGAACAGAGATCGTAACAGAGATCTTCTTTCTTCATCGGGACTCGAGAGTCTTGTGGCGTGCATTCCCCCACGTCATGATGATCGATGCAACGTACAAGACAAACATATACAATATGCCCTTTATCCAGATTGTTGGTATGACGCCTACCAACAAATCGTTTATTATCGCGCATGCCGTTGTTAGTAAAGAACGGGGTGATAACTTTGTGTGGGTGCTTGAGAGGGTTAAGGCAATGTTGGATGAATGTATGGAGCCACGTGTGATTTTAACGGATAGAGACCTAGCCCTTATGGGCGCGTGTGCTAAAGTATTTCCAGACGCCTCCAGGCTTCTTTGCAGGTGGCACATACAACAGAATGTTATGAAGCACTGCAAGGGTGCCTTCACAGACGACGACTGGAAGACATTTTTGTCATTCTGGGGTTCATTGATTGAGTCTCCATCCATACCCATCTACGACTACCACTTGCGCAACATGCGAAAGCGACTTGTGGAGTGCAAACGTTCTAGTAAGTTTTTCTAATAACATACGACTCACCTATGCAAATTTTATTAAATTATTTTTACTTTTTAGGAGTCTTCAAATACGTGTACGATAACTGGCTAAAAGACTACAAGGAGATGTTTGTCTTTGCGTGGACTGATAAGAGGCGCAACTTTGGTAATCGTACTACAAACAGAGTTGAGAGCCAACATGCCAACTTAAAGAGATACGTCGAAGATAGGAGCTCGCTGGACCGTATAGTTGGTTGTGTCCGGGATATAGTTGAGACACAGTTCGGTGAAATAAGGAAGACTTTTCGAGAAAGCATCGAAAAAACAATGAAACACCACAAACACCCGATGTTTCAACACCTACTTGGAAAAGTATCCCACAAAGCCCTTGACTTGTTGCATGGAGAGGCAATTAGGAGGCTAGATGTCTTGGAGCGCTTTAATTCATCATGTGGTTGCCAAATGTGGCACAGCTGTGGGTTGCCCTGTGCTTGTAGGATAGAAAAGTACATGCGTGAAGGTAATAATTATTGAACGTCGTACAACACTTGTGTGATATATTTCCTTTCCTTCATTTTACCTAAACAATATTGTTTTTAACCGTGCAGAGCATCCGATTCAACTCGAAGACATAGACGTCTTCTGGCGGAAACTTAACTTCCAAAGTTGTAAATTGATAGACGACTCCCTTGACGTGGTCGAAGAGCTAGATGTTGTTAGACAACAATTACAGTCGCACCCTCCAGCTCAGCAAAAAAGCCTGCTTTCAAAGATTAAAGCGGTGTTGACTCCAACGAAATCTACCAAGAAACCACCGGTTGTCCAACAAAATACTCGTGGCCGACCAACAACAAAGCAGGTACAAGAAAGGTTGGACGAGGCCTCTCGTATAGATGAAGAATTGAGGAGAAGCTCCTTCGGTGATGCAAACACGTGCTTTGAAGGTTCACGACAAAGTAAGTACGATAAACCTCGCCACAGCTCGTACGTTCCGTCTCAAGCCTCACAACAGTCGGTTATAAGGTCCCAAAAACCCAAAGCGACCCTAAGCCGTTCAAAGAGTTCTAAGAAGAAAGAGACACGAGATGATCACGGTTTTCCTTTAATCATTGGGGACGAGTACGTGGGAATCATCGAACGGTTTAAGTCTGACATTCCGCCAGTGTTCCATCCGTACGTCTCGTGCATACGAGATGTGATGCCGGACGGTCATTGTGGGTTTCGGTCTGTGGCTGTGGGCTTAGGGATGGATCAGAGTTCATGGGGGCGTATTAGAAGGGACCTTGTCCAAGAAATGGATCAGAACGAATCGATCTGGTTCCCAATATTTGAAGCATGGGCTGCAGGTTATTTTTACACGCATCGTCAGGGCCTAATTTGGGATTCAGTGGCCGGTTGTGGGGAGAATCACTGGATGGACTTCCCCTTTGCAGGACTTCTTATTGCACAAACGTACGGTATCGGGGTGCACCTGTTAACGACAACCATGGGTGCGAGTTCCACTTACTTCCCAATACTAAGTCCTCCGGCTAATCAACAACCATTATTCATAACGCTTACACATGTTAACGAGAACCACTTCATACATGTTAAGCTGGAAGGGGATTATCCTATGCCACCAGCACACGGGCTATGGTTGACCCACCGAAGACCCCACACAGAACAATGGGAAGATATGTACTTGCCACGTCTAGAATGGTATACATCGATAATGAATCCTCGACCAAGATCAAACCCCAGTCTTAATTACATAGATAGTTACACGGAAGAATGATTTTTGTAATTAATAGTATTTTTTTGGAATTAATAGAATTTTTTTGTAATTATTAGTATTTTTTTTGTAATTAATAGAATTTTTTGTAATTATTAGTATTTTTTTATAATTATTAGTATTTTTTTTGTAATTAATAGTATTTTTTTTGGAATTAATAGTGTAACTTTGTAATTAATAGTATTTTTTTTGTAATGAATAATATTTTTTTGGAATTAATAGTATTTTTTTAAATTTTTCTACAAAAAAAAAACTATACGCTTCGTATAGAACTAGACTCCTCGTATCATATTGCACAAAAGACCATTTAGCCCCTGATAGGCCCCCAATAGAGGCTTATTCCAGGGGCTCAAAGGTAATTTTACACCAACCAGACGCCTCGTACAGACCTGTACGAGGAGTACAGTTGAGCGGGATTTTGAAAATTCAATTTTTGAATATCTGAAATTCAAAATTTGAATTTTTTGAAAGTAGACGCTTCGTACAGACCTGTACGGGGCGTCTCTTTGAGCGGTTTAAATTTGAATTTTGAATTTGAATTTTGAAAATCATTTTAGTTAATTACTATTTTACCCCTGATATGCCCCCAGTATAGCCACTTAGCAGGGGCTAAAAGGTAATTTCAAAATTGTACGACTCGTACAGACCTGTACGAGGAGTACAGTTGAGGCGGTTACTTTTTGCCATTTCTTTTTTTAATTAATAAAATGTATTATTAAATTACCATTATGCCCCTGTTTACCCCTTAGTATAGCCTTTTTTCAGGGGCAAAATGGTAATTAACCATTCCAGAAATATCTTTTTGGAATGGTTAATTACCATTTTGCCCCTGATAAAAGGCTATACTAAGGGTAAAACAGGGGCAAAAATGTCATTTAGCAAAAAGCATAGACGCCTCGTATAGCTCTATACGAGGCGTCTAGGCTTCGTATAACACAGGGGGGGGGCCTAGACGACACAGATCACACACACAAACAAAAACACACACATATACGGTGCATTCGGATCTATACGCCTCGTACGTATTTCAACCGTATTTTTGAAGAATCGAAGCATCACCGGTACGTATTTCATCCCGTAGTTAAGTATTTTTGTCTCGTTTATGCCTTTAGACCGTAGGTTTGCCCTAAAAGTTGAATTTGGTTGGGTTTTGGGGGTTTGATGTTGATGATGATGAAGAACTTGTGGAACAGGACGCTGAGTATAGCCCTATACGAGGGCTATACGAGGGTCTGTTTTTTTTTTTTTTTTTTTTTTATTAATTATATTATTATTATTATTTATTAATTATTATTAAATATTATTATTATTTATTAATTATATTATTAAATATTATTATTATTATTATTATTTATTAATTATTATTATTAAAAACATTATTATTAATATTATTATTATTTATTTATTTATTTATTTATTTATATTATTATTATTATTAATTATTGTTATTGTTATTAATATTATTATTTATTATTTATTATTTATTTATTTATATTATTATTATTATTAATTATTGTTATTGTTATTAATATTATTATTTATTATTTATTATTTATTATTATTAATTATTGTTATTGTTATTAATATTATTATTTATTATTTATTATTTATTATTATTAATTATTAATTATTGTTATTGTTATTAATATTATTATTTATTATTTATTATTTATTATTTATTATTTATTAATATTATTATTATTGTATACGTATACAGTATTTATTATGGAGGACGATCTGATGCCGGGCGATGACATGCACATAGAGCCGGTTCAGCAGGGTCCACGACGGAGACAGCGACCGCCTGTGGATACGTTGCAGGGGCATCCCTATCTAGAGTTTCCCGACGGCACTGACGCCGCCCGTCATTGCCAGAAGCTTAGGAGGATGCACGTTGGATCGCATGCATCGATCGACTGGGATGCGATGGAGGAGATTGCTGAGACGCCGAGAGTGCGTCGGTTTATACCTATCGATTCCCCGTGGCATCGTCTTTTTGATTTGGCGCACACGCCGACCTACAGGGAGCTGCTGGTCGAGTTCATTTCGTCATTCACATTTCACCCTCCTGGGGAGCCAGTGCCGATTCCGTACCCAGGTGAATGTTATTGATATTTATTTATTTATTTATTAATATTATTTATTTATTTATTTATTTATTTCTTTATATTATTATTATTATTATTATTATTAATTATTGTTATTGTTATTAATATTATTATTATTATTTATTATTTATTATTTATTATTATATTGTTTTATTTATGATTCCGTACCCAGGTGCTCCCCCTCCGCCTGAGGTTTCTTTCAGGCTTGCTGGCGTTCAGCGTTCGATGACGCTAGCAGAGTTTGCGGTGCGCTCTGGTTTATACATGCAGGAGGAGATCGAGACTGAGATCTACACAGCGGGGCTAGTGGTGGTTGAAAAACCCACTCTTGTTGGGTTTTGGCAGGTGATTGCGGGGGCGGATCATTGGGAGCATGACAAGTCGAAGGGGAGGGTGTCGTTTGTTAGCGACCCACTATACAGGTATGTACGTTTATTATTGCAATTATTGTGATTATATGCACTGTTTATTAATCTCTGTTTTTGTATTTCGCTAACACTATCTGCAGGTATCTGCACCATTTGCTCGCCACTTCTATATCAGCGCGCGGCTACAGCCGTGAGTGGTGTACGACCACAGATCTTTTTTTCCTATATTGTTTGTTGTATAGGAGGCCGTGCGCGCTAGCACACGGTCTAGCCCAGTACTTCGCCTCCGGCCATCACCGGCAGGAGCGCGGATTTTTGTATGGCGGGGCGTACGTGACCGTCATTGCCCGTTCATTTGGCCTCGTACCACATCAGGACCCACATCTACGGACGCCGGCCATCATGCCGACGCGGATGGGTATGCCGTCGCTATGGGGGATGAGGGTTATCAAGAGGTTCCCGGTTGGCCCGCGGTTTAAAAACCGCGAGGGGGGCGTATGGAGAGAGGAGGACCTACCAGAGCATTTCGAGGACGTTCATCCTCCTGCAGATCCTGCTGATGTAGTGCCCGTGGAGGACCCTCCGGAGGATCTAGACGGTGCAGCGGGGCCACAGCCACCGCCACCTGCCGGGGCACCTCAGTTTCCACGTCACGCTATTCGAGGTGGTGCCCCAGGAGCTGCACTACATCCGGATGTACGAGCCAGGCTTGACAGGCTCGACGATTTGGTAGGTTGGTTGGTACGGGCGGAGCAGGATAGACGAGAGAGAGAGGGATTACCCCCGATACCGCTTCCACCGGTTCGAGCACCACATCAGCAGCAGCAGCCGCAGCAGCAGCACCAGCCGCAGCAGCAGCATCAGGATTCAGATTCGGATTTTGATGCATAGACCTGTTGTTGTTTTTATTGTTATTGTGGATGTACAAACTTATCTTCTATATTTTTGTTATGGATGTAAACAGTTATCTTATATATGTCATATTTATGTTTGTTTTCAGTTATTCGGTTACTCAATGATTGTTCTCTTAAATTTAGATAATACGGAAACAATATAACCCCTGAATATAATACGGAAACAATATTTGAAAGAAATAAAATTTTAATCGAAAGAATAATATTTAAAAAAGTAAAATGTTAAAAACAATATAATATATTTAAAGAGCCGATTTTTAAAATAGTTGATTTAATCGACGCTGAAACAAAAAATTTTTTTAAACTTTTTATATTGTAAAAAACAAAAAAAAAACAAAACTTTTTTAAAAATAAAAAAAAAACGATTTTTAAAGGCAAATAGTTAATTTTTAAAAAACAACAACTTTTTATAGTGTAAAAAAGAAAAAAAAACTTTTTTTAAAACCTAAAAAAATTTCATCAAAAAAACAAATCTTCAAAAACCATCCAAAAAACCAACCCAAAACCCACCAAAACACCCCTCATTTCAGCCAAAAAAAACTTCCAAACGGAGACGCCTCGTATAGACCAAGACCCCGCGTATAGGGTTCCTTAAACAACGTGCCTGACACCCCCTGTACACCCATCGAATTCAGTGCATGGACGCCTCGTATAGGTCTATACGAGGCGTCTAGGTTTGCAAAAGTGTGGATTTAGGCGCAGTGGGTGTCCGGATAGATTGGCCCTTATAAATTAACTCCAACACCTTTTACCATCAAAATTTTCTTCTCATGGATTCCCTTTGACTGAGCTTTCGATACCACACGAAATATGATACTAATTTAACACAGATATTTGTAGGTTTGAATTTAGTTTTTTTATACCCCTTGTGAACAACTTAGTAACAAATCAAAGGAGTTAAACAAATTCCAATTAAGTAAAAAATAAATCATTAAAATTAAGTATATATTGTTGGTGTTTTACTTAAAAATAAAAGAGTGAATAAGGATTAAGGATATCATCCTCATATATAGTGACATAAGAAGAGTGAGATTTTACTCACATTTTACTTTTATGAAAATGTAACTAAACTTAAAACTTTAATCATTTATAAACTAAAAAAAGTGTAACTAAAACTCAAATATAGTGATACTTTTTGTGGCACTTATACTTTGAAGAGAAACATAACTTTTAAACGGCCAAGAAATTGATGCTTTTGGAATATGATATGAGTGATATTCTGTCAGGCAAAAAATATTCCAACGTTTTAAATTCAAGATTTATTGTTCAAAAGTATTGAAGATTTTTTCAATGACAACTTTTTTGTAAGTATTTATCAAAAGTTGTTGATTATATGAATATAATTATATAATAATACGTATATTAATTAAAACAAGCCCAACTCTAGCTTTGGAATATGAAACTTGAGCTCTATACATATAAACAAGACGATTTCGCTTAGCTTCTTTACATCTCTTAGTTTAAAAGTATTGGCTTAGGGGTGGGGTGGTCACTAGTGATAGAATTCTATCACTTATAAGCATCCAATCAAGTTCCACCATGTCATCAACCATTTTTCCATCACTCACAACCTTTTTTGGTGGCAATGGTCATCACTCACCACCACACCCAACAATTTCCTCTCAACCAACAATTACCCTCACAAAATTAACACCATCACGCGTTGAAGAATTCACGCGTTGAAGTTGTCACGCGTTGAACTAATCAGTGGCGGTGGTCATCATGGAAAACCAACGCGTTAATGTTGGCCACAACGGAAGTTTAACGCACCGCCCCCTTTGGCCTTATTAAGTTTGATTTGATAAATAAGATATTATAAGATCACCCGTAGTGGGCGAGTTTTTGGCATTTCCCCCCTGAAAAAACATCTCACAATGCCATGGAGACCGCCCCCCTTGGGCCTTTTTTTCGAAAATTCGGTCCAAGCGTTTTATTTAAAACACCATTTTCGCACGAGAATCAATATTTGACCGTTGTTTTCAACGGTTTTATAAAAAAATTACATCATGAATCTCTTCCAACCCCCTTCCGGTGTTCCGTCTAGACCCGGCAACCAAACTTCAAATCGTCCGAACACCACCGAACCTCAACTGTCCTTCATTTTCCAAGAGATGGACCTGAGTATGTTGGCGTACACACAAATATTAGGCATGTCCCCGCAACCGTTCTTTCACGGTCCACATGCCTTTGCATCCATGGGTGATTCGCAACCGTCTCAAGAAGAAACCGAGCGCGACGTTGAAACGGTACCAAGACACAACCCGAGCTCGTAGATGAGGCGTCTCAACGTGGTAAACGGTCTCATAAAAAAAGGAGCCAAACGCTCCACGCCGGAATCGAACCTACCTAGCTTGGTCGAAAGATGAAGAGTGCGCGTTAGCACGAGCGTGGCTCGACATATCGGAGGACCCCGAAGTTGGTAAGCGTTATAAAAATATATTTGTTTTATTTTTTAAATAGTTAGGTAATCGTATTTTTTAATAAAGCAAACTATCAAAATTTACCCCTTTTTTGGAATAAAATTCGCGAAACTTTTTTTAATGCAAGGGGTAAAGGTGAGTATCGGGACAAAGATTCGATATCAAGCAAATGGACCGACATAAACCAGAAATGTCATCAGTTCCAAGAATTTTTCCAATGCACGAGGGATAACTGGGGTAGCGGACAAAACAATGAGGGTACATTAACAAGAGCGTTGGAAGAATACAACCAAACGAGAGGCGTTTTCACATACTTGAATTGTCGGGAGCTTCTGCGTGGAAGTCCTACGTGGTCTAACGTACCGAGCATGACGTCTAGTGGTAGACGTAAAGCAAAACGGTCCAAAACCTCATCCTCGGTTGATCCAGAGACACCTACTTCCGATGCTCGAAACTTCGACTTAAACATTAATTTGGACGACGACGAGGATGTGGAGTTGGCCCGACCGCTTGGTGGAAGAATTGAGAAAAAGGGGGAAAGGAGGAGTCGTCTTTGGCTAATTTCGAAATGAAGCAAGATTTCGAAGAGATGAACCGACGCCTACAAGACATTCAAGATGGCCCAATGCTGATTGGACCACCATATGACGGATTATGCCAAAGATGAGGCATTATCTTCACCTCCCACTACACTTGTTCTAAGTTTCATTTGGGCATGATTAACTAGGGGACTTGGCCCAGCATATAGCATTATAGTGAACCATTATTAAAGAAACTTGATTGGTTTATTAAGTTTGATTTGATAAATACGAGATTATAAGTTTCAGTTAAGCATGATTAGCTAGGAGACTTGGCCCAAGATATAGTGAACCTTTATTAAAGAAACTTGAGACTATGTGTTCCGGACAAGTGCGCGAGTGGCACCAGCCAGGTGGAGTGCCAACTTGGTCGTGCACACCACAACAGCTAGACACGAGCGGGGGGGCGCTATCAGGGGGCGTGAGTGTGGTAGCTAGCGCGAGTGGGCTTGTTTAGGGGTGTTTTGGGGCGCTATTGGTGAAGTTACGACAATATGCTCAAGTGAGGGGGCACGAGTGGGCATGATGATAAGCAGGCGTCTAGTCAACGCCATGTGTTGCGGTATTAGATGATGAATCCGGGTTATAGCTTCAGCCACAACACTAGTCTTGTCTCTCTTGAATTCATGTAAGTAATCTATTTTATGTAGTTCTAACGTTTGATTCATTTCTAAATCTTGGCCAAGTCCTATTAAAATGGAATGTAGCACCAAAAGTTACAAGAAATAAAGTAAAGATGGAAGAAAAGAATGAAGATGAAGATTAGATGGAAGAAAAGAATGCAGATGAAAATTAGAGTTATATTAACCATGTTTGGAACAATCTTATCCACATAGAAATGTCATAAATGGAACTATGAAAGGGAATATTGGAGTTTTATTCTAATCTATGGATGAGTTTTTGGGATCTAGGATAATATGTTTTAGTAGAGGAGTCCAAATTGATAATTGTAAGTGTGGTGGTGGATGTTATTAGTTTATTAGAGGTCCTTTTTTTTTTCTACTAACCCGTGCTTCTAACTAATGCTATAGTTAATAGCCTTTTTATTTTTTATTTTTAATTCATTAGAATCCTCATTTTTAAAAAAAATCATGTTACCAAAAATTGTTGGATATGAAAGCTTGATGTTAATATTTGATAATAGTTCTTGACAATATGCCTAACAAATATGTGATATCATAATCATAAGAGTAAAATGTGATTTCGTCTATGAGGTTTGATCACTTTTGAAACTTTCGTCCTTAAGGTATCAATTTTAATTCAAAAGTTTGAAATCTTGCCGTTTTTATCTCTGATGGCTAAATTTCGAGAGACGAAAGTCACAATAAATTGCCAAATTCAAGGATGAAAATGGCAATAAAAAACAAACCTAAAGTACTTAAATGCACAAAAAAAAATTATTTTAGATGGAACAAGTAAAAATGACTAAATTTCACTATCCTAGGGACAACTTTAACATTAGAGCAGGGAGAGAGAGAAGTCTCTCTGTTTTTTTTTTTTTTTCTCTATAAGATAAGATTTTTCTTTAAGACGAATATATATATGGGTATTTATTTTTCGAATGCTAAACCTAACATGGGCATTGACAACCATAGACAGGAGTTAAATTACCTAAGTTTTTATGTCTAACATGACAAAATTTATAAGTTTCATTTGTTCTTCATCGGTTGAGTTAGTTTATGTCTCGAAAGTAAGCCCGTCATCAAGCTTATAAGATCTTGACTCGAATCCTCATCAATACTTTTGAGTCATGTTTATTATGCATAAAGTATGTCTACGTATGTAATTAGAGCCGCTAAAAGTTCAGTTGTATCGAGTTTATCCAACTTAGAACCCAACCCAACTTCTTTCGATCCGAAGACACATAATTTGAGCTCATGTTGAGTTTGCTTAGTAAGGCCTAATTCCTGATAACAATTTCAAAGTTATCCCTTGATCTATGCACTATGCTTGATAGCTTCCACCATAAAGGCTAATGATTATTGACTAAAGTTAAAGCTTACGCTTTTATAATAAACAAGTGCATATTGCTTAATAACTTCTCTAGGCGTTACACCTGTTCCTCCATCTTTTCTCCATCTTTCAAACCTTCTTTATTGATGGGTAAAACAAATAAAAGATTCAATGTTTATTGTTTGTTTATACATCTTATCATGAACCTACATTCGGATATACTTTCAGATGTTTACATTTTTTGTTAACATTAGCTTTCTAATACACTCATGGATGGTTTGCATTTCTAATTTTGAATTCAAAAGTTGAAGAAATACTTATGTTTTTGTCCATTTTTTTAAAAACTAGCTGGAAGCCTGCGCGATGCAGCGGAATACCTCATAAACTCCACCAACTCATGGTTTCATCACACACCTACACACTCATACCTCACCCACATACACTGACAAGTCATGCATATACTTTCATATACACACCATAATACATATCTCATGTGATATAAGATATTATATACATAAATAATATATTAATTAGGAGTAGTTTATTAAATAATGTATTAATGTATTAAACAATGTTTTTTTAACGACGAATTTGTATCACTAACGGACCATTAGAGTATCTTTGTGCCACCAGCGGAACCACCCGATCATATCCATCTCCACTAAGCAATAATGTATATACACCAATTCAGGAAGAAACCCAATAAAAGTGGGATACACCCCCCCCCCCTTGTGGGAATCGAACCCGGGACCTAATAGTCCCTAAGCCTTTTCCCACCTCTAAGATGCCACTAAACTATAATGGCATGTGCTATTAAACAATGTATTGATTAGGAGAAATTAGTCTAGGAGAAAAATAATATACCACAAAAGGAAGAAAAAAAACTATATATAAATTTAGTGACAACTTAGGTAATTTGTATTTAGTCATACACCACTAAATGTTTTAAAAGGTATATCCCCATTAGTTGGGAATATTCCAAATCGTCTTGCTAGATTGATGGCCTTAGAAAGTTAGAATGATGTATATTGGAAGGTTATATAAAGTGGTTTGTTAAAAAAAAGCTAATCACTTGAAACTTGAAAGTTTGTAAAACTTTTGAAAAAGCTTTATCGAAATTAGCTCATATTTAAACTAGTTGAGATGGCTACGAATGTAAATAGGCCAGGCTCAAGCCAAGGAGGCTCGTTTATAAGTTATATCTAAATACCAGTCGAATCTTAATGTGTTCAAGCCGTTCCACATCAATCTAAGGACACGGTCTCACTCTCCGGCTTGTATTGAGTTTCTTTATAAATTATACATTTATGCAAAAAAAGTATTATTTTATATTAAAATTTGAAAAAAGAAACAAGTTGGCTCGAGCCTTTTACGAGACAAACTGAAGCTTGAGCTTAAACGTTTGCTTGTTAAGAATAAAGGATCCGAGCCCACCTGGCTCGTTTAACTTCGGACCCAAGCCCGAGCTAAAGCAGGGTATGCTCAACTCAAATAGCTCGTTAAGGCATCCTTATTACTACATAGCAACGAATCCTAAATGGACCAACTGAATTTGTGCATAGGAAATAAGGCCCAAAGGCTTGGTCACATTGCTTAGTGCCTTAGTGGATACTTATTGGGCTAGACTTGTATAAAGTCCTAAAGAATAGGAAGCTCACGAATTAGGCTTATTGTACAAGTCAAAAGAGATTTAGGAAATTGATGTGAACTGTATACGAGCATTAAACGAAATTTTTATAGCTAAAATGATGTTAATTTAGATATAAAATTACAAATTAGTAACAATTTCACAACTAAATTGAACTTTTATAAGCTCGAGCTTGGGTTTAAAATTGAGCTCAAGTTTAAAATGGAGTTTAAAAATCGAGCTAAGTTTTAACAAAGTTTGAACCTGAGTTCGGCCCGTCTTGAGTTCTCTGTTTAAAGCCCGAGCTAAATTCATGATTAATTTTTCAAGCTCAACTTTGGTTCGGAATTGATTCGTTTATTATTAATTAATTATTTTATTTATGACATAATTAGTTAAATAACTTTTTTGTATTGTAATATATAATAGGCTTATTTAGGCTCGCTGACCAAATCAAACTCAATGTATAAAGGTCGGACTCAGGTTTGTTTATAAAATGAGCTTCAATATAGGTTCAAGCTCGATTTAATCATTTAGCGAGCTGATCTTAAGTTATTCACAAGCAGATTAACACATTTACACCCCCCAAAATTCAGCACATCTCCTGACAGAGTGGGGAGCTTGAAAACGAGGTGTTATGCGACATGTGGACATCACGTCAGCACGTGCCAGAAAAGTGGTATGCTGCAAAAACGGGAGGTGTAGGACGGGTCGTGAAGGAGTGGCATTATTCGACATGTGACACACACTTTTTATTATTATTATTTTAGTATTCAAAACTATATAAAATCTATTTAATTTAAAAAACACTAATACTGATTAAACAAATAACATTAATAAAAACACTTTACTGAATTTAAAAAACAAAAAATTACATTACTTAAAAAACGAAACTAAAACAAACACACGAAATAAACTAAAAAATCTTTACATAATTATAATAAAACGTTAAACCTAAACATAATTAAATAAAAACCTAATTATATGCCATGCCGAAATGTGTTTGAAGTCACGGTTGTAGGCGTGCCTTTAATTGATGAGGGCGACTTGTATGATGTCGTCTTCCGCAAGGTCACCACCGTCATTTTCCACCACGTTGTGCACCGTTTCAAATCTTTCACTGTCCAAACTGATAGTCCTAAAACGCGAAGACCACGGTTCAGGTGGTGTCACCCCTATGAACATAAAATTAGATGAATTGAGAGTGTCTGGAAAAATGATGATACAGCGGGTTTGTTTATATAGGAGATGTTATTTATTTTTAAAAAAGTATTTTTTTAATTTATTCGTTGGCACACAACGGTTATAACCCACGTCCACCCACAACATGCCACGTCATCACTTCAGATGCCCTCACGCCGGTGGAATTTACCCTGCCTTCAACCCCACACCGTTGGCGGGCCAGTGTGCACGGCGTGGAGAGGCCACCACGCCTTATTTTCATGTCCACACCACGTGGTCTGAGGGTGGTCTTCCCTGGGATTCCTTTCTTGGAGCCAACAAACTCTATTTATATATATCTCTCTTAGACCATCCGTTATGGTTTAATATAACGCCATGCCATGTTAGCGCTACGTAATAGCCATTAATTAACTCATCTTTTAATTATTGCATTGTGATTTAACCAAAAATAAAAAAAAAACACAAAAGAAAAAAGAAAAAAAGTTTAACTAGGGCATTATGGGTGGACCACACTATATTTAGCCCTCAAGAACGTTACCACACTAAGATAGAAGAGGATGTGGTTTTGGTACCCCCACCCCCTCTTATTTTGGTTTAACCAGACAAAGGGGTTGTGATGTGGTTTTAGTTCTCCACAACGTGTGATCTTATACGTATTATTATACACATTAAAGGGTAGAGGAGACAAGCATCTTGGACCTTCTTAAACTCATAAACCTAACCAGTAAGATGATGTCATCTCATCTAAATCCACTCCATATCAATTCAACTCTAAGACTACACGGTGTGGTGGGCAAGGATAAGGCGACACAACCCTTCCAAGTAGGCGCCTCTCAGACCTTGAGGGCTTTGCGCTCAACATCACACAAAGCATGGAGTGGTCAAGGGAAAGGGCAATGCCCTATATTTTTTAAAAATAAATCATTTATCAAATCATTAATCGGTCAAGGGGTGGTCAAAGAGGGGCAACACCCGTGGGTTTCTTGCCAACGTATGTAGTTTTCGTATAGAATTTTATAGGTATATTTGTTTTCGACCCCCCGGTTTTATAGTTTTTTAAGATATATACGTTTTCGACCCCCCCGGTCGGAAATCTCAAGTTTCGCCACTGATTGTTCCCTTGCCAACTTGGACAACCTGCTCGTGAACCCAAAGACGCCCCCACTACCCTTTACATATTGTAGGGCTGACATATCGTGTATACCCGTACACGATAAGACACGACACAATAACTTATCGTGTCCTTTTTTTCAAACACGAACACGACACGATATACACGAAAATTACCTGTTAATACCTGTTAACACGACTGTTCGACTGTTATACACGAAAATTACCTGTTAATACCTGTTAACACGAACAAAAACACGAACACGACATGCTATCTGAGAGTTACAGAGGGAGTTTAGGGTTTTTTTTTTTTTTTTTTGAGTTTTATTTAATTTAATTTCTTAACATGTACTAACGGGTATTAACAGGTAAACAGGTATTTAACCTGTTTATACACGAAAATTAACAGGTAATCTCGTGTCTACCTGTTTGGTACACGATACCTGTTAAGGCCATACACAATACTTGTTAACTTCGTGTAGGTTCGTGTCGTGTATTCGTATAAAATTGCCAGCCCTAACATATTGTTCTATATATAGTTCGAAGTTCGAACTTGAAGTTTAGACTATGGACTCAAGTACCTTTCTAACTAGTTTTCTATGTCCGTATAAAAATTTGGTGCTCTTGATGACCAAGACTCTCCACTCGAGAATCATGTTTTCCAACAATCTTTGCAACATCAATCACATTTTCAGTTCATTTATTTCAGAACATACAAGTTTTCACTAAATAGAGACAATACTATAGATTCATTGAGTAAACTACTATTTTTGTTCTTGTGGACCGGTTATTTTTGTCATTTTCATCCAAAAGTTTTTTTTTTTTTTTTTTTTTTTTTTTTTTTTTTTTTTTTTTTTTTTCATTTGGATCCCATGCCCCATGATTTAAAAATCTTGTCATGTTCATCCATTATATAAACCCTGTCCATTCTTTAGCGTTAAATGAGAGGCATTTAAACCCCGTATTTATTCACTTCATCTTAGGGTTTTGAAAGAGAGAACCCCCCGTATTTATTCACTTCATCTTACGCTCTGTTCCCGAGTTAACTTAACGAGGGATAAGAAAAGAAAGCAAAAGTGAGAAAGGAAAGGATGAGAAAGGAAAAAGAAAGATGACTTTCCCACTGTTTCCTCCCAAATCGGAAGGAAAGAAAAACTAAAGAATTTAGCCTAGTTTTCCTGTCATTTCCTTTGTCTTCCTTCCTTAAATGAAACTCGGGAACACGACATGTTTTATTTTCCTTTCTTTTCCTTCCTTAAATGAAACTCTGGAACACAAAATATTTTTACTTTCTTTTTGTTTCCTTTCCTTTCCTTCCGTTAGTAAACTCTGGAACACAGTGTTAGGGTTTTGAAAGAAAGAAACCCCCTCCCTCCCCAGGAAAACATGGACTTAGATCAGCAAGGATGAACACATACAGATAGCAAATTAGACACAACCACCACTAAAGCTCATACTCTACCACATGACCCGAATCTAGTTGCATCGTGTTGATACGAATATTCTTTTAAAGATGAAACGAACTTCGATCTGTTTGGAATGAGGTGCCCAACTTTTCGATCCCCACATAGAGAGGTCTATCGACCGTTCCCAATCCATAAAGGTGATGATGACGATATAATTTTGGTGCCAGAAACACAATTTCAAGAAGATTATCAACAATATAATTTGGGTGACAAAATTGAAGAAATGCAAGTTCTGGAAGATGAAGATGTTCAAATTCATGCAAATAAGGAAAATTTGGCAGACGTGCGAAGAATACACCATGGACAAACACGCAAGAGGTAGCTTTGGCGAAAGCATGATGTTATTCCTCTTAAAACAAAAAGAAAGGAATTCAACATATAAAAAATTGTTTTTGGAACGCGGTACTTAAACATTACAATGCACAATTGCCTCGAAGTGATCGAAATGTCCATCAAATATCTTCAAAATGGGGAGCTATGAATCAACAAATTAATGAATTCAACGGATACTGGATTCAAGCGGTATAACTTATACTAATATTTATTTTTTTAGTTTAAATTTGTTTTAAGTTTTTACTTATATTTTGTTTTAGTTTAAATTTATAATACTTATTTTTTAGTTTTAATTTGTTTCAGTTTATACTTATATTAACTTTATATAGGAACGTCAATGGAGGTAGCAATATTGAGGTGATAAAATGGGCATTGAGTGATTGCCATGTACATTCGCGCGGTTTTACTCACGTCGAAGAATGGGAGATCATACGAACGCATGACAAATGGGTCAAAGTCCCATTGACAGGTGAAGCGTCTGATAGTCATTCTGAAGAGAGACAAAAGTCACCGGAATCCGGCAATTATCAATCATGTACACCAACAAGACGCCTTCACTAATAGTTGGTCAGATCTCAATGAAAACAACACACCAACAAGACGAAATTGAAAAAAAAAAAAGAAACCCGCTGAGTCGTCAAGCGAAACTTCCTTGGCTGACGAATTTGGGGCGTACAGGAAGACAAGCTGAACAAGTTGGTTGAACTACTGTTGGAATTAGTTAAAATAACATTTTTCACAAATATAGGAAAAACGATTTTTTTCCTATTTTGGACTAGAAATAAATATAAGAAAATGAGCGGGTTTTATATATTTATTTGTGGGTTTGTGTTCTATGTTGGAAGAGCTTCGCAACGAATTAAATCACGTCCAAAACGGAGCTAAGAGCCTAAGATGAATGAGATATCGATACTCAAAGTTTGGTGTTTGAAACATTGAATGCTGAAAAAGTGGGAAAGTGGCACCTTGCCCCACATAGGAGGAGAGTTGAAACTTAAAGAGGTATTTAAGCGGAAACTCTCCATTCTTATTGTTTCATGGAAGCATACACTAAGTGTACTCGCGAAGGGTGCGGAGCACACTCACTCGCACACGCGCGCGTGGCGTGGGCGATGAGGCGCAATGTGGCGCTTTGATGGCGCACTTTGCACTTCGCACATGCAGGCGCATGGGTACGAGGCGCATGACCCTGGTGGGTCCGCGCGCGAGTACACATGGCAGGTAGGTGCGCAGTTGCGCGCATGGAGCATGGGCACTGATGTGAGGTGCGCGGCGCACCAAAGTGAGCCAATACGGCGTGACTGTGTGGCGTGCTCGTATAGGCTTACAGGTGACGTGGCGCACGCGCGCATGGAACTGAGCCAGTATGGCGCGCACGCGCATGAGCGTGCAGACCTGCACGTGCAAGCGCGCGCACGCACCAGTGTGTCTTGCGCGCGCGCGCAGAAGCTTCCAGCATTTATGATAGTACAGTTACATTTCAGCATTTGAAACTGACGAGTCAATGCTTTTGATTGAGAATTAAATGACGAATTAAAGTGCATTGAATACGTTTAATGCAGTTTAATTCCCTCATTTAATTCATTTTTTCAGTTTCTTCCAAGATTTGCAGTATAAATAGGTGGTCACCCCTACTGCAAGTAGGCCTGTAAACGAACCGAACGAACACGAACGTATGCATGTTCGTGTTCGTTCATTTAACTTTAACCGAATATGAACACGAACACAAACATATAATCAAACATATTTTTTTGTTCGTGTTCGTTCATTAAGAAATCGGACATGTTCGAGTTCGTTTATGTTCGTTCATTTAAAGCCTAAACCAACAATTCACGAACATAAACGAACACAAACGAACATAAACAAAAAGAAAATTTAAATGGACATATTTGAATAAACATAAACAAACATAAATTAACATGACTGAACAAACAAAAATGAACACAAATGAACGTAATTGAACAAATATAGACAAACACAATTTAACATTAGTGAACACAAACAAACAAGTTTAATATACTACAATTCATCCGAAAACACATCTAAATTAGAGTTCATATATACTAAAATTAAGTAGTTTTTTTATATAAATATTACATAAGTGATCAGTTACGATCTAAGAAAAATTCTAAAATTTCATTTTTTTATTACTAGAAAACTCAATTACTAATTAATTTTATTTATATAAGTAGTTAGAAGACCTAATATTTATATAAATATAATTATTTATTTATTCACTAAAATTTAAACGAACATAAACAAACGTAAATAAACAAACATAAGTGAACGTTCATGAACATAAATGAACGAACATAAACGAGTGATCATGAACATAAATGAACGAACACAAGGTGTGTTCATGTTCGTTCATTTAATTACACAAACAAAATATTTTGTTCGTGTTTGTTCGTTTATTAAATAAACGAACATAAACGAACTTCACGCCGAACAAGTTCACGAACAGTTCATGAACGTTCGGTTCGTTTACAGGCCTAACTGCAAGAACACACCGAATTCACCAGCTCTTACAATCTTCTCTCACATAATTCTTCTCTTCTTCCTCAAGCTTCAAGGTATACCTTCGGGTTGGAGTCAAGACCGACAGTGCAACTGCTTTGGGCTGTTTTAAAATTTCATGGTGAGGCCGACTACAATGCTTCATATACCGTGTCGCGAGTTCGCACGCACTCATAACCGCCTCTTGCTCGACCTGCTTATCAGTCGACCCACCCTCATCGGCTAAAAACTATTTGTAATAAAAATTGGCAACGGATGACGAGGACGTGGGGGAATCCATTTTTTTTTTATAGAAAATGGTGTGTAGTGATCGGAGTGTCGCGCTCCGGTCAAAGATAAAATTTATAAGCCCAAATTACCTTTAACTATGTGTTAGTGGTAGCAAGGGGTCGAACCACGAAGAGTATGTGGTTTGTGTGTGGATTCGATTGAATTAGAACAATTGTCACAATTTATGAAGCTTGCCAGATATTTTTGTATTTTTGTTTAATTGAAAGATTTGAATTTAACTAATAAAATTGGTTTGATTGATTAATAAATACTAATTAACGAAAACACGAAAGATTGATTACTAAACAATAATAAGAAAAAGGGTTCACACCCGGTTTCGGTAATTGCCAACCTAGGGTTTCTACAAGTTTTTAGATTCAACTCAATTGCGCACGATTAGCGGATTTAGTGTACCGTGACTTAGGTGCCAATAACTATCAACGTTTCGAAAAACGGACAAGAATGCACTTTGTAATCAACACAAGTAAAACCTAACCACGACAATGCATAACTACACATAACCATTTCGTAAAGTCATAACTTTTAACATCGTTCGACAATTTACGAATACGAAAAAAATGTAAACTGTTGTCAATGGTTTCAAAAATCAAACACAAATTGTCACAAAGTTGAAACAAGAACAATTCGAAACCCTAAAGTTAACAACTACCTACACCGGGGTGAAACGGAGGTGATTAGCCGCTCATGGTCAAGAAAACTTGATCACCAGATGCTTGGAACTTGAAGGAAGTCATCTTGAAGCTTGAATGATGGAGAATTGATGAATGATGAAGGTTTGGTGAAGGATGATGGTGGAAGGATTGATGGTGTGGATAATTAGGGTTTTGGATGAATTGATTGTGAATGATGGTTGATGATGATCTTGATGTGATTCGGGTGATGTGTGTTGTAGATGGAATTAGAGGTGAATGATTCATGATTAGTGGCTCCCAGATCAAAGTTCAAACTCTCAAAACAATGTAACTCCCGAAATCAATGACCCCCCACCAATAGAAATCGAATCCTAACCAACAAAACACAAAATTCGCGCAGCAAGAAAATACTGCCCGTCGCCGACGGGCCTATACCCGTCGCCGACGGGTTCTCCTGATCATGCTTTCGTCCGACGGCTTGTATTGCTGGTTACGGGTTCCTCTGGCCGACAGGTTTATCTAGAGCCCGTCCGGGACGGCCTCTAGCCCGTCGGCGACGGCCTCTTGAGTACCAACTTCTTATTTTTCACTCCTCGCACTCCCAGTTGATCCGTAACGCGTCCCGGTGCTCCGGTTTTCGACCTGGTGACTCGTAAAGCTTCCGAAAAGCTCCTTAAACTTCATCAAACCTGCAAAACACATATTTGATTAAAAGTAGGCTATCCGAATTTAAAACCTATGTAAAAACATCAAGTTATGCAATAACGAACACCGGTTTTCAACCACGTATCACATCCCCACACTTGTCTTTTGCTTGCCCTCAAGCAAATCTGTTTTTCACTTTCACGTGGGTCGAACAACAAATACACTTCCCATTCCCGAGACAAAGGTTAAGGTCTATTGTCATACAAAAGTTCAAACCTTTTATAATTTACAACATATTTAACGATAAAGTGAGCATTCGCATATACAATGGTTATCCAGGATTAACCCGCTCGTAAAACTAGCAAGTTATGCACATCCCTCACAATGTTCTCTCCACTCGGCTTATAATTTGGCTAATGTGTATAATGTATTAGCACTTCAATCAATTAATCGCTCAAAACCGATTAGAACACGTACCCGCATAGGCTTGCAACTCAATCATTCTCCACCACTGATCACGAATACTAAGCACAAGTCATAAGGTCTTTGTAAGGGTTGTAACGGGGCTAGGCTAAGGGTAGGAAATGGGATATTTTAAAGTGGCTAAGGTGATAAAAATCTGATTTTTATTACAAAAGACTACTCTAAACAAACTAAACTATAAACATCGACTACAAGGCGACAACTTTCGCCTTTTATTTCTCAAATTAAGAACATATATTTTTGTTCTTTTCGCAACAATTTTCTATCTTTTTCATACATTTTCTGATTTTTCTTTCTTTTTTTTATGCAAATAAACAAAAACAACTATACAAACTTTACTCCTATAATCGAATTTCCATCACATGGGTTTAAAAGAAAAAGGTTTTAAGGTTATTGGTTAAGGGTGATCAAACGAAGGGATTAGGCTCAAAGTTGGCTACTAGGGGATAATTTTTGGGTAAGGATATAAAAATGGTGTAAAAGGAAAAGGTTTACCTAATGCCTTAATCATTCTCGTGCTTGTATTCGGTCTATGGTCTCAAACGTATCAAAAGTTGCAAGTTCTACAATACGCGACTAATGGTCCACTCAAACAAAGAAACATGTAAATGTAAATCTATGATATAAAAGTGGCTCAAAACCTCACGTATAAGGGTATGATATGTGATATGTGATGCATGTTAGGTGTAATATAATTTAAATATATATTTTAAGCCCTTTTTACACTTTTAGCCAAGTTTTAAATTTATAAAACACGATATTTACTCACACTAAACACACATATGGGCAAGTGCACCCATCGTGGACGTAGTATAGTGTTGGTAAGATACCGAGGTCGTCCAAGGACACAAGAGCTTTTAGTACCGGTTTATCCTCAACGTCTAATCAAATCAAAAAGTTAGAAAAGATTTTTAAACTAAGAAAATAAAAACTAACTAAATGCTGAAAAATAAAAATAAAATAAAAACAGATAGACAAGATGAATCACTTGGATCCGACTCGTGTATTAGTATAACCTTTGATTATTTTCGCACTTTTGCACTTGTTTAAGAGATGTTATTGTAGTAGGCCCCTCTTTTGAAGGCGACGTTACCCTCAACCAAGTAGTTTGAGTCAGCAAGGATACGATCCTAAAGGGTTGGATTATTGGAAGATAATGAATTAAGTTATTAATGCAAATTATGGTAGGCCCCGCTTTTGGCGGTGACGTTACCCTCGACTAAGTAGTCTGAGTCAGCAGGGATACAGTCCTAAATAGCCGGGTTATAGTATTAATAGTAGTTAACTTATGAGGGGGTCAAAGAGTTTCGATCCCCGCCATCCAATACCTATGGGTATTGAAGGAGATCCTACTAAATTTGACCCAGGTCCCTTGCAGGACCTCTAAACGCTGAACAAGGGCAAGACCCTTACCAAACCGTTCCCTTAACCCCCGACCAGGTAGCCAACATACCTCCATATAGACCGTGGAGATATGAATGGTGAAAATCTTTTATTTTATATAGACAGTAAAATAATGCCAAGACACCACGGACAAACGATAAGGAAAGATCACCTTCAACATAAGCAACTAGTTATTAAAGTCATTAATACAAAACCAAATAAAAAGTGCAAAGGATTAAAAATAAAAAGTATTATACTAAACACTTGTCTTCACCAAGTGATGTAAGAGACTTAGGCAAACATGGCCTTGATTGTCAAGAACTCTTACGATCAATCTTGGATCCCGAGACGACTCACACACTCTATGATGGACAATGGATGATGGTGGTGGATGATGGTGTTGTGATGGTGGTGGGTGGTGGATGAAGTGTGAGAGAGGTGGTGTGCCAAGGGATGAGTTGAAATGAAGCCAAGCACTCCTATTTATAGGCTGAACAGAAGGCTGGGCACGGCCCCGTGTCCGCTGGACACGCCCCCGTGCCTGTCTGACACTCTCTCTCTTCATTAATTGTAATTCGCAATTACAATTAATGCGCCTGCTGTACTTTCGCCACGCCCCCGTGCTCACTGGACACGGCCCCGTGGTGGGCAATAGAAGCTTCTATAGGTTTGTCTTTTCTGCTGCTTCTTGGGCACGGCCCCGTGCTGGCTGAGCACGGGGCGTGTTCAGCCTTCTGCCTTCTCTATTTTTCTTGGGAGGATGCCGTTGAGGGGTCAGACAGTCCACTTATGTTCCTTTTCTTGTATTTATGTTAGATTTAGCTGTCTTTTTGCTTCTTTTATGAATTTGAGCTCATTTAATCCTGAAAATACAAAAGGAAGACAAAAACACTCTTTTTCCAACATTAGTACTTAAAAAGGGTTAGTTTTATGCCTTATTTGATGTAATTTATATGTTGCATTTTACACACATCAAATACCCCCACACTTGAACTTTTGCTTGTCCTCAAGCAAAACTCTTTAATATGTGGCTTACACTCACAAATGGAATAGGTAGAAGAGAAGGTTTTGGCTTGTTATAGAGTGTTGGGAATCCAAGATCTTTTTGGGTTTTATTTTTATTTATTTACAATCCTATTCGTTATGATTTGTTTAGAACGTTTCATAGGATAAATTACTTATTTGGGCATAACATGCCTTTTTAATTCCATTTATATACAAGTTCACATACCTCATGGGAGAAATCACTCACACTCGGCCGAAGGTGTATTTTTAGTGAATCACTCGAGAGCGGCATGGAACTTATTCCTACCATAAGCTTGTCAAGCAATCAATCATCCTCCTTTTTAACTTGTTACCTTTGTAAATATCAAGAGGACTTTTTGGGTATAGGCTTGGGCTAAAGGTGGGTGAATGGGTTAGTAGAAAAGGGCGAAAAGCGTAAAAAGCATCGGTTTTCATAAAACACTTTGTTTTAGTGACTTTTTATTTTGAAGTATTTTTCCAAACAAGCTTTCTGTTTTAAGAGCTTTGTTTATTTATTTCTAACTTCATCATTTTATTTTTTTTATTTTATTTATTTTATTTTATTTTATTTTTTTTAGTCACACGAAAACCGAGCTTGTTACTAAAATAAAGGGTAAAAATAAAAAGGGATTTTTGGTGGGTAAAAAGGTTTTAGGGTAAAGAAATGAAAGGTTTAGGCTCAAAGGGGTTAACTAGGGGGATTTTTTTGGGTAGGTGGTAAAAAATGAAAAGTAATGGTGTAGAAAGAAAAATGGTTAGTCCTTGTGCCTCCATCATTTACTTACTTGGGTTTAAGTTGGTAAGGACCGGGAATGAATCGTCGTGGCAAGTTCTAGAGTCGTAAGAACCAAGCGGCTATTCACACAAGAAACGAAAAAATGAGCATTTAGTCTAAAGATGTAAATTTGTATGCTCAATAAAGGCTCAAAACTCACTTTTTGTGGGAATGGGTTTTTCTATGTGATCAAGTATATATAATCAAATTTTAACTAAGCTTGTCATGCCTTTTCATAATTTTCCTATGTTGGTTCTTGTTATCACGACGCTCTCGGTTGTAAATTTGTAAAAATATAACCTTATTAATCTTAGGATTCCTAACTTAAACTTTAGACAAGTAAAAAAAAATTGAAAAGTTTTGAAAAAATTTGGGGTGTTTAGCGGTTCCAATAGAGTTTTGTGTAAGACTTGTTATTAGGACTTGCAAAATTTCAAGGTTTTAGCTTCCCCCCCCCCCCCACACTTAAATTACACATTGTCCTCAATGTGTCCCAAAAACAAATTTTTAGGTTGATTGGATGTGTAATATGGTGTTAAAAGCAAAGATTTATGTTACTGGCAGTCTGGACACGGCCCCGTGTTCAGGTGCCAGTAACGAAAATTAAAGAAAAGAAACAGAAGCCTAGACACGGGGGCGTGTCTGGTGAACACGGCCCGTGTCCAGTTACCTGAACTGGGCATTTTTCTGCAGGGGGTTCAGCACGGGGCTGTGTTGGTTGGACATGGCCCGTGTTGAACCTTTTGTAATGGAGAAATTGATATCGGGCTGCCTTGTTTTTGTGCATGGGGTCATTTTTCTCGTTCCCTTTTCATCCTTTACCACCACGACTTTTATTTTGGACCATTCAAACTTTAAAAACCATCGTTCCATTTAATCAATAGAGAAATACATATAATTCCTAAATAAAATAAAATTAAAACTTAACAAACTAGGTCAAGAGGTACACGAGGTTATCATAAAGGGTTCTACTTTTTAAGAAAATTTCGAGAATAGTCTCCCGATATAGTTGGTCCTTTGGCCGATGGTTCCCTAGATGTCGTTTAAAGCCATTCTTCTATCTCTCTTGGAAGGAAGAAGGCGGCTTCATTTTCCTCAGCAACTTGTGGCTGAGGGGGAACATTCACCGGGATTCCTTGCACCATCCTTTGCGGAGGCTCAGGGTGCATGGCGTACCATTCGGCCGGAATGATGACTTCGGGCACCACGTTCCACGCCCTTTGGGTTATCACAGGCACCAGGGGGGGAGGCGAGAAAGTTTAACCTTTGATGCAAGAGGTTCACCTCTCGGAGACAACCCTCCAGTCCCACCGTCAGATGGTTGATACGGTCCACCAACGCTTCCTCCACTCCTGTCATTTCATCAATAGCCTCCCTTAGGGCGTAAACATAGTTTACAAGAGAGTCTTCTGCTGTTGATGATCTCCTCCCTTGTCGGTTACTTCTTGAAGATGATCCGCTTGTTCTGCTTTCCATTTTCTGTGAAAGAAACCGAAGAAAGCTAAATTTTCACAAAACAGTCCCTCGGACACGGCCCCGTGCTGGCTAAGCACGGCCCCGTGTCCATTTGTCTGCAGGATTTTAGGCTAAGGAGTCTTAGAGTTTTAAATTATTTTCATGGTTTTTAACTGTGTTTTGAGCTTAGATAATTTAAAACAAAGTTATACAACTAACTTTAAACAAGAATCCTTAGCAAATAATCTTACAAACTTCACATAGAGGGTTGGAATCATGGAGTTTCCAAGCTTCCATGGAGGAAATGTTGAAAAAATTTTGAAAGAAGAGGAAATAATAAAAGAGGAAGGGACAAGATGGTCCTTGGGAACCTTCTTTTAGCACTTACCTAGGATGGTATGAGTGAAGATCCCAGGAATCTCTGTCTATTGAAGTGGTAAAAAATGAGCAGGAATCAGGCTGCATTTAAAGAAAACGACAGCGCACTGGACACGGCCCCGTGTTTGCTGGACACGGCCCCGTGTGCAGAGGAAATCCTGACACATTTTGTCCGTATTCTGACAAAATCAGCAGAGAATCTTTTAGGTGAGCACGGGGGCGTGTTGACCTGGACACGGCCCCGTGTCTGGAGGCTGTCTTATGGAGTTTTGTTACTTCTAAGGATTTTATTGATATCGGGTGGTTCCTTACTGGTTGGGACAACCCCAAAGTGCCTAAGATACCTTAATTGTCCTAGACTAAGGCGAGAACGCAAGAGGTGGTGAGGGTAATTCCTATTTTCATTCTAGGTGGACAAGTCCAACCCTTTCCCGGGCTCTCGTTAAAGAAGGTGTATGCCGAATCGCTCAGGTCTATGTATGCACCGAACGAAGTCGATGGAGAGTCCTTCACGGCACAATCGGCACAGGGACGAATATCGTCCAAGTCTTTGCTAGGCATGAAGGTATTTTTTGGAGCAACGAGGTTGTCGGAATGCGGTTCCAACATTTCTTCATGGTCATCGTCTTGGGGCGGATCAATAAAGTCCTTCCTAAGCTCTTTTAACCAATTTAGAATTAGCTCTTCTAGTTGAAATAACTCGTGAAGGAGCATTTCCCCTAAAATATCTGGCTGGGCGCATTCGAGGGAGAGATAGTGCTTATTTTTACTTTAGCCCCTCTTAAGGTTATAAGGAATCGGTGGGTCTATGTAGTGGGGCCTATAATTTAGAAAGTAACATTCTAATTCTTTATGTTCGCCTCCACATAATTGACACCACGTACCATAAGAGTGCCGAAAGTAAAAAGAATTACTATCACTCATGTGTATGTCAGAAATTACCAACCGCCAGGATCTAACGGTTCTGTTTTCAGTAAGTGAATCTTGGGCACGGGGGCGTGTTGAGTAAGCACGGCCCCGTGTTCAGCTTACTGTCTGACTTAAAACAGGATTGCCAGTTCCAATGATTGAGCACGGGGGCGTGTTCAGCGGGCACGGCCCGTGCTGAGCTCTGCAGAAGCTGAAATACTTAGAAAATCCTAAAAAATTAAAAAGAAAAATAAAAATATGATTAGCCGTTGATTCCTAACTTTCTTAAAATCCTTGTGTCCCCGGCAGCGGCGCCAAAAACTTGATGCGTGTTAGGTGTAATATAATTTAAATGTATATTTTAAGCCCTTTTTACACTTTTAGCCAAGTTTAAATTTATAAAACACGATATTTACTCACACTAAACACACATATGGGAAAGTGCACCCATCGTGGACGTAGTATAGTGTTGGTAAGATACCGAGGTCGTCCAAGGACACAAGAGCTTTTAATACCGGTTTATCCTCAACGTCTAATCAAATCAAAAAGTTAGAAAAGATTTTTAAACTAAGAAAATAAAAACTAACTAAATGCTGAAAAATAAAAATAAAATAAAAACAGATAGACAAGATGAATCACTTGGATCCGACTCGTGTATTAGTATAACCTTTGATTATTTTCGCACTTTTGCACTTGTTTAAGAGATTATCTTAGTTATTGTAGTAGGCCTCTCTTTTGAAGGCGACGTTACCATCAACCCAGTAGTTTGAGTCAGCAAGGATACAATCCTTAAGGGTTGGATTATTGGAAGATAATGAATTAAGTTATTAATGCAAATTATGGTAGGCCCCGCTTTTGGCGGTGACGTTACCCTCGACTAAGTAGTCTGAGTCAGCAGGGATGCAGTCCTAAATAGCCGGGTTATAGTATTAATAGTAGTTAACTTATGAGGGGGTCAAAGAGTTTGGATCCCCGCCATCCAATACCTATGGGCATTGAAGGAGATCCTACTAAATTTGACCCAGGTCCCTTGCAGGACCTCTAAACACTGAACAAGGGCAAGACCCTTACCAAACCGTTCCCTTAACCCCCAACCAGGTAGCCAATATACCTCCATATAGACCGTGGAGATATGAATGGTGAAAATCTTTTATTTTATATAGACAGTAAAATAATGCCAAGACACCACGGACAAACGATAAGGAAAGATCACCTTCAACATAAGCAACTAGTTATTAAAGTCATTAATACAAAACCAAATAAAAAGTGCAAAAGATTAAAATAAAAGTATTAAACTAAACACTTGTCTTCACCAAGTGATGTAAGAGACTTAGGCAAACATGGCCTTGATTGTCAAGAACTTTTACGATCAATCTTGGATCCCGAGACGACTCACACACTCTATGATGGACAATGGATGATGGTGGTGGATGATGGTGTTGTGATGGTGGTGGGTGGTGGATGAAGTGTGAGAGAGGTGGTGTGCCAAGGGATGAGTTGAAATGAAGCCAAGCACTCCTATTTATAGGCTGAACAGAAGGCTGGGCACGGCCCCGTGTCCGCTGGACACGCCCCCGTGTCTGTCTGGCACTCTCTCTCTTCATTAATTGTAATTCGCAATTACAATTAATGCGCCTGCTGTACTTTCGCCACGCCCCCGTGCTCACTGGACACGGCCCCGTGGTGGGCAATAGAAGCTTCTATAGGTTTGTCTTTTCTGCTGCTTCTTGGGCACGGCCCCGTGCTGGCTGAGCACGGGGCGTGTTCAGCCTTCTGCCTTCTCTATTTTGCTTGGGAGGATGCCGTAGAGGGGTCAGGCAATCCACTTATGTTCCTTTTCTTGTATTTATGTTAGATTTAGCTGTCTTTTTGCTTCTTTTGTGAATTTGAGCTCATTTAATCCTGAAAATACAAAAGGAAGACAAAAACACTCTTTTTCCAACATTAGTACTTAAAAAGGGTTAGTTTTATGCCTTATTTGATGTAATTTATATGTTGCATTTTACACACATCAATTTGCATCAAATGCTAGTTCCTTAGGCGAATTATTCCCAAATAACCACCCGCTATATACCCGTCATGTTATTAATTTGAACTTGACCATGACAAAAGACCAAATGGGTTGTGCCATCCCTCGTTGACTTGGTTACTTGTGCTTTTAAGATCGCTTTTAAGACAATAAAATTTTTGAAAAATTTTTGAAATTTTCCCCCATCCCCACACTTGAGGTAAACGTTGTCCTCAATGTGTAAGAACTAGAGTTTTAAAACGCACAAAGGATGTGACACGGCTAACCTTCCCAAAATTTCACCCCGGAAAAATAAAATACAAAATATAATCCACTTATTACTAGACTAAGAATCAAGGTAAAAAGGAAACGCATGCACCGGATTTTTGTCGTTGATGCTCATATCTTCTTCTTCTCTTCATAAAAACGGTTGTCCCGTGAACATGTTGTACCTACAAATTCTAATCCTTGTGTAGAAGCATGTTTCTCACAACCATCAAAATTTGTTCGTTACCTAGTTCTACCACTTTTATGAAAATATTACCAAGCCATGCGTTATTTCACTTTGATTTAGGTGGAAAATAATTTACAACAACAACAAACCTAACTCACTTTCGTAGGAATCACGGTTGCATTTAGCTTATGCAACAAGCCCTTTTAAACCCCCCAATAGCTTGGGAGGACGAGAGGTCTCGTGAGGGTTATATAGGGAACACACCCACAACATTCATTTAACTAGGCAAAAAGTAAATAATAACGAAAAAGAAATAAAGAACTAAAGTATACAACAACAACAACAAAACAAAACATACCTTGCCTTCACCGCTGATATCTTTCGTTGGGATCAACTGGCGGGTTTGGCTGGTATGGATAACCAGTGAGGGCTTCAAACATCTCCCTGTAGTTATCAAGTGGGCTCGAATATCCCTGAGGTTGTGGCTGATAGGGTATCGGAATGAAGCTGGAGCCTACGGCTTCGGGCCAGTGAGGAGATGGGTCGGATGGGCCTCGTGGAACGGGGAGATTGGGGAAGTCGGTCCACCCCGAGTGCTCGACATAAGGAAGGCCGGCCTCATAGTCTCTTCGATGTCTCTCCTGATCGTGGAGAATTTTGGCATTATTAATAGCCGTTTCCTGGGAGACATACAAAGCACTCCATCGGTTATCTTCCCATGTGTTCCGCTCGTTCCGCGCTTTTTCCTCCCTTTCTTGCCATGCCCGTCTTTGGGCCATATCTTCTTCTTGCAATTGTATCAAGCGTTCCATGTGAGATCTTTGAAGCGCTTGTTGCAGTTGTTGCTCTTCCATGTATTTCTCCATTCTCTCACGATAGGCCGCTTGGGAGGCCCACTGTTCTTGCGAGTAGGTTCCGTGCATCTCTTCCCAATTCTCTCTTCTCCTGTTATATTCTCGGCCCTCGCCTATACATGCCGAGATGTTATCATAACACGCTTTTTGCCCGCGGTTAAAATTTCTGAACGACGACCCTTGTCTTTGTTTCACAAAACCTGCCACATCTGCATTAATCTCCCTGTGGAGTCTCATGTACCTCTGTTGTGGTCCCCGTGGACCAGAAGGCTCATCCTCGTCTTCTTCATCAATCATCTCCTCATCTCCCCCAGCTCCTTGCTGTGCATCTGGATTGACAAATTCATACTTGTGACCCAGTTTGTCGGTCACCACATATTTGTTTCCCGACAGATTCACATCTATTTTCCATTTTTTCCTCATTGTTGCTATGTTGAATTCTTCCAGGGGCTTGGATACCCAAAGCGATTCCGGGGGCAAGCAATTCTGCTGGACGATCATAGCACTGATGAGGCGTGCATATGGAATAAAACCCCTTTGAGATGCCTCCTGGGTGATCCATGTATTCTTCATTACGATATGCCTCCATGGCAATGTAGGTGTCCCGTACAACAATGAATGAACAACCCTACAATCGCTTGCTCTCACTCCTCCTCGATCACCGAATCTCACCATCACATTCTATAGGGAAATTCCTTGAAGAATTTTCCCCTCGATCGTCATTTGAGTCCTTTTAGCCTCTCCCCCATCACTATATGGTAAAATAACCGCTGTCATCTGCTCCGGGTCACCATCGTTCATATGATTATCCAAAAAGTGTTCCATGGTTGGATAGTCATATGCTTGCACCCCTAAAGAATCAAAGCGAGCGATGCAATTAATCGTTTCTAAGGACATCGTCATTGCCCCTCGGCTTGTCTTACCAACCAATTTCCACTGAGCAGGAGGACCATCCTTATTCAGAAACATCAACGTCGACAACCATTCGCACACTTCCGCCAAATATACCCGCGAATTGTTGTCTTCACACCAATCGAGCACTCTCTCCCATCCTTGACGCTCGAACATTTGCACAATCCCTATTTGCTTAAAATCTTCCACATTCACAACCCTTTCACATATAATCCTTTCCGACACTAAAGTATTAACATTGTTGACCATCTTCTATTTCCAAAGTTTGGCCTCTAACTTCCTATCTTGATAAGTTGATAGAGGTTTGTTCTTCTCCTCATCCCATACTTTGGCGCTTTTACTATCCCTGAACTTTTCCCACGCCCAATCCTGCCTGTAAAGTCTCGCATCCCCCTCTTCTACGGAGCTTAGTTGCTCCCACTTCTTCGGTATTAAACCGGAAGAAGATCCCACTCCCGATGATGAAGCTTGCCCTGTAGTCTTTTGCTTCTTTCTACCTCCCGCCATAACTACAAGCACAAAACAAACAAAGCATCAATATAAACCCCAACCTTTACTAAACTCTCAAACTTTGAACATGATGCGTGATGTTGAAGCTTTAATTAACAAGTAGATGCAAAATCGCCTTTTTAAACTTCCAAAGTCGCTCATTTTATCATATACCTATCAATTTTACTTGTTAACTCGCAATTTCTTATAAGTTCAACAAGGTTCAACATCAACTTCAGGTTCAATCATGTAAATAACGAGTGTAATCACTTCACTATGGTTATAACATGCTCAAATTCCATCCAAAACAACTAATCTTACTCAAAATCATGTTAAAACAACATACATTATCTAAACAACCTACTCTTAAACTAACAAGTTTAAAATTTCGGAAGAAAAACAACTAACATATGATAATCATGCATAACTTTGAGTAAAATCCATACCTTAGTGTTGTAAACAAGAAGAACTGAGAAAAAGATGTAAAGCAAGCAACTTGATAAACACCCTTTCAAAAACCCGAAATTACACGCCCAGAAATCTTGCAAACTAGCAAGAATTGATGAAAACCGTGTTGGGGGGTTTTGTTCCTCTCGAAAAATCATGCAAGATGGACCCAAAAATTAGGTGATTTGGTGGAGATTTGGTGAAGTTATGAAAGCTTGAAGGATTAGGGTTCTTGATGGAGAATGGGGAAGATGAAGTTGCAAGAGAGAGAAAGGAACGTATGGTTGTGAGGATTTCAGAAGTTTAGGTGGAATAAGGGTCCATTGGTTCGAAATTGGGGTTTAAGTTATGTTAGAGTTGATTTTAATTGAGAAAGACATGTGTTTGGTTCGACATTAAGCCCGTCGCCGACGGGCAAGGAAACAAGGGTTGGGGCCGACGGGTTATCCGTCTGTCTACAGGGAAACTTGGCCGACGTGCATTTCGGGAGCCCGTCCCGGACGGGTGTACCCCCGTCGCTGACGGGTAGTGGATTCTCCATTTTTTTTGTGAAAACTAGGAGGAATTTTATGAACTTTTAATAAAGGGACTCTATACATTAAAAATTCCTAAAAATTATTAAAAATCTTTTTGTAAATTTTTATAAATTAAAATTTGAAAACGTGAAAAACTGTTAACGGCCCTACCACCCCCCAAAAAGTCGTGTATTGTCCTCAATGCACATAACAAAGTCTAAAAACATACCTTACGTCCTCAAGACTCGTTCGGAATATCTGGACTTCACACAATCAAACGGGGTTAGTATGAAACGAAAACGATTATATCCAAATCACACAAACAATTAAAAATTATACATAACTCTACACGAAATGTTACCGGTCCTTTTTAGTTGACCTCATAAACCAGCATGCTTACCACGAAGCTTACCTATTCCTTGTTTTCATCCACCTTCTCATTACCATCGAGGAACGGTGTTAGCCTATGCCCATTAACCGTTTGTCGCGACCCATCCTTCGAGTCCTCGATTGTAACATCACCCAATTGTCCGACCCTGGTGATCACATAGGGTCCCATCCATTTGCTCCGGAGCTTTCCGGGAAAGAACTTGAGCTTCGAATTGTAAAGCCACACCCTTTGCCCAACCTCGAACTCTTTCTTTCTCAACTTGGCATCATGCGCCTTCTTCATCCCATCCTTGTACTTGGATGCGCATTCATATGCCATTTCCCGTAGCTCCTCCAACTCGCATAGCTTGAGTTTTCGTTCCTTACCTGCATCATCATATTGAACATTAACCTCTTTAATAGCCCATAATGATTTATGCACAAGTTCAACCGGTAAATGACAAGTTTTACCGTAAACCAAACGGTAAGGTGTAGTGCCAATGGGTGTCTTATGTGCCGTACGGTAGGCCCATAAAGCATCGTTCAACTTAATTGACCAACCCTTACGGTCTGTCCGCACGGTCTTTTGCAAAATCTCTTTGATTTGCCTATTTGACACCTCAACTTGCCCGCTTATTTGCGGGCGATAGGGGGTTGCAATTCTATGGTCAACACCAAACCGTTTTAAAAGTTTCCCAAACCGAAAGTTTTTAAAATGAGATCCTCCGTCACTTATGATGACACGAGGAGCCCCAAACTTGAAAAAATGTTGGTTTGAACAAAATTACAAACCACGGAATGGTCGTTTGTCTTGGTGGCTATTGCTTCGACCCACTTTGACACATAGTCAACGGCCACCAAGATATACAAATTGCCATAAGAATTGGGGAATGGGCACATGAAATCAATACCCCACACATCGAAAACATCGACTACGAGGATTGGTTGCATGGGCATCTCATCCCTTTTTGAAATTCCCCCTAGTTTTTGGCACTCTAAACAATTCTTTGAAAACTCATTTGCATCTTTAAAAATAGTGGGCCAATAAAGACCACTATTCAACACTTTATGACCCGTCTTGTGGCCACTAAAATGGCCACCACACGCAAGTGAATGAAGATGTTGCAACACGCTATGAATTTCCTCATCGTCTATGCATCTTCTAATCACTTGATCCACACACTCTTTCCACAAATGCGGTTCTTCCAACCGGTAATACTTGATTTGAGACATGAAGTGTTGCCTCTTTCGTCTATCCCAATGTGCCGGTAAGTCACCTGTAACAAGATAATTCACAATGTTAGCATACCATGGTAACTTATCTAATTTCATAATATGCTCATCGGGAAAAGACTCATTGATCTCTAATGATTTAGGATCCTCTTCAACCATCAACTGGGACAATTGGTCCGTTACCACATTCTCGGTACCCTTTTTGTCCCGTATCTCCAAATCAAACTCTTGGAGCAACAATACCCAACGGATCAATCTCGGTTTAGCATCTTTCTTCTCCATGAGGTACCTAACTTCAGCGTGATCAGAATAAATAATCACTTTACTACCCGATATATATGACCGAAATTTATCCAATGCATATACCACCGCGAGTAGCTCTTTTTTGGTAGTGGTGTAATTCAATTCTGCATCCGAAAATGTCTTACTCGCGTAGTATATGGAAACGGGTTTCTTATCAACCCGTTGTCCCAACACGGCCCCCACCGCATAATCACTTGCATCACACATAATTTCAAAAGGTAAAGACCAATTGGGCAACTGCAAGATTGGGGCCTCAACTAACTTTTCTTTTAACTTGTTAAAAGCGTTTTGACAATTTTCATTAAAATCAAACGGTTGATCTTTTAACAACAAGTTACACAAAGGCTTGGTTATATCACTAAAACCCTTAATAAACCGTCGATAAAAACCCGCGTGACCTAGAAATGACCTAACACCTTTAACAGTCGTGGGATACGGCAAAGTAGATATAACTTGTACCTTTACACGATCAACCTCTATCCCACGAATCGACACCACGTGTCCCAACACGATTCCTTCTTGAACCATAAAATGGCTCTTTTCCCAACTCAAGACCAAACTAGTTTCGACACACCTTTTTAATACTTTGTCTAGTTGGCCCAAACAAGCCTCAAATGATGACCCAAAAATTGAGAAATCATCCATGAAGATTTCCAAAGACTTCCCCACCATATCTGAAAATATACTCATCATACACCTTTGGAAGGTGGCGGGGGCGTTACATAGTCTAGACGACATTCGCCTAAATGCGAAGGTGCCGTAGGGACAAGTAAACGTGGTCTTTGATTGATCTTCTGGATGGATGGCAATTTGGTTATAACCAGAATAGCCATCTAAGAAGCAATAAAATTGTTGCCCTGCCAATTTCTCAACTATTTGATCAATGAACGGTAAAGGAAAATGATCTTTGGAAGTTGCGGTATTCAACTTCCTATAATCAATACAAATTCGCCACCCGGTTACCGGCCGAGTGGCTACCTCTTCACCTGCGTCATTTTTGACGACTTGTATACCCGCTTTCTTGGGAACTGTCTGTGTTGGGCTCACCCACTGGCTATCCGAAATCGGGTAAATGATACCCGCATCAAGCCACTTTAGCACTTCCTTTTTCACTACCTCCCGCATATTCGGATTTAATCTCCGTTGTGCATCTCGAACGGGAGTCACATTCTCTTCCGTGATGATTTTGTGCATCACCACCGAGGGACTAATACCCTTTAAATCACCAATGGTCCATCCAATCGCCGCCCGATTAATGACCAAAACATCCATCAACTGCGCCTCTTGCTCCGCGGTTAAGTTTGATGCAATGATAACCGGGAGTGTATTACCTTCACCAACATAAGCATACTTGAGATGCTTCGGCAATGCCTTCAACTCAACCTCCGGAGGCTCTACTAGCGACGGCTTCAACTTGGTATCAATGCTCTCCGGTAAACTCTCGACTTGGTGCGTCCATGTCGGTTTTCCCTCTCTAACCGCAAGCACCTCCAAACTTTTCACTTCCTCGTCTATGCTCTTTTCCACCTGCACTTGTGACCTGTCAAACATATAACAATCCTCCATTGTGTTTTCCCCATCCACGACTGTGTCGCAAAGAGGTATACACGTGTCAAAAATGTCCGCCATATAGCATTCATCATCAACTGGAGGGTTCATAAGTCCGGAAAAAACATGCAACCTCAACCTTCGGTTTCCAAATGTCATGTCAACCGTTCCTGTTTTGCAATCAATTTGAGAATTTGCGGTTGCTAAGAACGACCGACCCAAAATCACCGTAGGTTGCTTGGTTGGTTCCTTGGCCACATAATCAAGTACCAAAAAGTCCACCGGATAGTAAAAATCCTCGATTTTTACTATCACATCCGAAATAATTCCACGGGGTAGTTTGGGTGTCAAATCGGCTAACACCACGGTGGTATTTAATGACTGAAGTGGACCAAATTCGTATTGGTCATATAAACTACCCGGTAGAATGCTCACGCTAGCACCAAGATCTAGAAGTGCCCGGTTGATTTTAAAATCACCTACTTGAATTGAAATGATAGACGCAGCCGGATCTTGGAGCTTAGGTGGAAGTGTGTGACAACTCGAACTTTAGACTCGCTTTGTGTAACACTATGTGCATATGCGAACTAAATTATATGGTTGGATTTAATAAAGGTTTTGTTTTTGTGTGTTATGTGAGCTTTGTGAAACATGTGTTGTGTTTATATTGTATGTATGTATGTATTGAACCGCACAAGAAACGCACAACACACACACACACACACACCTACATTGGATCGCACAACGCCGTTGGGCTTTACACCTTGTACACGGACCTATATGGCAGCCCATGTAAGGGCCGGCCCACCCCCTTATACCGTGTAAACACTTAGGGACTTGATCCTTTTCTCATTTGTTACAACTCACAACACAAGAACACACACAAGAAAACCCTAGTTGCTTCTTTCTCTCTCTCGGCTTGCTTAGAACTCGACGGCAGGACCATCATCTCGATCGGACCACACTCTCCTTCTTGTAATCGGTTAGTATGATGTTTATGCTTTCGTGTTAAGTGATGTTTTGATTACATGCGTAAATCGAACCGATTAGAATTGCATGATAATGAACTAGGGCCGATTAGATTATGTGGTTATGTTTGGTCCTCGGATTGATTGTTATGATGATAAATATAATCAGTTTGTAGTTGTGGTTAACTTAGAATCGAATGTTTAGATATAAAGAAATCGGCTTTTATGATATATAATGTTCACGTAATCGGCTTGGATATGAATCGGATATTTATGAATGTATGATTTACATAAGGATCGATGATCGTGTAGTATTACCGAATAAGCAAGTAACCGGCTATGGTATGCATCGGGTTGACTCAAATGTTGATTTGTTAGTATGTTGATGTATTGTTTAGATGATGTTCATGTACGATTAAATTAGGGTTCATAAGAGTTCTTGATAAAAACATTTGAACTTGGCTTGTTTGATCGATATTAAGTGAACCGATGTTGTGTTAATTGATTGGTGTATGTTTGGAAACAATTGATTGTTGTAATTGCTAGCATAAATCATGGGAAAGTTGTTAATTGATCACACAATCGGACCAAACGCACAAGCAGGCCCAAACGCACAAGGGTCACTGCTCGCACAAGACCTGACCCGGTCATACAAGGGCCAGTCGTACAACAGGTCCCGGTCGCACAATATGATCTCAGACGCACAAGAGATTACCGGTCGCACAAGGCTCATTGGGCTTTATCGGCTGTAACATAGTTAAGACTGTTGGGCCGGACAGCCCAAATGTCCAGGCGCACAAGCCCAATTCCAGTCGTACAATCCAGATCACTCGCACAAGCACACAGCAACCGCACAAGCTGACTGTTACGTTATTTGGGCCACACATGTGTTACTTGATAGTTTGGGCCGGATAAACTGTTGGGCTGGGTAAGTAGCTGATCGCACAAGTATGCTGAATCGCACAACGGCAATTACGTGTCATTTAATTGGGCCGAGGCCACTATGTTAGAAGTTGTTAATTGGGCCACTTTCGGATGGGTTTAACATTTGGGCCGGGTATGTTTGGGAAACATATGATGGATCGCACAAGACGAGTGGGCTTGTGCGAGCCCAATCTTGATTTGGATGTAAACTGTTGAATGTGTTAATGCATGTTGCCATGATCAGTGTGTTTCCCATATGCTATCTTATGTGACTCATACGTGCCGTACCTTAGTCAAAACCTGACTTGTATTATCACCATGATAGGACGTGGTTGACCATTTTCTAGCTTATCTGTACTTATTGTGTATCTGCCGAGCAAACCAAGGTGAGTTCACACAGCCAAGGCATGGGATTCCCGGGTTGGGAATTGGGTTGGATATGTTGAATATGGAATGATTACTCGTACTTACGCATATACCAGACTATAGACCATCGTCCTCAGGTTAGTCAGGACACGTTACGTAAAGCTTACGTAACCCAGTATATTTGCCATATGTCTCCCGGGTCGGGAGGACACGTTACGTAAAGCCTACGTAACCCAATACCATTCACTGGCTTCCAGGTCGGAAGGCCACGCTGCGTAAAGCCTACGTAGCCCCCACGCGTACCACTGTCCTCGGGGAAGGGCACGTCACGTAAAGCCTACGTGACCCTGTACGTTTTCCTGTTCTCGGTAAAGAAGAACACATGGTCGGAAGTTAGTCTAGTAAGTACCGTTAATGAGAAGCCCTCATTAGCCAGGATAAACATGGGAAGCCCCACTAGTTAACTCACGCCCTATGATTATGAACTTACTTTCTGTGAACTCGCTCAACTAGTTTGTTGATTATTTGCTGCATGCCTTGCAGGATCTTAGGTATACTGGAGCTTGCACAGGGAGGAGCTGGGCGTTGTGGGTTTGGATTCATGAACGTTATTCGAACTTATATTTATTTTGAGATTACATACTATGCTTCCGCTACTTAAACGATGTTGGTTTTGAAACATCAATCATGTCATGATGATTTACATTATTTACTTTTATATTAAATGCTATGTTTGATATGATTGATGGCTTGATCCTGGTCATGTCATGCCTCCCAGCGGTGGTACTCCGCGGGTGGATTTTGGGGGTGTGACAGATTGGTATCAGAGCCATTGGTTATAGAGAACTTGGTTTTAATATGGGAAAACGTTTTATTAAAACCGGACTATAACCAGTACAGTGCTCTCAACGATCCACAACGACGCTTCGCTCCACGTGCAAGACTCGACATTCTAGGTAATAAGGTTATGTTTATTGCCTGTTTGCTAGAACTGCTTAGAACTTTGCTCGCATTACGTTTAGATACACATGATACTATAGCATGAGAAACTCTACGTGCTTACACTTTTCTGCCATCGCCCTACTCGCGAACCATTCTTACGTATGCTACTTGTTACTATGAAGATCATGTCTGGAAGAATCAACATGACACAAGCCCAGTTAGAGGCTCTCGTTCAAGCTCAAGTTGCTGCGGCAGTTGCAGCAGCTCAAGCAGGTAGTATATCCTGCAGTATAGGCACACACTAGGATCTTTAGATCCTACATTAACTCTCATATTTAACTTCGTCCTATTCGTACACAATAGGTCAACACGCGCAGCAGCCTGTCTGCACATTCAAGAACTTCATGGACTGTCGTCCAAATTCCTTCAGCGGCACAGAGGGGGCAGTGGGACTCCTCCATTGGTTTGAAAAGTTAGAATCGGTATTCGAAATGTGCGAGTGCCCTGAGGCTCGCAAGGTCAAGTTTGCCACCGGTACTTTGGAAGGAATAGCATTGACTTGGTGGAACGCCCAAGTCCAGATCTTAGGGTTGGCAGCTGCTAACGCCACCCCATGGAACGATTTTAAGGAACTCATCAAGCGTGAGTATTGTACTCGTGAAGACATTCACAAGCTGGAAGACGAGTTGTATAACCTGAAAATGGTTGGATCGGAAATCGAAGCGTATACTAAACGGTCGAACGAGCTGGCCGTTCTGTGTCCTACTATGGTGGACCCTCCATACAAGCGCATTGAGTTGTATCTCAAGGGATTGGCGCCAGAAATTCAGAGTCACGTGACGTCGGCTAATCTCGAAAACATCCAGGAAATCCAACGTCTCGCTCATCGCATCACCGATCAGGCAGTGGACCAGAATAAACTGCCCAAGCGTGTTAATGCTACTGTTAACGTCACCACCTCAGCTACTCCTGCTACATCTGGTGACAGTAAAAGAAAATGGGATGGAGATTCTAGCAAAAGTTCAGCATCCGTTCAGCCACAAGCTCAGCAACAGAAGATTGACCACTATCAGAGTCCCAGTCAGCAATCCTCTGGTAGTCACAGGCAGAGGAGATATCAGGGTAGTCAACCTAGGTGCCACAACTGCAACAGGCATCACCACGGCCCGTGTAACAAGGGTCGCTGTCAAAGGTGTCTTAAGATGGGGCACGAGGCTAAAGACTGTAGGAGCCCTCGTCCTGCAAATCAGAATCAGCAGCCTCAGCAACCAGCTCCACAGAACCAGAATCAGCAGCAGCAGCCACAGCGTGGAAACCGGGGGTGTTTCCAGTGTGGGGCTGAAGGTCATTTCAAACGAGATTGCCCTCAGCTGAACCAGAATTGCAACAACAACAACCAGGGCAACGGGAATAACAACAATGGGGGAAACAACAACAACAACGGCAATGAAGCTCGTGGTCGTGCATTCGTACTAGGTCGGGGCGACGCAGTGAACGATCCCAACGTTGTTATGGGTAAGTTTCTCCTCGACAATATTTACGTTACTGTTTTGTTTGATTCGGGTGCGGATACAAGCTATATGTCTGTGAAAATGTGTCAACTGCTAAAACGTGCACCAACACTTTTACCCACCAAACACGTAGTAGAGTTAGCTAACGGTAAAAGTCTAGAAGCCACGCACGTAGTTCAGGGTTGTAATCTTATCCTAGCTGGTCAAGCTTTCACTATCGACCTCATTCCCATAGTTTTGGGTAGCTTCGACGTCGTGATTGGGATGGATTGGCTTTCCCAACACCAGGCAGAAATCTTATGCAGCGAAAAGGTTATTCGCATTCCACGTTCTGGTCAGGAACCTCTAGAAGTTCAAGGCGACAAGAGTGGTGCTGTGGTTGGCATCATCTCTTTCTTGAAGGCTCAGAAGTGCTTACGTAAAGGTCACACAGCCATTCTGGCTCTCGTTACAGACGCATCAGCCAAGGAAAGGAAACTGGAAGATATACCAGTTGTACGTGATTACCCTCAGGTGTTTCCTGAAGACTTACCAGGCTTACCGCCTCATCGTCAGGTCGAATTTCAAATCGAGCTCGCTCCAGGAGCAGCACCCATAGCTCGCGCACCATATCGTCTAGCTCCATCAGAATTGGAGGAATTGTCAAAGCAACTGCAAGAGCTCTTGGAAAAGGGCTTTATTCGTCCAAGCTCTTCGCCTTGGGGAGCTCCAGTACTTTTCGTGAAAAAGAAAGACGGTACGTTCAGGATGTGCATCGACTACCGTGAACTCAACAAGGTGACGGTGAAGAACCGTTATCCTCTTCCGCGCATAGACGACTTATTCGACCAGTTGCAAGGGTCGTGCTACTATTCGAAGATAGATTTAAGGTCAGGGTACCATCAGCTGAGAGTCCGGGATGAGGACGTCTCCAAGACAGCTTTCAGAACTCGTTACGGTCACTACGAGTTTCTTGTCATGCCATTCGGGTTAACGAATGCGCTTGCGGTGTTTATGGATCTTATGAACAGAGTGTGCAAACCCTACCTTGACAAGTTCGTCATTGTTTTCATCGACGACATTCTGATTTACTCCAAGAGTCAGGAGGAACACGAGCAACATCTTCGCTTGATATTGGAACTCCTTCGGAAGGAACAGTTGTACGCCAAGCTTTCTAAATGCGACTTCTGGCTTCGTGAAGTCCACTTCTTAGGCCATGTGGTGAACAAGGATGGGATCCATGTCGATCCATCCAAGGTAGACTCGATCAGAAACTGGCCTGCACCGCGTACGCCGACAGAAATACGCCAATTCTTGGGTCTGGCAGGTTATTACAGACGGTTTATTAAGGATTTCTCGAAGATTGCGCAGCCACTCACACTACTGACACAGAAGGGTGTCACCTACCGTTGGGGCAACACGCAGGAAACTGCTTTTCAGTATCTAAAGGATAGGCTTTGCAGTGCACCTATTCTTTCATTGCCAGAGGGCACAGATGACTTCGTAGTATATTGTGACGCATCAATACAGGGTCTGGGATGCGTATTGATGCAGCGGGATAAAGTGATTGCCTACGCCTCTCGTCAGCTAAAGGTTCATGAACGGAACTACACGACGCACGATTTAGAGCTGGGAGCTGTGGTTTTCGCGCTTAAGATGTGGCGACACTACCTGTACGGTACCAGGTGCACGATTTACACCGATCACAGGAGTCTCGAGCATATCCTCAAGCAGAAGGATTTGAACATGCGTCAACGGCGATGGGTCGAGTTACTGAACGACTACGAATGCGCCATCAAGTATCATCCAGGCAAAGCCAATGTTGTGGCTGACGCCCTTAGTCGAAAGGACACCTTACCGAAGCGCGTGCGAGCGCTACAGCTTACGATTCAGTCTAGCCTTCCAGCACAAATACGAGATGCTCAGGTAGAAGCATTGAAACCAGAAAACGTCAAGGCTGAAGCCTTACGCGGCTCACGACAGCAAATGGAACAGAAGGCAGACGGCGCCTACTATGTAACGGGCCGGATCTGGGTCCCTCTCTATGGCGGTTTACGCGAACTTGTAATGGATGAAGCACACAAGTCTCGCTATTCGGTACATCCAGGGTCGGATAAAATGTACCACGACATCAGTACTACTTATTGGTGGCCTAGCATGAAGGCCCACATCGCTACGTACGTTGGAAAATGCTTGACCTGTGCGAGAGTCAAGGTCGAATATCAGAAACCAGCTGGCCTACTTCAGCAACCTAAGATACCACAGTGGAAATGGGAAGAAATTTCCATGGATTTCGTTACAGGCCTACCTAGATCCCAGCGTGGGAACGATACGATATGGGTGATCGTGGATCGACTCACCAAGTCTGCACACTTCTTACCTATAAAGGAAACGGATAAGTTCTCCACTCTCGCAGACGTCTATCTTAAAGAAGTTGTTTCGAGGCACGGAGTGCCCACATCTATCATTTCGGATCGCGATGCACGATTCACATCAGAACTTTGGCAAGCGATGCATAAATCTTTCGGCTCACGGTTAGACATGAGCACAGCTTATCACCCTCAGACGGATGGGCAGTCTGAGCGAACGATCCAAACGCTAGAAGACATGCTTCGAGCATGCGTTATCGATTTCGGCAACGGCTGGGAAAAGCACCTCCCTTTGGTGGAGTTTTCTTACAATAACAGTTATCACACCAGCATTCAAGCCGCTCCATTCGAGGCATTGTACGGGCGTAAATGCCGGTCACCTCTCTGTTGGGCAGAGGTGGGGGATAGTCAGATTACGGGTCCAGAGATTGTTGTGGACGCCACAGAAAAGATTGCACAGATACGACAACGCATGGCGGCAGCACGCGACCGTCAGAAAGCCTACGCAGACAAGCGTAGAAAGCCTTTGGAATTTGAGGTCGGGGACCGGGTTTTATTGAAAGTCTCACCCTGGAAGGGTGTGGTACGTTTTGGCAAACGGGGCAAACTGAATCCGCGATACGTCGGACCCTTCGAAATCATAGAAAAGGTTGGCAAAGTTGCATACAAGTTGAACCTACCAGCTGAACTCGGGGCAGTTCACAATGTCTTTCATGTATCGAACCTAAAGAAGTGCCTATCTGATGAAAACCTCATCATTCCTTTTAAGGAACTCACTATCGACGAGCGGTTGCAGTTCGTTGAGGAACCAGTAGAAATCACGGACCGGGATGTGAAGGTCCTCAAACACAAGAGAATCCCTCTTGTTCGAGTTCGTTGGAACTCCAAACGTGGCCCAGAGTACACCTGGGAACGCGAAGACAGGATGACAGAAAAGTACCCCCAGTTATTCGAAACCAATGCTACCACTACTGAGGCTGAAGCTACTACTTCGGAATTTCGGGACGAAATTCCAGATCAACGGGGGGAGGATGTGACACCCCAGGAAAACCAGTGAACAGTACAGTTTACCTAGCTTCCTCAGTGAGTGCATACCAAATTTCGGGACGAAATTTCCAATTAGTTGGGGATAATGTGACAACTCGAACTTTAGACTCGCTTTGTGTAACACTATGTGCATATGCGAACTAAATTATATGGTTGGATTTAATAAAGGTTTTGTTTTTGTGTGTTATGTGAGCTTTGTGAAACATGTGTTGTGTTTATATTGTATGTATGTATGTATTGAACCGCACAAGAAACGCACAACACACACACACACACCTACATTGGATCGCACAACGCCGTTGGGCTTTACACCTTGTACACGGACCTATATGGCAGCCCATGTAAGGGCCGGCCCACCCCCTTATACCGTGTAAACACTTAGGGACTTGATCCTTTTCTCATTTGTTACAACTCACAACACAAGAACACACACAAGAAAACCCTAGTTGCTTCTTTCTCTCTCTCGGCTTGCTTAGAACTCGACGGCAGGACCATCATCTCGATCGGACCACACTCTCCTTCTTGTAATCGGTTAGTATGATGTTTATGCTTTCGTGTTAAGTGATGTTTTGATTACATGCGTAAATCGAACCGATTAGAATTGCATGATAATGAACTAGGGCCGATTAGATTATGTGGTTATGTTTGGTCCTCGGATTGATTGTTATGATGATAAATATAATCAGTTTGTAGTTGTGGTTAACTTAGAATCGAATGTTTAGATATAAAGAAATCGGCTTTTATGATATATAATGTTCACGTAATCGGCTTGGATATGAATCGGATATTTATGAATGTATGATTTACATAAGGATCGATGATCGTGTAGTATTACCGAATAAGCAAGTAACCGGCTATGGTATGCATCGGGTTGACTCAAATGTTGATTTGTTAGTATGTTGATGTATTGTTTAGATGATGTTCATGTACGATTAAATTAGGGTTCATAAGAGTTCTTGATAAAAACATTTGAACTTGGCTTGTTTGATCGATATTAAGTGAACCGATGTTGTGTTAATTGATTGGTGTATGTTTGGAAACAATTGATTGTTGTAATTGCTAGCATAAATCATGGGAAAGTTGTTAATTGATCACACAATCGGACCAAACGCACAAGCAGGCCCAAACGCACAAGGGTCACTGCTCGCACAAGACCTGACCCGGTCATACAAGGGCCAGTCGTACAACAGGTCCCGGTCGCACAATATGATCTCAGACGCACAAGAGATTACCGGTCGCACAAGGCTCATTGGGCTTTATCGGCTGTAACATAGTTAAGACTGTTGGGCCGGACAGCCCAAATGTCCAGGCGCACAAGCCCAATTCCAGTCGTACAATCCAGATCACTCGCACAAGCACACAGCAACCGCACAAGCTGACTGTTACGTTATTTGGGCCACACATGTGTTACTTGATAGTTTGGGCCGGATAAACTGTTGGGCTGGGTAAGTAGCTGATCGCACAAGTATGCTGAATCGCACAACGGCAATTACGTGTCATTTAATTGGGCCGAGGCCACTATGTTAGAAGTTGTTAATTGGGCCACTTTCGGATGGGTTTAACATTTGGGCCGGGTATGTTTGGGAAACATATGATGGATCGCACAAGACGAGTGGGCTTGTGCGAGCCCAATCTTGATTTGGATGTAAACTGTTGAATGTGTTAATGCATGTTGCCATGATCAGTGTGTTTCCCATATGCTATCTTATGTGACTCATACGTGCCGTACCTTAGTCAAAACCTGACTTGTATTATCACCATGATAGGACGTGGTTGACCATTTTCTAGCTTATCTGTACTTATTGTGTATCTGCCGAGCAAACCAAGGTGAGTTCACACAGCCAAGGCATGGGATTCCCGGGTTGGGAATTGGGTTGGATATGTTGAATATGGAATGATTACTCGTACTTACGCATATACCAGACTATAGACCATCGTCCTCAGGTTAGTCAGGACACGTTACGTAAAGCCTACGTAACCCAGTATATTTGCCATATGTCTCCCGGGTCGGGAGGACACGTTACGTAAAGCCTACGTAACCCAATACCATTCACTGGCTTCCAGGTCGGAAGGCCACGCTGCGTAAAGCCTACGTAGCCCCCACGCGTACCACTGTCCTCGGGGAAGGGCACGTCACGTAAAGCCTACGTGACCCTGTACGTTTTCCTGTTCTCGGTAAAGAAGAACACATGGTCGGAAGTTAGTCTAGTAAGTACCGTTAATGAGAAGCCCTCATTAGCCAGGATAAACATGGGAAGCCCCACTAGTTAACTCACGCCCTATGATTATGAACTTACTTTCTGTGAACTCGCTCAACTAGTTTGTTGATTATTTGCTGCATGCCTTGCAGGATCTTAGGTATACTGGAGCTTGCACAGGGAGGAGCTGGGCGTTGTGGGTTTGGATTCATGAACGTTATTCGAACTTATATTTATTTTGAGATTACATACTATGCTTCCGCTACTTAAACGATGTTGGTTTTGAAACATCAATCATGTCATGATGATTTACATTATTTACTTTTATATTAAATGCTATGTTTGATATGATTGATGGCTTGATCCTGGTCATGTCATGCCTCCCAGCGGTGGTACTCCGCGGGTGGATTTTGGGGGTGTGACAAAGTGCACCCGAAAGAATCGAACTCACATTTTCGGTTAAATCTAATTTTTAGGAAATTTATGAGTTCGTTTCTGGGTACACAATTCTTTCAAGTACTTAGCATTAGATGGTACTTGTTTGATTGCATCCAAAAGAGGTAAGTTTATTTTTACTTGTTTGAAAATCTCCAACAACTCTTCTTGTTGTGGACCTCTTTTGTTTACAACTTTCTTAATGGGTCCCTTCAGTGCTTCGGGATAAGGGGCGGTATTAGCCTCCACACCCTTTTCCTTAGCCTTAGGGACAGGGATGGTCACAACGGGAGTGTCATTATTCTTTTTCAAATCATTTTTAGTTTGACCCGTTTGACCATCCTCATTCTCATCCTCACTAGCATCTTCCACCACCCCTTCAACAAACTGGGGTGATGGTGTTTTGACACCATTATCTACGACTCGACCACTACGTAAAGTAATTTTATTAATTGGTACCTCACGCGTGTTCCTTGAGTTTGACCCTTGATACTTAGGGTTCACCGTGGTGTCACTTGGAAGCTTCCCCATGCTTCCCCTCATTTGAGCCATCTCCTCAGCGAGTTGGCCCACTTGCTTTGCCAATGCCTCATGTGCTTTGTCCCGAATCTCGTTTGTTTCCTTTATCTCCTTAATGTCATTGTGAGATTCTTTTTGCATATTTAACAAAGTATCCATTTTGGCACTCAAGTCATCACCACCGGTTTGATTGTTCGACCCGCTTCCATTACCACCTTGATTATTGTAATTCCTTTGGTACCCACCTTGGTAATTATTGTCCCGGCCTTGGTACCCTTGATTGTAATTACATTGGTAGCCCCCTTGGTTACCACCTTGGCGATTTTGATACGATGACCCGCTTTGATTACCCGGTTGGAAATTCGGGTTCATTTGATTCGCGGCATTCCCATATCGGAAGTTGGGATGATTTCTCAATCTGGGATGATAAGTGTTCGAATTCATATCATTATTTTTTCTATCCCCGAACACTTGATTGACTTCCTCGGTGTACTCACCCGGCCCCGTTGGACATTGATCGGTCCTATGGCCAATATCCCCACAATCCTCACACACCACGAATTAGACCGCATTCACCTCTTTCTTTTTCATACGAGCCATTTCCCGTTCTAAAGTGGAAATCCGATCCTTAGAATCAAGATCCGGTAGTGATCGGGAAACGAGATGTTTCTTGGCTCTATCGGCCGATTCCTTTTCCTTTGACCGTTTGCTCATCCGCTCAAGAAATTCCCAATCGTCATCTTCATGATTGCTCAAAAGAGTCCCGTTGCTCGTCGACTCGAGGCGATTCCATGTCGCGTCATACAAACCATGTACAAAGCACTTCACCAATTCCCACTTTTCTATTTGGTGTTGTGGGCATCTCCGCATCAATTCTTTGAATCGAGTGAACGCTTCATGTAACGGTTCACTCGATAGTTGCCGAAACGACCTTATTTCATCCCTAGCGTCGTCGGTCTTCGCCATCAAATAGTATTTGTCTAAAAAGACTTGTTGCATCTCACCCCATGTCCGGATGCTATTCGCCGGAAGTGTGAGAAACCATTGCTTTGCCTTGTCTTTCAACGAAAATTGGAACAAGCAAAGTTTGACCTCCTCTAATGCGAAGTTGTGCCCCCCGATAGTGTTACAAATGGACGAAAACTCCGCCAAGTGCGTGTACGGCTCATCACTAGACCTCCCATTGAAATGGGGAAGTATATTAATGTAATGAGGTTTACAATCAAACATTCTCCTTTCGCACACTATCGGAGAGTCATTATCGGTAACTACCGGTCGAAAACGGTCATTCATTCCCCGTGGAGGTTGTTGACGACGATGCGGACCATTAACTTCTTGATCAACCGATCTTCGGTTGTCCCTTCGATCACCCCTTCTATCTTCGCCTTGATTTCTACCTTGATTACCTCTTTGATTACCTCCTCCCACGAAACGAGGGAACCGATTAGGGTTGACATTGTTATTGTTGTTGTAAAACCCGTCATTTCGGTTCCTTTGGTTGTTGTTTCATGGTTGACGGTTGTTCTCGTAACCGTCATTTCTCCTATTCCCATACCCATAATCATCATTCCCCACATAGTTGGCGTTTTGGTAACCAAATTCCTCATCTTCATACCCTCTTGCATTGTAGAAATTACCCTGATTTACATATCCCCAATCTTCGTCATCGTTAGCCCGATCATCATAATATCCCCCATCATCCGAATTTTCCGTATGAACACTTACATGTTCCAGTGATTGGTAACCGGGAACACTATATGGTTCGTCATCGGGGATGGCGTTCCTCAAATCGTCTATGTTGAAAAATGGGTCTTCATTCGCGGGATTGCCACGATCTCGATTACCTCGACGGTCGGAATTGACATTCCGGTCATCAAGGTTGATAGGTAAGGAAGTTTGTCGATGAAGGTTTTGTTGTTGGGGTGTTCTTTGGGTGTTGTTGGGATTTTGGTTTTGAAAAGGTGGTGTGGGTGGTCCGGTATTGTTGTTACCACCCGGTCGCTCTTGAGGTATAAGTTGAACATTTTGAGCGGGATTGAAGTTGCTTCGGTATTAGAATTGGTTTTGGTTGAGGTTTTGGTTTGCCATTGAATCGGTTTTAATGGTCGGTGTGAGTTGTGGTGTTTGATTGGTTTGATTAGAAACAAGAGTTGCTTCTAACCGGCTTGCTAGGTTTCTTCTTGCTACTCTTTCGATTTCTGGTTCGTAGACTAACAGTGAAGTCCTCCTGGAGTTTCGCGTATGCATAGACTACCTGTAACCTGCACAAGTAACACACCCGCGTAACAAGGAAAAAGACAAAGTACAATAAATGAAACGTTGCAACTTAAACAGTTAATCACGAAAACTCAAACAATAATCCAAACACAAAGCGCACGCACTCCCCGGCAACGGCGCCAAAATTTGATCGGAGTGTCGCGCTCCGGTCAAAGATAAAATTTATAAGCCCAAATTACCCTTAACTATGTGTTAGTGGTAGCAAGGGGTCGAACCACGAAGAGTATGTGGTTTGTGTGTGGATTTGATTGAATTCGAACAATTGTCACAATTTATGAAACTTGCCAGATATTTTTGTATTTTTGTTTAATTGAAAGATGTGAATTTAACTAATAAAATTGGTTTGATTGATTAATAACTACTAATTAACAAAAACACGAAAGATTGATTACTAAACAATAATAAGAAAAAAGGGTTCACTCCCGGTTTCGGTAATTGCCAACCTAGGGTTTCTACAAGTTTTTAGATTCAACTCAATTGTGCACGATTAGCGGATTTAGTGTACCGTGACTTAGGTGCCAATAACTATCAACGTTTCGAAAAACGGACAAGAATGCACTTTGTAATCAACACAAGTAAAGCCTAACCACGACAATGCATAACTACACATAACCATTTCGTAAAGTCATAACTTTTAACATCGTTCGACAATTTACGAATATGAAACAAATGTAAACTATTGCCAATGGTTTCAAAAATCAAACACAAATTGTCACAAAGTTGAAACAAGAACAATTGGAAACCCTAAAGTTAACAACTACCTACACCGGGGTGAAACCAAGGTGATTAGCAGCTCATGGTCGAGAAAACTTGATCACCGGATGCTTGGAACTTGAAGGAAGTCATCTTGAAGCTTGAATGATGGAAAATTGATGAATGATGAAGGTTTGGTGAAGGATGATGGTTGAGGGATTGATGGTGTGGAGAATTAGGGTTTTGGATGAATTGATTGTGAATGATGGTTGATGATGATCTTGATGTGATTCGGGTGATGTGTGTTGTAGATGGAATTAGAGGTGAATGATTCATGATTAGTGGCTCCCAGATCAAAGTTGAAACTCTCAAAACAATGTAACTCCTGAAATCAATGACCCCCCACCAATAGAAATCGAATCATAACCAACAAAACACAAAATTCGCGCAGCAAGAAAATACTGCCCGTCGCCGATGGGCCTATACCCGTCACCGATGGGTTCTCCTGATCATGCTTTCGTCCGACGGCTTGTATTGCTGGTTACGGGTTCCTCTGGCCGACGGGGTTATCTAGAGCCCGTCCGGGACGGCCTCTAGCCCGTTGGCGACGGCCTCTTGAGTACCAACTTCTTATTTTTCACTCCTCGCATTCCCGGTTAATCCGTAACGCGTCCCGGTGCTCCGGTTTTCGACCCGGTGACTCGTAACGCTCCCGAAAAGCTCCTTAAACTTCATCAAACCTGCAAAACACATATTTGATTAAAAGTAGGCTATCCGAATTTAAAACCTATGTAAAAACATCAAGTTATGCAATAACGAACACCTGTTTTCAACCACGTATCTTGTAGTTTGAGTTTGTTTTTGTAGGTTTTGGCTTATGATTTGTATAAAATGGGGTGTAAGGGTTTGTATATATATAAATGTGAAATAAAAAAACATATATATATATAGAAACGAGATCAGGAGAAAACGCTCAAAAGTGTAAGAATGGTGATAACGCTTCCTGGCCTCGCCGCTTAGAAAAGGGCGGAGGGGCTTTTTTGTCCTTTCATCTTCTGATTTTCCAGTTTCGCTTTTCCCAATATTGTTGGTTTCTAAGATTTTTGGCGTTAACCAAATTCAATATTTAATGGCGTTTAATGGTTTCATCTTATTAACATTTTGGCGTTTATGGCGTTTATTCAAATCGTATGCCATTGTAACCCAGGGGTCAGGAAATCTATTTGAATGGCGTTTTTCAAGGCGTTTTAAACAAGTTGGCCCATTGTTCTATTATTTCTTATAAACATTTTGGCGTTTTGGTTATCTTGGCGTTTTACAATTGTTGGATTATATTTTAGCCACAGTAGAAAAAAAATACAAGCGAAGAAAATAAATTAAAAATCCTAATCGGATCTCTCTTCACAATATTCACTGTCATCAGTCTCTTTGTTCTTTAATAGTACAAGAACTGACACCAAAATATGGCGTTTTATGTAAAACTTAACAAACCCATCAGTTTGATTTTTTTGCCTGCTCGTCTGTTGAAGTTGATTTTTTTGTGGATATTTGGGGACATAGATATATGACGTGTGGGTGGCTTTTTCGCTTTTTCTTCATGTTGATCTTCATCTTTATCATCATCCCACTCTTCAGTGTCCTTGATCTCTTCTCCTCATCCAGGCCTTCTTCAAGAACAAAAAATACAAAATGCCATATGTTTGGCATTAGTATTTTTTTTCTTGAATTTTTGTCCATCTCATACTGCAAAATCTTTTTGAGTTACTCGCCTCCGCTAACAATTCATTCAGTGAAACTTGACGAATAACAATATTGAATATCCAAGAAAGCATATTAGCCATCTTTGATTTTTTTTGGTGTTTTACAGTGAGTGGTATTTAGTAGTATTGGCGTTTGTTTATTTTATTTTTTTTTGGTTTGATCAAATGAAAGTTGCTGAGATGTATCATTTTATAAGATCTCTTTTTGGCACCTAAGTTAGGCGATGCGTTATTATAATAAAATATTCGTCTTTTCAGTTACCGTTTGTAATTATTGTTTTTGACAGGCTTTATCTCTGAAGTCTGTAACACGTTCCATCTTTCAAGTTTGGCGTTTTAGATTCTAATATAATAAATTTTCCCTATCTTCAGTTTTTCTGATTTGAAGTTACTGTTTCTAGTTACATTTTAAAGTTTGTTTTTTATTTTTTTAGGTTTTTTATAATACTTTTTCAAACTAATTTAATTATAGTTTTGGAGTTTGGGGGGCGTTTAATTGGATGACATCGTTTAAACAAGCATTTTGGCTGTTTTGGCGTTTTTATTATATATGGTGTTTTTATTATACAACAATCAACTCAAAAGGAAAATAAAAGAAGAATACATAAAAAAAGTTTTTTTTATAATACTTGTCCAAAGTAATTTTATGATGTTTTGATAAACGCCAAATGTGTAAGACATTTGCCTTTTTGACGTTTTTATTAGATATGGCGTTATTAATTAAATAACAATCAACTGAAAAAGAAAATTAAACAAAAAAAAATATTGATCTTCAAATCTTCACTGTCACCAGTCTCTTTCTTCTTTTGAAGCAATCTTCACTGGCTGTTTCGACTTTCGTATGAAATCAACTTCTTTTTCTATAATTTTTGTCCATCTCATGCAGCAAAATGTTATTGAGCTTACACCCTTTCAGCTAAAATGTTATCTTTTTTGGCGTTTTACTGAGAAAAAGAACCCCCCAAAATAAACCATCTTAAAAGTGTGAATTTGATCATGCTAAAATCAATAAAGTGTTGCTGTATGGTGTTGGATAACATTGTTAATCCTCAGTTAAGAAAGATAACTGGCAATGTTGTCCACACCATACAGCTACACTTTATTGACAACAATATATTTGATTTTTGGGTTTTCTGGCGTTTATCAGTCGAATGGTATATATTAAATATGACGTTTGGGGTTTTTGTTTGTGTTTTTTAATTGAAGGTCTGAGTTGTTGTATATATAGGATTTTTTTGGCGGTTTTTTTTAGGCAGGATTTTACTATAATTAAGTTTGGCGTTTTATATCTAATGGCGTTTTTAGCAGAATGCTGTGTGATTTTTGTTTTGGCGTTTTATTTTCATGAGATGGCGTTTTGTTTGGAGAAGTCAAAAGACGCTTTTACCCTTATTGAAGCACGTCCATGTAATAAAATTGATGTTATTTACGAAAATGCCACCACGCCAATCTAGTTCATAGATTGTTTTGCTCGGACGATTGATAGGCGTTCTCACCATTCTCACACTTTCTACCGTTTTCTCTAAATCCCGACCCTATATATATATATATATATATATATATATATATATCCGTTATTTGACCGTTGCCAACGATCTGATTGGCCCAACAACTTTCCATCCGGCATTTTATTTGGAACACCCCAACCATTTTTTAAAAGACGAACAAGATGTTCATAAACATGTTTATGTTCTTAATAAACAAAGACGAACAAATAATCTCGTTCGGTAGCGTTCGTGAACCGTTCATGAACATGTTTATTTCTTAATGAACAAACACGTATAAGGCTTTGTTCGTGTTCATTCGGTTCGTTTACAACCCTACATGTGAGGCGTAAAAGGTTGCTATAAGAACCTCTAAGAGCATCTCCAATGATGACAATTTTAAACCAACCTCAAAAACTTTCATTTTTCCTCCAACCCAAACTATTTCAGACCTCTATCTCGGCATCCACCTCATCACCTAATTTTCTCCTTATTTAATCTATATCCAATCTATTTTATAATAAATTACTTTTTACATTTCGTTTATATTGAACATTTTATAATAAATTACTTTTTATATTTCGTTTATATTGAAATTAATAGAAAACTGTTTTAAAATTATATTGCATAATATAAACTCAAATTTAAATAATAGAAAACATATAAAAACACAGAGGTAAGTACAATTTGTCTTCAACGATCATTTTACAACTGTTATATTCTAACGGTGAATTTGGGAGGGTCACGTCCCAAATTCGCTAGAAGTTGACTCTCCTCTTTCACACCCAAATTAATCGATCCTGTAACGGAATACGTACTACGTCAGATGAAAGAGATGGGTTATGAATCTGAAGGCTCCATGGTGGAACGAACATAGAACTAATTTTGGTTTCTCCTTTGATTCTATCTTTGATTATTAGTAGTGATTTGGCCATCTTTAAGTAGGGTTTAATTATGTTAAATATTATGTGTTTAATTTAGATTTAATGTTTAAGTAGGTTAATATGTAATGATTAGATAGATTTTAATTTATGCAATGTTTTAAATAAGTTTATTAAAGCCTACACACTACACACGACGAGTTGGACAACCCTACACACGAACACAACATACACTTTTATTGAACTTACACACTACACACTACACACATATTCCAACCAAACTTACCTCACTTGATACGTCATGAACAAGGCACAATACACACTTTTTTTTTGCATTATTAAGCCTGTGGTTAATATGAATGTTTTTTTATTAGTGCACGTCACCTATTTTTTTTTACAGGTGAACTTCACAACAGACGGCTAATTCACACCCACAAGATGCAGGCCCGCCACCACTCATTACCAGGACTATGTTGTCTTAACCGGACCCACGTCTGGTCGAGAGGGGCATTACGCTGTCCCCGAGAAAATTTCCAGCCTACTGCCACATGACAGGAGTTGCACCCTCCACAAGAGCCAACCTTCTGAAGTAAATGCACTGTAGTAGAAAACTCAGATAGAATCAAAAGTCGAACCTGAGTCCTTCCCCATCATTTTCAATGCATCAATCAGGCTGGAATCATTTGCACACTTCACCTCACTTGATGATAGTATTTCTTGTCCATATATATATAGACACCAAAATGCACACATCACAAGAAAAGGCATTGTACCATGCCCTTCAAAAATAAAGTATATATTTACAGACGCTTTGGCGCTTTGCAATCGATAGCAGCCGCATAATTGATGCATGACGCCCATGCTAGATGTACGTATTTATTTTCATCTTAATTACTGAAGACACATGTCCGAAGCCGGACATGACCCCAGAGACGAACCGGACTACACTCAGGCGGGCACCCAAAGCATGTCCGCCCCACGCCAGAAAACTCCGAGGACGAGCCCCCGTTCAAGTGCGTCCAAACGGATGACGTCATCTCAGTTGACTACTATAAATACCCCCTCAAGTACAAATCCAAGTACGATTTCTCTGAACCTTCGTCCCTATTTTCTCTCTCTACCAATGCTTATCCTCACGCCGGAGGGTGGTCGCAGAGTGGCCCTCCCATCTCTGCGGCGAGCCTAACGGTTTTCTGTTTTGCAGGAAACTCTCTCAACCTTTAACAAGATCCAGATCTTCATTTACAGGCTTCGGCCTGAACTTGACTTCCTGGTTCTTCAATTGGCGCCATCCGATCTTAAAGCTCTTAGTCCTTCACTTTAGTGAACTTCTTGAGCAAAGAACTGACAAATGGCGGCCCCAGGTTCTTTGAATTTGGGATCCACGGCTGTTAGCACGCAAGTTACTGCACCAGCAAGTATTGTCTCTACGACCTCAGCTACTTTAAGCTCAGGTCTGGGAACAACCTTGCCTTTCATCTTACTCCCTACTTCGCAAACGTCAGAGTTCGATGCAGAATTTCTCGCCAAAAACGCAAGTCTTCTACGAAGATTAAAAGCACAACAGGCCAGAGATGAACAGATCCTCGGTTTACGAACCAGGCTCTTTCATGACGAAGCACCAACGGGGACTATGGGCCCGACAATGATCACTCCTACATTTTCCACAATCGTCACTTCGGAAACCTATACTGGATATGTACAAGGTTCCTCCGGACCTTCACCAGTAATGACCACGCGAAATGATACACAGATGGATGTAATTAGCGATCCGGAACTCACCAAGCCGTACCATCCAGTTTCTATGACAGCCAAGTCGAAGTTTAGTGCTCGTATAACACATGCCAAACTTCCTCCAAAGCTCAAAATGCCAACTACGGTCAAAAAGTACGATGGCACAACTGATCCGGATGATCATATGTTCGATTTTGACGGAGCTGCACGAGTTGAACAATGGCCGATGCCAGCATGGTGCTTTATGTTCGCACAAACTCTAACTGGAGCCGCACGAGTATGGTTTGATGCGTTGAATGAAGGTGAGATCAACGACTTTGAGGAGTTCCGAAGATTATTCCTCCAAAATTTCAGCCAACAAAGGCACTACTCTAAGGAGATTACCGAAGTCCACAACATCCGAAGAAAAGACGGAGAGTCTTTAGACAGTTTCATTGACCGGTTTAACCGGGAAAGCATGCAGATCAGTGGGGTAGTTGATCAACTGCGGATCTCCGGATTTTGTCACGGCGTTCGGAATAATCAGTTAGTTGAAAAGTTGCATGAAAATCTCCCGAAGACGATGGAGGTACTAATGGAACGGGCCAGAGCTTTCGCTCGAGGCAAGAATGCATGTAATCCTAAAAAAGACGGCGCGTATACTTTAAGCAAGATGGATGGAACCTCCGTTCCACGTACTTGGAACGGAGTGCACCTAAAAAAGTGTTATCTTTAGAAGGTTTTTAAACAAATAATTGTAAAACGGAAGCTATGAGCTCCGTCATGTTTTAATTTTCCTGTAAAGCGGATGTTTTTTCCCGCACCAGTTAAATTACAAGAACCGCGGAGGGTAGTACCCGCGGATTGATTAAAAATGTTTTTTACTTTGCATCTATCGGAGAAATTCAAACTCCGAACCTGATAAATAAAATGTTAAAAAGTTGCAACTCACGAATACTCATCGGCCGAATCCAGGGATCCAACCCTAAAAGGAAAAGACGAACTGGCATTGTTCGTACGACCTTCAAGTTATCCTTAATAAGACAAAATCGGATCCACATTTAACAAAAAGAACGTTCTAGAAAAATTCAAAACGTACACCATTAACATGGACGCATGTGCAAGGTAGTTACATCAAATATAAACCGGACATAAACAGCCGGAATAAGTTTTAATACCATTCACAAAAGGATAACAAACAAACGAAAGTAAAAACATCATTACAAGTCCAAAAAGCAGGACATCTGTCAAAATACCGAAAGAGCGTTACATTCATCTGGACTAACTAAAAAATACCTAAGGTGCATACCCCAAAAAGCCGGGTATGTCCACCTCATTCATCCGACGAATCATCGCTAGCAAAGCGAAGGGCCTTCTTAATTTCAGGAAGGGGCGCGTCGCTGAGCTTCGGAAGATCTTCTATTACTGGGAACTTGAGAGTATCAAAGCAAGCGACCGCCACCTTCAGCTCCTCCGTAGCATTACGATTCAACAGTGGAATCTCCTTGAAAGGAGTCTTTTTCTGCAAAGCATGAACGTAGCCGGAGTGCAAGCCCGAGTTAATGCCAACTGCGCTCATCGCATTATTGACTCCAGCCACGGCAGCAGTCATCTCCTTGCCCTTGTGAATATTCTTCGCTAGAAGCTGGGCACCTTCCGTAAGCATCCAAACTTTCGTCTCGCGGAGATCAGTCACTTCCGTTTTCAGAGAAGCGTTCTCCCCCTCCATCTCCTCCAGACGACCTTTCAAATCAGCTTCCCCTGTTTTAAGCGCATCACGCTCTGGGAAAAAAGTTAGAGAAAATAGAAGAAGTAAGATTTAATAAAACGGAAATATGAGCGTACCAGCCATCATACTCTCATACGCAAGACGGGCACCGCTGAGGGATTCCTCCATTTTCGCCAAAACCGCCTTGTGCTCTTCGTCCTTCTGCTTCATAGACTCAGAAAATACCTTGAATTCCGAAGAGATCTTATCCCTACCCTCAGCAGCGGCCGCGGCAGCCGCCTGCGATGATTGATTCAGAGCCATCAAGGACGTGACCTTTTCTTGCTGAGTCCGAAGGTCTTGAGTCAGCTGGGCTACCTTCTTTTCCACCTCCGGGCTCTTAAGAATTTTACGTTTCAAGGAACGAACTTCCTTCTCCAGATTCTCTCGCACAGACTCCGCTTCAACCCACCTACGATAAAGTTCCGTCACGAATATGTTAGATTGAGCTTGGTTAGTCAAGACCGCGGCCCCTAGATCCGGGTTTTTCATCTTCCGACTTCGAACATGATCCATCGGAGTATTTATATTGAAGAGCATCATCTTAGCAGTCAAAACATCCAAAACCGTATCTTTGTTCCGAATGTCCCAGTCGGGAATAAACTTCTCCTCAGCGGTGGACGAATCAATCTCCATATCTTCTGAGAACAGATCTGCATATCGAAAAAAGGACATCAACTCAGGTCCGAACCAAGATGAGGGAAGCGAAGACACTTGATCTTCCTCATCATCCATAAAATAGTCCGGACCCAGAGAAGAGCCCAAGTGCGTACCTGAAAAAGTGACCACCTTCGGCTCACTATGGGCCTTACCCTTATCCACGCCCACTGGATTCTCCATCTCCATGCTCTCCACCTCGCTATCAGGGACAAAACCACCTGAATAAGCCGGAGTCGGTTTACTGCGGGCCAAGGCCGCTTCTTCCCTTGAACTCTTACCCCCAGAAAGATGTTCGTCAAGCTCCTCCATTACAGTGCCTTCAGAATAAGAACTCCCCTTCGTCTTCTTCAATCTTGGCATGGGGAGAGAGTCGAAAGAGCATATCTGAGCCGATTCACCCTTCCTCTTGCGGGATCGGATTACCAGATCAGTGTCCGCTCCAACGCTTTTACTCTTCAAAGATGAAGGCTGATTCAGAAGTGCCTCGTCCAGACTGCGTATCTCCGGATCATCATCCACGTCGTCAAGAATGGACTTTTGCCCAGCATGAGATCCGGACGAACCTCCCGCCTCCTTAGAAGATGCCGGCATATGGGAAACCGCTTCAGCAGTGGCTTGTTCAGAAGAGTCCTTCGGAACAGAAGAGGTCGTTTCAGCAGCAGATGATACGGGTATGTTCATATCCGCCTGACCACGAACGGGATGAGCAGAGGGTGCTACCTGCTTCATGAACGGAACATCCTCCTGCTGCTCAAAATCAAAGTCAAAGGTGTCCATGCTCGGAACCTTTAAGGCATCAAGAAGCGACATCGCAGCACCTACATTTCCAAAATAAATAAAGAGTTAGCAAAACTATCAAATAAAAGAGCCGAAGGGGGCATAAAGAACCGGAACTTACGATCACTCTTCCGGCGTATAATCGGCCAATCCTTATCCCCCGGGGCCCACGAAAAACTGACTCGACCTAACCAAAGGAAATGCTCGGGAAGAGGACGAATAAGGGACTGATGCTCAATTAAAGCACGGACTAAGCTTTCGTTAAAAACAAAGTTTTCGTCAAGATCAAACGACATAGACTGGTCCTTAAAACGCCACCTCATGTCCTCCGGAAGGCAACGGTCGTCTAACCAAAAGAAGTTATCTTTCCAGTTTTTTAAACTGGATCGTTCGTTGGAAGACGGAGAAGGGACATTCTTCCGGTGTGCAAAAGTGTACCAGTCTCCGGCCGAGATAAACTCGTAAAAATACCGGAAAACGTTCAAATCCGGTTTCTTATCGAGGGCTCGACAAGAAATCTCAAAATGGTTAACACGGCTAAGGCCGAATGGGTTAACCTGACAAACGTGAACTCTAAAAAACTGCAAAATCCTAATCAGAAAACGGGAAAAAGGAACCCTATAATTGGCGAAGTTACAGACGCGAGTGTAAAAGGGGAATTTCCCTTGACGAAAGGGGTATATGGCTTCCGTACTAGAAGAAAGGACCGGATGAAGATCTAAGGGAATCCTATATTCTCTAATAAACTTATCCAACTGACGCTGGGTAAGCACGCTCACACTCTCCGAAAGGTTCTCCTTACCCGGAGCCATAACTGTAAAAAGTAAAAAGGAACAAAGACGCACTTTTTTTCTTTGAAGAAGAAGAAGATACTAGAGAGGGTAACAGCAGAGGAGAATGAAAAAGAGAGAAAAAACGGTAAAAATGAAGTGGTAAAATTTTGAATTTATAGAAAAATGTAAGTCGGTTGGGGTCAGTCACATCAACCGTCGCTTCCCACGATTCCCAACAAGGGTTCCGTTACCGTCACATGCAGGTGACCGACGGTCCAAATAGTGAAGGTCACCCACACCATACAAAACACGCCACGTAATCAATTTAAAACTACTCCTACAGTGACACGTCATCTGAACAGGATAAAAAAGCTTGGAATAATAGTTTGTCAAAGTCTTCATAAAAAGACTTCCCAAACTAGGGGACTTGAAGACACATGTCCGAAGCCGGACATGACCCCAGAGACGAACCGGACTACACTCGGGCGGGCACCCAAAGCATGTCCGCCCCACGCCAGAAAACTCCGAGGACGAGCCCCCGTTCAAGTGCGTCCAAACGGATGACGTCATCTCAGTTGACTACTATAAATACCCCCTCAAGTACAAATCCAAGTACGATTTCTCTGAACCTTCGTCCCTATTTTCTCTCTCTATTTTCTCTCTCTACCAATACTTATCCTCACGCCGGAGGGTGGTCGCAGAGTGGCCCTCCCATCTCTGCGGCGAGCCTAACGGTTTTCTGTTTTGCAGGAAACTCTCTCAACCTTTAACAAGATCCAGATCTTCATTTACAGGCTTCGGCCTGAACTTGACTTCCTGGTTCTTCAATTACATTTAATGGGTGTCGTTAAACCACGGATCATTCTTTCTCCAAACACGAAGTAAAGTCCCCGATTAAAAAATAATCTCACGTATCTAGGGTACATTCAATAGATCGATAAAGGTGCATTTAGCCACTCCTGAATTAATACATGTATCTATGAATGTATGCACGCATGCATGCGCACACTTTTGTTTTGTACACACACAAGTTCTTCGACTATATCTTCCTGTGGCTAAATCATTTAACTCAAAAAAAATATTTTCTTTTCTGCATTATTAAGTCTATAAACTTTAAAAAAGATTCATGAGTGTCTTTTATCCATTAATTAGTTGGCAAACGTAATATGTAATAATAATAACCTTTGTTTAACTTACACACAAGTCACATTTTATATTCAAACCAATGTCACATTTTATAAGTATTGAGGTTGGTAAGGCCACGTAGATATTGGATTAGGTAAACAAGGAAGGTATACAAGAAACTGCAACCACTACCTAACCCTTAACAGGATTCAACATCATTTGCCTAACTTATGTGACAAAAAACAATTTCATATTATATTTAACCCAATGTGCATGCCCATATTTCCTAACAACCTCATAATCAAATTAAATATTGTTATAACATACATCAAATTTATCCAACAAAAAATGTAATATAATATGTACTCGTTTATGTGGCTTTAAAATATTTAAAGCCACGATATTAGACCATTGACATTCTATGATTGTTAATCTGTAATTATAGCAATTTGTTAGTTTTATTTAAACCTAAAAATTCAAAACAAAAAGAGTTAAGTGTCATTTACGTCCCTGTGGTTTGTCTACTTTTCCCATTTCAAACCAAATTTTAAACCTGTAACATTTTCCTCCCTGACATTATCAAAACGTGCCATTTCAGTTCAAAAATTTAACACCAGTTTAAAAAAATCACTTAGCTCAGGGATAGAATAGTCATTTTGCATAGTGGTTCAGAGGTTTTACATACCCTCACTACAAACCACTTTGTAAATTGACCATTTTACCTCTGAGCTAATTGAGTTTTTTAACTGAGATTAGTTTTTTGGACTGAAATAACACATTTTGAGTACGTTAGAAAAGAAAATAGTATAGTTTTAAAATTTGATCTGAAATGCGAAAAGTTAACAAATCACATGGATATAAATCACAGTTAACTCGAACAAAAATAAGTTAACTATTCACAAAAGTTTTAAAAACCTAAAAAGATGTACAATAAAATAAATGACGTCATTCATCCGTTATTCAGTTATTCTCCCCACGTAGGGTTCACATCCATGGGATAACTACCCAACACCCTCAAAAAACTGGTGAACTCTTGAACCTCAGCCATGGCATTCTGAGCCCTAACATCCGCCATTGAAGCTTCAAAATCAACATAAAACATATACTCAAAATGCTTAGCCGTCCCAACATTCACATCATCCACAACTCGAACCGGCCGGTTCAGGTTAGGCCTACTCTCAATCTTCAACAATCTAATATTCCTAAACTCAAACGCCGATAAAACCTTATACAACACCGTCGTTCCTCTATCCTGAGCAAACACAATACTCGTCTTATACGGCCGGTCCGTTCTCGCCACCACCGGTTCACGTGCGAGCATCATGAACCGTGTTACGCAACTCGAATCGTCCTGTATCGACTCAGCGAGTATGTTTAAATTGTAGATCTCGGCAGCGCGTGGTGACGCAATCGCCGCCGTGTCACGGAGGTTATTCGCCGCCACGTGTTCCGCAGCTCCAGCGGTATCAGCCACCGCCTCACGAACGACGTGGTTGAATCCGAATCCGAGTTTGTTCAGAGTTAACTCGCACTGAGCGAGAGCTTGTGGATGACTAATCACGCGCTTGATGTGCTCCGTACGGACGCCTGGTAAGGCCACAAGGCAGTGGCGGAACGAGATCTGGATCTCGCCGACGATGTGGAGTCGGTGGCGGAGGAGGAGGTCGTAGTTCCGGTGAACGCTGCCACCGAGAGAGTTTTCCACCGGTAAAACTGCTCGATCGGCGATCCAAAGCTCTACGGATTGAAATGCGAGTTCTGAATTGTTACACGGAATAGGTTTGCACTCCGGATAAGCTTTTCCGGCGGCGGTTTCACTGTACGCGCCGGGAAGACCTTGATAGGCTACACGTAACCTTGAACTGTGGTTTGCAGCCGGTGAAGTGTTGGTGAGTGGTTTTGGAAACTTGTTCACCGATATCAGATTCAGATCTAGCATGTTGCGGTTATTAACAACGGTGATAATATCATTATTATTGTTATTGTGATTGTTATTATCTGTACCGGTTGTGTTCTCGGTGTTCTGCTGCTGTAACACCACCTTACCGACTGACGGAACCGTTGTAGAGACGGTTGGATTAGAGTGGTAACGGCGTGCGGTTGATTGGACGGTGAAAGTGAGGCGGTGAGGGTCGGGTGACGGTGACGGCGTTTGCATTAGTGGCTTGAAAGTAATTTTGGGATACGGCGATAAAGTTTGCATGTTTTCTGGTTATATGAAATATCGGAGGTGAAGCTTGGTGAAGGGGTAATCGCCAAGCTGAGAAATGTGAAGGAGAATTGGGTTTTTATATTGGGATGAAGGAAAAGAGTAGAGAAGACTTGAATGGGTCAAGCTCACACCTACTACTCTAAGGTATGACATTGTTGAAAAAATTAATAAAATAGATTTGTTTTGTTTGTTGGATATGGAAAAAAGTTTACATTTAGGAAACTTAGAGTGCAAGGAAGTAATTAATTAATTAATTTGAGCAGATAAGTATAGAAGTTATTTTATTGAATTTATTTGATTTTTAAATTTTGGAGGCATAGTTAGTTTTAAATTAGCATTGTTCTAACTGAATGTCCAAGGTGTGTAACCCATAAATATATATAGCATAGCATATAAGGCTGTCCAAAAAGCTAGGGCTTGGAGCTTGTTCAGATTTAGTTTGGAAAAAGCTCGCTTGATGTGGCTCGATTTAAAAGTGACCCGTTTGAGCAATTGAAGATGTGAGACAAAGAAACAATATTGAAGAATTCACTTGCAAGGTATCCGAGTTAGTTAGCAAATTTAATGCGCCAGGAACAAGAAACAACTTTAAAAGAAACTATGGTTGTGAAAAATTGCTTGAAAGTAGACTAAAATGCACGGATAGTCCCTGTGGTTTGTCAAAATAACACCTTTAGTCTCAAACTTTTGAAAATTACACTCATGCTCCCTGTGGTTTGCTCGGTTGTAACTCGGATAGTCCCTAGAGTGGATGGAGTTTTCTCTGTTAAGTGGAAGTAAAATGACTAAAATTCCCTTATCATTCACCACCCCCTCCTTTTTCTTTCTCTCCTCCCTCGTTCACCAGAATTCCACCACTACCATAAAACCTCCACCACCTCCAACCTCCTAACACCGCTGTCGGCCACCACTTACTTAAACAACCACTGAAACCACCACCCTCCACCATCACCAGATCTATACCCAATTCACCCTCCAACAACAGATGCGACGATGGTTGGAATAGGGGCATGGGTTTCCGATTCGGTTTGCAGATCTGACCGGACGATGGTCGGAATGCGTCGCCAATGGCGGTAATGGCACCAGAGGAGGAGGAATCACCAGGAAATTGTTTGGTGAAATGCAATATATGTGTTCTTAAAATTGTATTTTGATTTTCAAAGGCATTACATTACATGATGAAGTTTCTCTTGATTCTGACCAAGAGACATAGAGAGGCATGGGGTGGAGAAACACGACATCGTTTAGTGTCCCGATGAAGTCTCTGATGATTCCGACCAAGAGACGTCTCTGGTGACTCAATCTAGGGTTCCGACCAAGAGACGCAAGTTCCGATGGGCAAGCAGGTTCTCGACACCTTACGATTGCTTAGTGAAGCAGAGGTGAAGAGATTTTCTCAATCGTTTTTAACATTTTGTTCGCCGATCCAATTGAATTGATTATGATGTATTGTTACGGATTTTATGTCATGTTAGATGTTATGATCCATATGCTTCAATTGGGGGTGGTGAATGATAAGGGCATTTTAGTCATTTTACTTCCATTTAACAGAGAAAACTAACCTCTATCCACTCTAGGGACTATATGACTAACTGAGCAAACCATAGGGAGCATAAGGGTAATTTTCAAAAGTTTGGGACTAAAGGTGTTATTTTGACAAACCACAAGGACCATCCGTGCATTTTACTCTTGAAAGTATGCCTTCAAGGTTCATCAAGATAGTTGCCACGATCGAAATAATTTGTTGATCTTAGCAGTGTGTACGATGATGACTACATAGGGCGGCTAAAAGCCTTCGAAGAACGCATTAAAGGCCATGAAGCCATTGCCGAAAGGGATGTCAAGTTTTTGTTCACCTGAATCGATATCCAAAACAAAACAAAAAACACTCATACCAAGATCGACGGAACTATGGTGGAAATGGATGTGGAGCGGACCAACGTGGAACAGGTCGAGGCCGTGGTCGGGGTCAGTGGCGGAACTAGCCCATTAGTTTAAGGGTATCCCCAAAAAAATTTACCGTACAATCATATAATAATAATAAACAGTAATAAACAAAGTATAACAAATACGTGACTTTGGGTTGAAAACCCTTTTAACAAGATATGTCTTTCTTATGTCATCTATTTGATTAGGGTGATAACTAGCTATGTGGCTTATCATAGGATCCGAAGGAAGATCATTCGAATCAATAATACCTTTTGTTGTCGGAATTGAAGTTGTAGGATTACTTGGACCAATACCAACATTTTCTTGCATATTATCATTCGTAGCATTCAAACTTGCATCAATGTCATCTTTGCTTGAATATTATCATTCGAGTTCGACGTTTGGTTTCCACTTTCAAATTGTCGCCCATAATCAAAAGGTTTATTTTACTATTTTGGATCTTGGGCTAAGCTTTGTCATTTACCAATTAGGTTTCCTTTTAATTATATTATTGTTAATTTGGGCTTACATTATCATTTGTGCTTGATTATTCTTCAAGTTTTGGTTTGTAAATGGCTTGGGCTTATAAAAAAATGGATTTTAATAATATCAAGTTTTTTTTTTGCCAGGGGTATCTTCGTATTTGTTTAGGGGTATCTTTTGTATAAAACCGGAAAAAAATACACTACGAATACGGGGTTGAGCCGTAGCCCGTGCTACCCTTCTTATAACACTAGTTCCGTCCCTGGTCGGACCTCCGGAAGTGGATGAGGCCAAAATCATTGATCAAAGAAAAACTTAAAAAAAAAAACAAAACGAAAAATCAAGGATGAGAAAACACAAAGGCTGAGACAAGCAAGGTGTGAGATGTTATGGGAGTGTACTAAGTCATCTGATCCTGAAGCTAAGTGAAGTAGAAAATCGAGGTTCAAACTTATGATGGCAGTAACTGATATCATGATCAAATAATTTTAGGCCGGAAGGTATGGAGGGCTCCATCATGCCACATCATCGCCTATAGCGCCCTTGTTGGGATTGAACCCTACCAGAGGAACAGATAATGAAAGCCAAAACCGGATCACAACAATGGATTCACAATAAGCAGCTGTTTACTATAAGCTTTCCCCTTGACTGTGGCTCCAACATCTGATATACTCCAAAGTACTGCCTTTATCAACATCTGCTGACACTGGAAACTGCTAATTAGATCAAAGACTGATGAAGACTAAAGCCCTGCTGCCCAATCTACTGCCTTGAGTCAAGCACTGCTGATCATGACAAGTACTGCTGGATTCACAGCAGTGGAAGGATGCAACAGCAGTTTGATTCATCTTATGCAATGTAATGTAATATCAGTAGTTAGCATAGCAGAGGTTGTATAGATCAGTAGATAGAGTTTGTTAGTATGTTAGATGTCACTTTCATGGTGACGTCAGCTGAGATGCCCAGTGGTTTGGACTACCTATAAATGTAACAGTAATCTGTACTGTTACATTTGATTGACTGAGCAAGTTCTTCTTCTCATGTCTAATCCTTTCATCTTGTGCAACTAACCTTGGAGCATCAGGCTGAGGGGGAGTTTAGTATTGTAAGCATGCTTGTGAATATTTGCTTTGTAATTCAATCATTCGATTTAATGTGAAGCATTTGTTTATCATACTATTCTCTTCTTTGATTGTGTTTACAAAGTTTGTATTCATTTCCGCTGCACTTTACATTATTTCATATTCTCTTAATGTACAACTTATACAAACAAACACAATTGTGAGAGCCTCCGATCCTAACAATTGGTATCAGAGCTTGGACAGTCAAATTTGATTTAACAGTCATTTTGACATAACAGTTCAGCTCACAATTCATTGATACTAAGGTTAGTCGTATTTAGTTGAAAAACAGAGCAATAAGAAATCATGTTTAAAGTGACTATTCTAAAGCTCTGTAAAACAACCAAGATGTCATAAGATTCACAAATTTCAAACAACAAGTGATATCATGCACAAATCACCCATAGTTTTCAGATCTGAAAACATGTCTGGTAACTATGATATGACTATCTTCATTCAAAATTGATCTCACCTGTTGATATGAAATTTTGTGATGATTTCATCATATTTTATACTAAAGTATGAACCTCGGATTAACGAAACCTATGTTCATATAAACATTAGTGTTTTGCTAACATAGAAAGAGGAAAATAAAACTTTAGTCATGAAATCGTATATGTTAAAAAGCAGGTTGGGAATCCTCAAAAGGACCAAATCAATCCTGTCAAAACACATTAAGAAAAACAGGGGTCAAAACAATCCAAATCATACGTAATGTGAGATTTGGTAATAAAACATGTACAAATGTGGCCAGATCTCAAAACATTACTGAAAAATGATTCTGGATTAAGTATTTCCTCAATAAAATCTCCCAGTAAGTATTTTTTGTACTTATGAATGGGAAGGGTAAAAAGGGAAGAAGAAATTGAACAAAAACTCAAAAGTGTGTTTATCTCAAAACTTTTGAAGTCAAAAGAAAAGAGTATAAACATAAAACACTTAAGAGTCCAAAATTGGGGAAAGGAATGGTCATAAAACAATTGTGTGCATTCATTGATTCAGGGAAGTTCAAGTAAAAATAGTATCCCAATGATTGAACTTAGAAGAAAACTTTGCAGTCATTTGATAAGAAAATCCAAACAGTGGTCTTAAAAGCTTGAGAATGATATGATTGTGAACTTATTCGAAGAGTTACCAGATCCTTTTGATGTTGTTTCAAAAACATCCTTTATTTTTTTTAAGGTGTTTTTCTCTAATAAAGCCAGATATATTATTTTTTTTAATAATATAATTTGTACTTATATTTTTTATATATAGTAAAAGCTGCATCTCTGGTAATTTCCTTATTTTTAGGTGAAATTACTTTTCCTAAAAATGATCAAAAGGAAATGGTGCACATGTCAAGGTCATATTAAGCTCAAGCCTGTTTACCACAGATCTAAAATTGATTGCAAATTAATTTTAAACTACTGAGAAACTCATGTTCCAGTTCAAATAATTAGACACAAAATGAGTAGCCCCGGCAAAGAAGTTCTCATCATCTGGGATGCTAAACCACTGTTAGAAAATAGTGAACATGTGGAAAACATAGAAAAAAATTTCCTAGAAAAATTGCTGACAAATTAATCTTGATAATTTGCATCTAAAATGTAATTATTAAGTATAGCATTTTTGCAAGATAACAGATGTTGGACATGATATTGTGTTTACACAAGACAAAATCAATCCTCACACCTGAACAAGCAGATGCTCAAATTTTATCTGTCAAAAGTTTAAACACTGCTGCACTAACAATTGTTATACTAGTGGTTTTCATTTTGTTTTCTACCACTGTTTTTCCTCATCTACTGTTGTGTTTCAAACAATCGCTTTCTAAAGTCTGTCCACTGCTGAAAGTCAACCCCTGCTCCTTCAATTTCTTGATAAGCATTGTTGTATAACATCAGTGTTCTATCCTCTGATGTGCTATCCACTGATAGTTAAAATCACCCACTGATCCATTTATTACCGTTGTAACTACTGATGGTTGATCCATCAGTGGCTCCCAAAACAACTGTCCTTCATTATTTACTCTTCCATCAGGGGTTGGCACGTGGTCAGTTTTTAGTCGTCAGATCATTATAACCGCTGCCACGTCAGTATTTACTTTTTCCCTAAATAAAACCCTGATCAAAACCCCAAACAGGGTTTCACTGTCGAATTGAATTCCAAACATTCTCTTCACAAAGCAGTTTCCCACTCATAACTCCAAAAAATTCTTCGATCTTCTTCATAAAAAATGACGAAATCAAAATCAAAATCGAAATCAAAATCGAAATCAAAATCAAAATCATCTTCTTCCTCTGCTCCCACAGACGCCACTCAAATGGCCGTTGAAACCACAGAAATTCGCTACAAATCCCCTCACAACTATTTGGGTATACTCACAAAACCCACAACAACCAACACTTTCGACTCCATCATCGACACTTTATCTGCGTCAAAGTACAAAACTTTGTTAACAGCAGACGCTCCCATTTATCTACAAACCCAGAGAGAGTTCTGGAACAATGCTACCCTTGAAAAACAAGGAGACACTGTCACAACCATCAACTCCTCAATACAGGGTAAAAAGATTTAAATTTCTCCACAATCCATTTCAGAAGTCTTTAAACTCGATGATCAAAAAGGTAAAACCTCTTTTTCAAAAACCGAGTTGAAAAATGATTTCTTAAATAGAGGGTATGCAGAACAATCAAAAAGAGATACCTTACAAAAAGGATATTTCCCTTCTGCGCCCAGGTTTTTATTTCACACTCTTTTGATGTGTGTTTCTAATAAAACAACAGCTTTCAACGAAATACCATCAAAGATTCAATTCCTGGGATATGCTATTTTAAATAATGAAAATTTTAATTATTCCCAGGAGATTTTTGATGATTTGGTAAAAAACGTTGATAGCAAAGCATTTCTGCTCTTTCCAAGGTTTTTAAGCTACTATTTTGAACAAAAATTTGAAAAAGAAGATGCAGATTTGCCCAAACAAGGTGCTCATTTTAAAATAACTGGTCTAACGCCTGAAACATTCTCTAGAATGTTGGCACCTATAAAACAAAAGCAGAGGTGCCTGAGCAGAATTTAGCAGATGAAACTGCTCCTCAGGTATCGGCTGCTGAGCCCACTGCTCCAGGTGATCAAAGCAGCACACCCACTGTTTTGAAACCCACACCTGCCACCACTAAAAAGACCAAAAAGAAAACATCCAGAAAGCCCCCCAAACCCAAAACAAAGGCACCTCTGGAAGATGAGATCCCAAAGGCACTGCCGGTGACAACACAAATGTCACCAATAACCACTGCTGCTACTTCCTCACAGCAGATGGAAGAAAGATCTCCACCCTTGCCTCAAACTCCTCCTGCATCCTCACAAAAGGATCAGGTTGTAAACACAGGGACCCCACAATATGAAGCTCTGGACCCACTCGGATCCATCTTCCACATTCCTGATCCCAAGGACATGTCTCTTTCAACTCCCTTACCTTCACCCCCACATTACCACCATCCATAATACCTTTGTTGCAGGCAGTAAATGTAGCTCAGACACAAACCAGTTCGTCTCAATCACCTATTACCGAGAGTATGCTTCCACAAGTGACTAGGTCTGATGTCTCTGCTATCCCAGCAACAACTGAGGAGGTTACACTGCAGGAGTTACAAGTAACTCCTGTCAGTAGTTCAAGTGGAGCAGCCACTACAAATGTTGAACCCATTGGTTTACATTTGGACAGTGGTTTCATTCATAAGACTCCCTTGAAGGCAATTTCTTCAATAGCACCTATGAGAACCACCAGTGAGATTGTTCTACCCACTGGTACCCTCAAAAGGCTATCAAGTGCTGAAGAAAGAAGTCCTCAGTACCAAGAACAAGGGGCATCAATGAATGACTTTTGGGACTCAGTTCCTAAGTCACACATTGGTACAACCACTGCTGGTGGGGATTCAGATGATCCCATTAACTTGGGTGATGATTCAAAATATCAGGAATTGATGGGCAGAGTTGAAAATCTGGAGACCTCAGTTGCTGAATTAAAGGATATGGTGCAACAGCTGTTAAAGGCTCAAAAAGCACAATCCTCTGCTGCTCCAGCTCAAGCACCTGCACAACATGCACCTGCTGCAAATGAGCTATGAAATATGTTCTAACCACTGCTGGAAAGACAAAAACAGATGGCTGATCAGCAGCATGCTATACATGTACAAAAGCTGACAAACATGGTGGAGTCAAGATTTAAAGATACTCAGGCAGACATTAAAGCTATCAAGGCTCATCTCCAAAGTACCTCTGGAAAAATTCCTCCCACTGTTCTTTTCATGAATGAACCTTTCCCAGATAATGCCAAAAAGGGGGAGAAGATCAAGTGGAAGAAGAAGGGAATTGAAGATGGTATCTATATTGAGCCAGAAAATAGCCAAACCAAAGCTGTACTATCAACACACACCACATCACCACACACCACCACAACCACTGCTCCACCATCATCATCATCTGTGATCACATCACTAAAACTAAATTCACCACTAAAAACAGCCACCCCATCTTCACCTCCTGCCAAAAAGCAGAAGACAGCTGATGTTACAACATCTGCTGTAATGACAACAGTGGTTGAACACCAGTTGTTTCAACAACTGTTAGTCAGTCACAAACCACTACCACAGAAATCACTACCATTCCAATCCCTGCTCAAAAGAAGAAGACATCTACTGACACATCAGTAGTTGTAATGACAACAGCGGTTGAAACACCAGTTGTTTCAACAGCTGTTAATCAACCATCAACCACTACTCTCACTATTCCTACATCATAACCAAAATCCCTTTCATCCACAAAGCTTTACACCAGAAAGAGAAAAATTACTCAGGCAAATGAGGACAAATATGATCCAAATGCTGCAAAATATCCGATGGAGCTGGAAGCAGTGAAAAATGAGATAAGACAATTCTACACTGAAGATGATCCTTCAAACAGAAGTTTCCCTTCACTCATAGGCTTCATAGTCCCAGAAGATATAGATGAATATCTTGAGCTCAAAGCAAGGCAGGCTAAGATAAGAGCCAAGATTGAATGTGAAGGTCAAATGATGAAGCCATCTCTGAAAAACTGGAATTCTTGCTCACAAAAGTTAAGCAGATGGAAGATTTTGCACAAGAATTAAGCAAAGAAAAAGCTGATCAACGAAATAAATTAAGAAAAGAATATCTTGCTTATATTATGAAAGAAAGATTCTATCCTGCTAAAGAAAAACAGTTTGAAGAATGGCCAATAGTTGCTTTAAAGCATGAGGCAGATAGGATTGATAGAATCAAAAACGATCCTAGAAAGAAGAAGACTGCTCCAAATTGGAGCAAATACAAAAAGCTCATAGCTGACCTAACATCTGAGTACAAGAGAAAGAAACAGGAGCTAGTGGATGCAAAGGTGGACACTGCCACTGCCATTGCAAAATGGTCAAAGCAGCATACTGATGAAGCTTATGAAAGGCTTAAGAAAAGAAGGATAACTGTCTCAGACACTTCAAAGAAGCCTGACTACAAAAAGCTTGAACAACAGATTGAAAATCTCAAAACACTGCTCACATCAGCTGATAATCCTATTCTTGTGTCAAACCAAGAAGAAGGAAAACAGTTGTCTAGTGAAGAAGTAAAGGAAAAGGAAGCAGAGTACTTCACAGAAACCATCAAAAAAATGGGTCTAAAAGAAGAGAGCTCAGTAAGACTTCAAGACCTTTTCAAAAAGGTATTAACCAAGCCTGCATCACCAAGCACTTCAAAAATATCAGACATTGAGCCAGATCAACAAAAGAGACAAGAGCAAATTGAAAAGGAAACTGCAGAAGACGTAGCTGCAGCAAATGATGTCATTGAGAAGGCCCTCAAACAAATGTCTGATAGCTTACAACTCTTCACAAGGCCAACATCTCCAAACTCATCTGGAAATAAATCTCTCCCAAGAAACCCATTAGGATTAAAAGTACTAAAGTGGATGTCTGATCAAAAGACCCACATATTGACCTTGGTCAGATCCAATGGCAAAGTGAAGTACATATCAAGGAAAGAAGCACTAGGCCTTAGTGTTGAAGATTTGCAGGATCTCCTTGAACTTTCACTGTGCATGGATGAGGATGACTCAAGTTCCAAGGATTTTGAAGAAGAATTTAAAAGGCAAGCTAAGGAACTTCTGATGAGAAATAAAAATCCAGAATAATGAAGGGTTTTGGCATTATCTGTTCCAGGGGGAGATTGTTGGGATTGAACCCTACCAGAGGAACAGATAATGAAAACCAAAACCGGATCACAACAATGGATTCACAATAAGCAGCTGTTTACTATAAGCTTTCCCCTTGACTGTGGCTCCAACATCTGATATACTCCAAAGTACTGCATTTATCAACATCTGCTGACACTGGAAACTGCTGATTAGATCAAAGACTGATGAAGACTAAAGCCCTGCTGCCAATCTATTGCCTTGAGTCAAGCACTGCTGATCATGACAAGTATTGTTGGGTTCACATCAGTGGAAGGATGCAGCAGCAGTTTGATTCATCTTATGCAATGTAATGTAATACCAGTAGTTAGCATAGCAGAGGTTGTATAGATCAGTAGATAGAATTTGTTAGTTTGTTAGATGTCACTTTCATGGTGACGTCAGCTGAGATGCCCAGTGGTTTAGACTGCCTATAAATGTAACAGTACTCTGTACTGTTACATTTGATTGACTGAGCAAGTTCTTCTTCTCATGTCTAATCCTTTCATCTTGTGCAACCAACCTTGGAGCATCAGGCTGAGGGGGAGTTTAGTATTGTAAGCATGCTTGTGAATATTTGCTATGTAATTCAATCATTCGACTTAATGTGAAGCATTTGTTTATCATACTATTCTCTTCTTTGATTGTGTTTACAAAGTTTGTATTCATTTCCGCTGCACTTTACATTATTTCATATTCTCTTAATGTACAACTTATACAAACAAACACAATTGTGAGAGCCTCCGATCCTAACAGCCCTCCTCGGCGCTACATGTCACACCCCAACCGATGATGGAAACATCGGGGCGCGACACTGAGCGAAGCAGATTGTCCAGGAGAATCCATAACAACTATTAATTATAATATATTAAAGGTGCATGTCCCATACCACAAACATATAAGATAAAAACAGTTATTACAGACGATGTTCTCAAAGACAAATATCCATTCCAACAACTCTGATTTTATTTAGTTTGTTTCTAGACTCTCCTAGCTTGATTTCCATAGCAGCTAACAAGCAAAAGCATTCTAAACACCTGTCTCATACGTTAAAATAGAGGTCAATACACATAGTGTAAAGGTGAGCATACAAGTTTAATAGCATAATAGATAGCGAAATTGTTTACGCATAACCAACATGTAACATGTAGCAAAGTGAAGCTAGTAGGTTATCGACAATGAAATATGCACAGACATGACTATGAGTTGTAGAATGTGCAACACATATCACCACTGTGACACGTGAAGAAATAACCTTAACAACCCCTGTCCACGACAGGTGCTGAGTCCAAACTATAGTACTATCATTGCTAAGGCGTCAGGCAACAATCACTCTGTAAACAAAACATACAAGCATTCATTGAGTAACACGTATAACATGCAGTAACGGTTAGCGTATAAAAGTGTTTGCGTTGTGTGATCGATGTGATTTGAATATAGGTAACGTATGTAACACCCAAAAGTGCGTAAAGCAAAAAGGGATCGAGTATACTCACAGATAGTGCTTAATAAATAAACACTCTCTTGGATTGAAGGGAGCGCTGAGAGATTAGCCTGAACAGTTAACGATAGCATAAGCGAATGAATGGCGCGTTAAACGATGCGAAAAGAACCAAAGTGACGAATGGTAATCCGATCGGATGGTCATTCGATCGGATGTCAATCCGTTCGGATGGTCATCCGTTCGGATGGCCATTCGGTCGGATTGACATTCGTTTGGGATGGATGTGTTTGTGTATGATGGCTTTGAAGTTTTCGTTGTAGCATTTTAAAATCAGAGAAGTATCTCTACCTTTCAGGTAGTCGATCGAACGGTCGTTCGATCGGATAGCGATCCGATCGGCAAGACGTTCCCAGTGAGAACAAGTTCACAGCAGGATTGTCATTCGATCGGATGGTCTTCTGATCGGATGGCAATCCGTTAGAAACTGATGATCTTTGAAAATCGTGAAAAATGTTTAGGTGTGGAAGCTCAAGTGCAATCGGATCGGACGACAATCCGTCCCATAATCTGATCTTTTACAAACTTGAAAATTTGTTAAGTTTTGAAAGTTTTGCGGTTTGCTCGAGACGGTATGACAACATGTTGAACAACGGAACCTCGTCAAGTCCCAAGCCGTCTGATCGAACAGGAATCACCCTAATCCGACCAGTCAACTGTTCTTGATAGTTGTTCGAGTTTACCCCGAAATCGGTTGTCTCGTTGATAGGATTCATATCTCAAACCGACACATCACTAAAGAAGAGTAGAAGGCCTGAATGAGCTCCGATTCTATCGGTTTTAAGTGCATTGAGTGTAAAAGAGTTGAAAGAAAGTTACAAAACCATCTTTCAATCCTTTTAACCTTGAAAATGTTTAGATCTATGTGGAAACAATGTTAAATCATGTGGAAATCCTTCAGATCTGAGTTGTTCTTGGTGGAATGAGGCCAAAACTTGAAGTTCATAAGGACTCCATGACGACATCACCCCAGAACACCTCAAATCCGCTGATTTCACGGTTAAAAGTTAAGATTCGAAGGTGAAAATGATGAAGAAGTGCATTTAGATCATAGAAGTACAAGATTTGGGTTGAAAACTTACAAGAATCATGAGAAATCGAGAGAAAAGAGGGCTTGAGCGCTGGTCGAACGAGAGAGAGCTGTCACATCACTATTGTGATGTGACAAGGGGTATTTATAGGTTGCCAAAAGAGGAAAAAGGAGCTGGTGCGATGGATCAGATGGCACATGGATCGGATGGCCATCCGATCGGATGGTCATCCGTTCGGATGACCATTCGATTGAATGGTCATTCGATCGAGTGGCTCCAGTGAGTTGGTTTTCGGCGTTTCGTTTCGTGCATTGCGCGTTGTGATGCGTTTGAGCGTGTGTCGATTAAGCGATGCGATGGGTTAATATTAGTCACACAAATACTATATCTAGCATACAATCATCCTAAATAACATTGCGTTTAGCGTTTGCATTAAATTGCGTTGCGATGCGTTTTCGATTAATCACCACAAAACATAAATAAACATGCATAAGTAACCCATAAATAGCATACACACATAAACAATATCCAGAACGCATAATTCGAGTTGCGCATGCGATTGCGGTGCGATTAGTGATAAAGCGATAGATATCGATTAAACCTCGATTTGTGCAGATACTCCACATAATACAATTAAAATAAATAAACAAAAGAATTTGATTACAAGTCAAGGTGTACAATCCATAGTTAAGCAAGGAGTGACAGATCGCAATTAGCAATCTTTTCTTCCTTTGACTTTAACTTTGACTTGCACTTTGACTTTCGAAACATGGGGTGTTACAGCCTCCCCTTCTTAAGGGAATTTCGTCCCGAAATTAAGGCACAAGCGTAACAAAAAGCTGCGGGTACTTCGCCTTCATGTCGCTTTCGAGTTCCCAGGTGAACTCTGCGCCGCGTTTGCCTTCCCAGCGAACCTTCACAATGGGAATGCGTGAGCGCCTGAGCTTCTTGGTTTCTCGGTCCATGATCTCGACAGGCTTCTCCACAAAGTGTAATGTTTCGTCCACTTGTAGATCCTCGAGTGGCACTTGTAAATATTGCTCAGCCAGGCACTTTCTGAGGTTCGATACATGGAAAGTCGGGTGGACGTTGCTAAGTTCCTCCGGTAGTTCGAGTCTGTAGGCCACTTTGCCGATCCTTTCCAGAATCTTAAAGGGTCCAACATATCGAGGCGCGAGCTTTCCTTTCTTGTCGAATCTGATCACACCCTTCCAATGTGATATCTTTAGGAGTACGTGATCGCCAATGTCAAATTCAAGGGGCTTGCGGCGTCTATCGGCGTAACTTTTCTGACGACTCCGAGCTTTCAGCAGATTATCTCGAATTTGGAGGATTTTGTCAGTCGTTTCTTGCAACAGCTCAGGACCGGTTATTTGAGAGTCTCCGATCTCGTGCCATACAATAGGCGATCGACATTTTCTTCCGTATAATGCCTCAAATGGTGCCATTTGGATGCTAGAATGATAACTTTTATTGTTCGAGAATTCGACTAAAGGTAAGTGCGCGTCCCAATTACCACCGAAATCTATGACACACGAGCGAAGCATGTCTTCAAGGGTGCGTATCGTTCTTTCAGTCTGACCGTCGGTTTGGGGGTGGAAAGCGGTACTTAGATTAAGAATAGTACCGTGAGCGGATTGAAACGTTTCCCAAAGGCGCGAGGTAAACCGACCATCGCGGTCATAGATGATGTCGCGAGGCGTCCCATGTCGACAAATGATCTCATCGGTGTAGATTCGGGCTAATTTTTCTACCTTAAAGTCTTCTCGTATCGGCAGAAAATGAGCAGATATGGTCAAACGGTCAACGACTACCGAGATGCTGTCGTGACCTGATGACGTGCGCGGGAGTTTCGTTATGAAGTCCATAGCTATACTCTCCCATTTCCACATAGGGATCTCGGGTTGGACAAGTAAGCCAGATGGTCTTTGGTGCTCGGCCTTGACTTTCGAGCAGGTCAGGCACTTTGAAACATAGAGAGCGGTATCTTTCTTCATGCCCGGCCACCAGTACTTGTAGCGAAGGTCCTGGTACATTTTATCGGCACCGGGATGAATAGAATATCGAGACTTGTGGGCTTCGTCCAGCAGAATTTGTCGTAGGTTGATGCGCTTGGGAATCCAAATTCGGTCTAGATAATGGAATATCCCATTCGATTTATTCTCCAACTGTGCGCCATTGTTAATAATCATTTCCTTCTTCAAAGTGCGTTCGGTAAAACAAGCATGCTGAGCGTCGCGGATAAGAGTCTCGAGATGGTGTTGGGCGTGAATATTACGAACGCTATGCAAATAGCTTCGTCTGCTGAGAGCGTAAGCAATGACATTTGCTTTGCAAGGATGATAACGAATCTCACAGTCGTAATCATTAAGAAGTTCAACCCATCGGCGTTGGCGCATATTCAGTTCCTTTTGACTCAAGATGTGTTGCAGGCTCTTATGGTCTGTGAAGACCGTACACTTGGTACCACAAAGGTAGTGTCGCCAAATCTTTAATGCAAAAACAACTGCACCTAGCTCGAGATCGTGGGTTGTATAGTTCTTCTCGTGCATCTTGAGCTGACGAGACGCGTAAGCGATAACCTTGTCCCGTTGCATGAGAACACAACCAAGACCAAGGTTCAAGGCATCGCAGTACACAACGAAGTCATCGTTTCCGTCGGGTAAAGTGAGAACAGGAGCATTGCGGAGCATATGCTTGAGAGTTCGAAAGGTAGACTCTTGTTCAGTTCCCCAAACAAAAGGCTTGTCTTTATGTGTGAGAGAGGTAAGTGGCACGATGATTTTAGAGAATCCTTTGATAAATCGGAGATAATATCCCGCTAGTCTGAGAAAAGAACGGACTTCAGACGGGTTCTTAGGTGTAACCTAACTCTTAACAGCTTCGATCTTCGTGGAGTCGACGTGAATGCCTTGACTATTGACAATGTGACCGAGGAATTGAACCTCCTCCAGCCAGAATTCACACTTGGAGTAGTTCGAGAACCAAACGTAGATGTTGCGCGTGTTCGGTTTTCGACTTGGAATAGATCAGGATATCATCGATGAACACGATGATGAAGCAGTTGAGGAAAGGTTTACACACGCGATTCATTAGATCCATGAAAACCGCAGGTGCGTTGGTTAAACCAAAGGGCATAACAACGAACTCATAGTGGTCGTAACGAGTGTGAAAGGCGGTTTTCGGTATATCTTCTTCCTGAATGCGTAACTGGTGATAGCCTAAGCGTAAGTCAATCTTCGAAAAACACGTAGCCCCTTGTAACTGATCAAACAAATCATCGATTCGGGGTAAGGGGTAGCGATTCTTGATTGTCAGCTTATTCAACTCCCTATAGTCGATGCACATCCAGAACGACCCATCCTTCTTTTTTACGAAAAGGACTGGTGCGCCCCAAGGAGAGGTGCTAGGACGAATGAAGCCTTTATCAAGCAATTCCTAGAGTTGACTCGAGAGTTCGCGCATTTCAGACGGAGCGAGTCGATAAGGAGCTCTAGCAACAGGATTGGCTCCAGGAACGAGGTCGATACGGAAGTCGATATCACGACTTGGAGGCAAACCAGGTAGATCATCAGGAAACACAAGAGGAAAATCACTAACCACAGGCACCTTGTCTATCGCCTTAACTTCCTTTTTCTCCGCTACTACAATGTGTGCCAAGAAAGCTTGGTATTCCTTGCGGAGATACTTGCTAGCCTGGGCACACGACATGAGTTGGAGTTTCTTCGATGCGACTTCACCGTAAACACACAATTGATCACCATTAGTGAGCGAGAAGCGAATCATCTTATCGAAACAAATAACTTCAGCACGATTTTCGCGAAGAAAATCCATGCCTACTATGATGTCAAAACTACCGAGTTGCATTGGAATAAGGTCGATAGGGAAGACGTGATTATGGAGTTCAAGCGTACAATCACGGAGAACAGAATTGACAGCGACGGTTCTTCAAGTGGCAACTTCAACATCAAACGTCGAGGGGAGATGGGCGCGCTTACGATTAAGGAGCTTTTCGAATTCAAACAATACAAAATAGTTATCGGCTCCAGTATCAAATAAACACAAAACATTTATACCATTCACAAGGAACGTACCATTAACCACATTGTTGTCAGCTTGAGCCTGGCGGGTGTTGATGTTGAAAGCACGTCCGCGGGCTACTGGCTGCTGCTGCTGCTGAGGCTGCTGCTGTTGTGGCTCTTGCTTCACCACTCGATTGGGGCACATGTTTACGAAGTGGTTAGGATCACCACACGCAAAGCAAGCTCTAGCGTGGATTGCGGGTGTAGGAGCCGCTTGTTGGCCTTGAGGAGCAGGAAGTAGAGCTTGTTGAGAATGAGCTTGACCTTGGGCTGGAGCTGGGGCTTGACGTGGACTAGTACGGCAGTTAGCCATAAAGTGGTCATACATGTTGCATTGCATACAGTATCTGCAAGCAATCCCCACGGGATGATGACAAGTACAGGTAGGGCAAGCCGGGTGAGGACCAGTGTATGCACGCTTAGCCAGCGGTGCATTGGTGACCGGTGCCACTACTTGGCGGTGTGGAGGCTGCGGTTGAGCGGGTACTGCTTGGAGCAGAGCGGCAGTTGTGACAACGCAATTCTTGCTACTGTTGTTGTTGTTGTTGTTCTTTCTCTTGCGACGGGAGGACTTTAAAGCTTGCGGTGTGGTGGCGGTTTCTGAGGTGGGAGCAGCGGTAACTTGGTGGAGATTCTTGGAGGCCTTATCAAAGTAACCGGCCTTAACTCGCTTGTCGTTGATCTCGGCAGCGAGCAGAAAGGTTTCCTCAATAGTTGTCGTCTTCACGGCTTGTATGAAATCAGCCACACAATCCGGTAGAGCACGGATATACTTCTTGATGGTGATTTCGGGGGTAGTAACTTGGCCTGGACAGATTATGCTCAGCTGCTTAAAGTGGGCAGTTAAACTAGTTGTAACCATCCTTTTGTTTGATGTGCCAGAACTCGTCCTCCAGCTTCTGAAGCTCGTGGAGATGGCAGAACTCTTTCATCATGATGCTCTTTAACTCGTCCCATGTTAGCCCATAGGCTGCATCGTTTCCACGCTTGTTTCTCTCGGTCGTCCACCAGTCCAGAGCTCTAGACTGGAAAATGCCAGTGGCGTTAACAGTGCGGAGATTATCAGGACAGTTGCTTTGGCACAGGGTGACTTCGATAGAATCGAACCATTGAAACATGGCAGTTGGCCATCTTCTCCGGTGAATTCTTTGGGTCCGCAGGCTTTGAACTGCTTGAATTTAAAAGTGGCTTTAGGAGAATCAGTTCGGGACTCTTCAGAGGACTTGCTAGCGATTGCGGTTAGCGAGTACACAACGAGTAGCATAGCGAGCGATTTGTTAGCGTATTGAGATAGATGTGCAGTGCGAGTTGTGTGTGTTGATCGAAGCGAGCAGCGAAAAGAGACAAAAATCGAAACACATGAAAAGGTAAAACCACAAAAAAACACGTAAAATTTCACATAAAACGACAAATATCAAAGTCAGCAGTTGCGGGCTCAAAATCGAAACACACAAAATCAGTGATTGCGAGCTTGAAATCGAAAATAGATTGTCTTAGGCTGATAGACGTCGACTACCCAAAGTGATTCGACTATTCACAAGGACTTCGAGCACACACTTTGGCCTTCTGGATTGTGCTCTCGCCTCAATCTGGGTGATCGACACGCATCCTTCCAGTTACAACGTATCTCAAGTCGTTGGAGTCCGTCGAGACTTTGGTGAGAATTTTGTAAAACCAAATTAGAGAGTGGTACGAGTCATCAAGGTTCGGGTTTCACCCCTAACTTGGCGACTGCGTCCCTGTTTGTGAGATAGAGGGAGAAAATTTGCGTCGAAGTGCGGATTCCACTCCTGATTCAACGCAAATTCTCTTGTTTATAGATAAAAATGCGGGTCGAGCGAGCGATCCGATCGAGAGTTTGCGGTTTTCACACCTAATCTCGATCTAATCACTCGTTCATTTTTGAAAATAGTGTAGTGCGACTACCATAGGAAAGGCAGTGTGATAGAGTATAGCATGACTGCGAGACGAGAATAGCAGTAAGCTCGTGCAAACCCCTACCGGGTATGCACAAGTCGTTCTGTTAATTCTTAGACTATAGACTAGGCCGTTTCTAAGACATCGGCCCGGACTAGGTCAAGTCTTGCCTAATTCCCTATCGTTATGGCTCTGATACCAATCTGTCACACCCCAACCGATGATGGAAACATCAGGGCGCAACACTGAGCGAAACAGATTGTCCAGGAGAATCCATAACAACTATTAATTATAATATATTAAAGGTTCATGTCCCATACCACAAACATATAAGATAAAAACAGCTATTACAGACGATGTTCTCAAAGACAAATATCCATTCCGACAACTCAGATTTTATTTAGTTTGTTTCTAGACTTGTCACACCCCGATATTTCCACGTATTACCGGTTTAATACACAGCGGAAGTCGATAGATAAAAAGATTACAAGCCGAATGAAAGTAATATCAATGAATGAGCCGAGGATATCCAGGACATGGTCATTAACCCCCCAAAAGCCATATACCAAACAAAACAGATTAAAATGGGTTATGCAAATATATTAATCACAATCTGATTTAAAACAATTACACACCCGACCAAGCGGTATTATTATAATACTGTATCCCAAGCCCGTATAACGGAAAATAAGTTAAAAGTATTTACCTAAGCAAATTATACAAATTTATCCCAGCCGTACAATTCAGCAAATGCAAGTATCTTTTACTGGTCTCCTAAATCTGGAACGAAGGTTTTAATAACCTATTAGATTCCTAACGGGTCTTAATTAAGTCTAAACTTAGACCGGTTAGTTTTAAAGGAAGATACACGGTTCAAAACGCAAGATTAAGTGAAGACCGGATTAGAATATGGTTTAGACCCGACAAGTTTGAAGACTTGTATAATATGGGTAAAATAAACACATTCTGGATTTTGAGATAAAAATGATAAGGTTTGACCCGTTTCGGTTAATTTATGCAAACTAGTCACATAAACCGTACCGAATGCGAAAAATGCATAACGGGTAACCAAAAGAGTCATATACAGGTTTCACAAGTTAATATGCCTTAAATATGTTGTGATATTAGTAGGATACCTTCCATTATGCCCAAAATGATTTTAAACTCAATTTAAGCCCCGTAGGGGTATTTCGGTCATTTTAAAGGTTATAAAAGAGGTTAAATATTAATCTGAGATTCTGGACTGAAAAGATCAGTAAAAATATTTATTTTTATAACTCATAACAGTAAAGTATTGCATATATGTGAAATTTATCATTTATAACCAAACTATGCACCGTTGGGGCATTTTGGTAATTTCACATAAGCTTTAAAGGTCAAATTTGAAAATCTGAGTTTAAAATTTTTGCTTACTGATAAAGTACAAAAATTTACTTAAAACATCAGTAGATATTAAGTCTTATATGTTAAAAATAGTTTTAACTCATACTATGCTTTTAAAACGCGTAAAAGTCGGTTTTAAGCGATTTTCGGGTAATAATAGGAAATCTGAGTTTTTGATCAGTTTATAAAGTTCAAAATATTTTATTTATCATATAAAATCAGTAGCAAAAAGTTTGGTATCAAAATGTTATGTAAAACTCATTTTATTAGCAAAAAGGGTATAACCGACAATTACCGAATTAAAGCAAAAACCCAATGTTATGCTCAGTTTAAAAATAAATAAAAATCTTCAAAAATCCCAAAATATTATATTACATCAGTGGGAAAAAAGTTTGGTATCAAAATTTGGGTTTAGCTAGGCTTTATGCTAATAATGCCGTTTAATTAATAAAAAGCTTTCAATTTACGCTATTGAGCATAACTCTTAGTCTAGACCTCAAACTGATGTCAAATTTTTAGGACAAGTTGATAAATCAGTAACAAAGGTTTTTGTCCTCTCACATTTTCAAAAATCTCGTTTTAAGGTCAAAAGGGCATAATGGTCAACATTTAAGCATATAATGGAAACATACAAATGAATCGAATAGATTAGGAACCAAGTTGTATAATCTCAGAGGGTTATACTAACCTATAACCTGGTCCTAATGGAGCTTTAAGGCATGTCTAAACTAAGCTAAATCAGGTCAGAACTGAAAGTCAAAGCAAAAGTCTACTTTTGCGACTTTCGGTTCCGAACCGAGCTTAAACTCAAAATTGTCGGGTTGAACATGCTTAGACATGTTCTTACATTAATTACCAAGTTATACAAATGATAAAACAGGTTTTATGGCTTCTAAATTGTTAATTATGTGTTTATTTGAAAAATAGCTTTCTGTTGACCTTTTATAATTAAGTTTGACCCGACAATTGACCTAGTTAGAGTGGAAATTAGAGGGTGGCCTTTTAAGGGTTTATTACCCACATAATTACCAACTCATAGCCACTTTCAATTCAAAAAATGATTGGACCATTAGTGATTAATCACTAAGTCAAAGCTTAATTACGACATCTTTGACTTTAGGTCATTAAACTAATAAAACACGAATTAGAGAGGTTAAGGAAGCTTACTGAAGTACTTAGTACGAAAATGAAGCTTAGGGAATCTTGCTTGAGGTCTAGAGAGCTCCAGAAATTAAGTTAGAATGATTCTTGCAAGTGAGCACATGAACAAGAATACAAGAACTCTTTATATAGGATTTAAAACCTCACAAGATTGCTCCACACAAGTCTAGGATTGATCCCAGATGAATCCAAGTGTCCCCTATGCATGAAATACCACTGGTGCAGCCCCTGGGATCGAAAACCATGCATGTAAGGCGGTGGAACAGGCTGAACAGGCACCTGTGCATGTTTTCTGCATCTGCAGGTCTCAGGCGGCCTGCGTAAGGATTAGGGGAGGGTCTACGCGGCCGGTATGAGGCCCAGATTCGGTCACAAGTTTCAGAATTTGCTATTTTGGTCCCTGGTCCTTCTAATAGTTGTTTTAACTTGTTTTTATTATACTTTTAACCTCCAAACTTGACTTTTAAGGACTCTAAGTCATAAACAAACTTCGTTAAGTCCCCGGTTAGTTATACGATCACCGAAAAGTCCTGAATTTCAACGTTGACGCTTTTAACCCCTTATTTACTAATGTTAACGTATTTTCCTCATACGATATCGAAACCTAGTGAAATTTTTATCACTTATTCTTGGGAGTATATTTAATTGTTACAAAGCTTCGGGTTCGTTAAAAGGTCACTCAGAGGTATAAATTAAATATGTTGACACATTTAACCCTTGCGGTTTGCAAACTTCCACTTTCTTCCACAATTGGCTTCATATGATTCATAATTCATTCGTATAAGGGTATAGACATCGTGTAGGGTTGTTGAAAGGTATAATTATCAAATGTTGACACTTTGAATCCTTTTATACACATACTTTCTTTGTTTGTGAACTTTAGTCCCTCATATTTAATCCGTTACACGTTTAAAGCTCATGACACATGTCTTCATTATATTGGTCGTGATTTTACGAGGTGTTACATCCTCACCCCCTTAAAAGAAATCTTGACCTCGAGATTTACTGAAATAAATGAGGGTACTTCTCTTTCATTGTGGACTCTACCTCCCACGTGTATTCGGGACCTCTACGGGCATCCCACTTAACTTTTACAATTGGCACGTGCTTCTTTCGAAGCTTCTTAACCTACCGATCCTCAATCGACAAAGGCTTTTCTACAAACTTTAAGATCTCATCAATATGCACATCTTTATGTGGCATGACTAGTGACTCATCAGCTAGACATTTCTTCAGATTGTAGATGTGGAACACATTATGAATACCACTAAGCTCTTCAGGCAGGTTTAACTTGTAAGCCACTGTTCCGACACATTCGATGATCTCGAACGGTCTTATGTATCTTGGGCTTAACTTGCCTTTCTTACCAAGTCGCATTACTCCCTTCCAGGGTGATACCTTCAGTAACACTTTGTCGCCTACCTCGAAATTTAGAGGTTTACGCCTTTTGTCTGCGTAGCTTTTCTGCCTATCCCTGGCAGCTTTGAGACGATCTCTTATCTGTATAATCTTATCTGTCGTCTCCATGACTATATTAGGTCCTGTTAGTTGGACATCTCCAACTTCTGCCCAATAAACGGGCGTTCTGCACTTTCTTCCGTACAACGCTTCAAAAGGTGCAGCTTGTATACTGGAATGATAGCTATTATTGTATGAAAATTCTATCAATGGAAGATGATCATCCCAACTTCCACCTAAATCAATAACATAAGCTCATAGCATATCCTCGAGTGTTTGTATAGTACGCTCGCTTTGACCATCCGTCTGAGGATGATATGCAGTGCTGAAGTTCAATCGAGTGCCTAGGGATTGCTGAAAGCTTTTCCAGAAATGCGATGTATATCTCGTATCCCTATCAGAAATGATAGACATTAGCACTTAGTGGAGAGATACAATCTCGTCCACGTACAACTGAGCTAACTTATCTGAGCTATGTGTTTCCTTAATAGGTAAGAAGTGGGCTGACTTAGTCATCCTGTCAATTATGACCCAATAGTATCATTTCCTCGCTTTTTCTTTGGTAACTTTGTGATGAAATCCATAGTTACCATTTCCCACTTCCAGGTGGAAGCTCAGGCTGCTGTAGCAAACCTGACGGCTTCTGGTGTTCTGCCTTAACTTGAGCACATATCAGACATTTGGCCACATAAGTGGTATAGACTTCTTCAAGCCTATCCACCAATAATTTGCCTTCAAATCCTGGTACATTTTATCACAGCCAGGATGAACAGAATACTTGGAACTATGGGCTTCCTGAAGGATCACCTCCCTAAGTCCTCCATAGATTGGAACCCATATCCGTCCATTTAACCTTAGGATTCCATCCTTGCCATATGATAACTGTTCTGCAGTGACTCCCAGTTTTTCATTTGGGTAGTTAGCTTCTAATAAATCTTCCTTTTACGCGGCTAATAGTCTTTCATTCAGACTGTTCTTCAATTCAATGCTCTTGGCATTGATTCTAATGGGCTTAACTCTTTCCTTCCTGCTCAAAGCATCGGCGACTACATTCACCTTGCCTGGATGGTATCGGATTTCACAATCATAGTAATTTAAAGTATCCATCCATCGACGCTGTCTCATGTTTAAGTCCTTCTGATTAAACAAATGTTGAAGGCTCTTGTGATCAGAATAGATCACACACTTGGTACCATATAAATAATGCCTCCATAATTTTAGTGTAAACACAACGGCACCCAACTCCAAATCGTGGGTGGTGTAATTCTTCTCGTGCACTTTTAATTGTCGGGAAGCATAGGCAATGACCTTGCCTTTCTACATGAGCACACATCCCATACCAGTGTGTGATGCGTCGCAGTATACTACAAATTCTTCTATTCCATCAAGCAATGTCAACACAGGTGCATTGCTCAACTTCTGCTTAAGAATGTCAAAGGATTCTTGCTGCTTAGGACCCCAGTCAAACTTGATATTCTTGCGGGTTAGTGAAGTTAGGGGCGCTGCAATCCTTGAGAAGTTTTCAATAAAACGCCTGTAATATCCTGCCAGACCCAAAAAGCTACGAATCTCTGTGGGCGTCTTCGGCTCTTGCCAATTCATGATGGCTTCAATCTTAGCGGGATCCACCTAGATACCACGCTCACTTACCACATGTCCAAGAAATTGGACTTCACGAAGCCAAAATTCACATTTCGAAAACTTGGCGTAGAGCTTCTATTGCTGAAGTAGTGTAAGGATACAACGAAGATGCTTCTCATGGTCAGCTTGATTCTTTGAATAAATAAGAATGTCATCAATGAAGACGATAACAAACTTGTCCAAGTAGGGTTTGCAAACGCGATTCATGAGATCCATGAACGCTGCTGGTGCATTAGTGAGCCCAAAAGGCATCACTAAGAACTCGTAGTGACCATAACGAGTTCTGAATGCAGTCTTATGCACATCTTCATCCCTAATCTTCAGCTGATGGTAACCTGACCTTAAATCAATCTTGGAGAAATAACTTGCCCCTTGCAATCGATCGAAAAGATCGTCGATCCTGGGTAATGGATATCTGTTCTTGATAGTGACCTTGTTAAGCTCGCGATAATCGATGCATAGACGCATCGATCCATCCTTCTTCTTTACAAACAGAATCGGTGCTCCCCAAGGAGATGAGCTAGGCCTGATAAATCATTTTGTCAATAAATCATCCAGCTGAGTTCTCAACTCTTTCATCTCTGTTGGTGCTAACCTATAAGGTGCTCTTGCAAAAGGTGCTGCTCCAGGAATAATGTCGATTCTGAACTCCACTTGCCTATCTGGGGGTAAACCAGGTAGTTCTTCAGGGAATACTTCTGGATATTCGGAAATGACAGGGATGTCTTCAACCTTGGGCTTTGGTTCATCAATGGTTACCTGTGCCATATAAATGACACAACCTTTCTTCAAACACCTAGTTGCCTTGAGCATAGACACTTGCTTAGGAAATCCATACTGAGTATCTCCTTGTATGGTAAGTGGCTCGCCATACGGAGTCTTGATAACCACTTGTTTCTTGTCGCAAACGATCTGGGCTTGGTTACGAGATAACCAATCCATGCCTATTACTATGTCAAAACCAGCTAATTTCAAAGGAAGCAAGGATAACGGAAAGGAGTGGTTCCAAATGGATATAAAACATCCATCTAACACAGTTGAGGCAGTTTCTATGGTACCAGCGGCTAATTCTACTTTGTATTTTATGCTTAGGGTTTTAACAGGCAGATTTAACAATTTACAAAACTTATCATCAACAAATGACTTATCTGCACCCGAATCAAATAATACCCTTGCATAAACATCATTAATAAGAAAGGTACCTGTTATCACGTTGTCATTTTGAATTGCTTCCTGTGCATTCATCTGGAAGACCCTAGCATTGGTCTTCTTGCCTTCCTCAGGTTTCTTGGCATACTTTGGGCAGTTTGTCTTAATATGCCCCTTCTCGTTACAGTTGTAACAAGTTGCATCCTTTATCTTTTTGCAATCCAAAGTCATATGTTCCTTGGATTTGCATATCCCACATGCAATCGGCTTTGACTGCGACTTTGATTCAAACCTGCATTTTCCAAAATGACGCTTCTGGCAGGTTTTGCATTTAGGCTTCTCATCCGTTTGCTGGTTACCCTTGTTAGACCCAGAATTCTTCTTGTGGTCTGTGTTCCCCTTACGCTTCTTATCATAACGTCGTGAGTTATCATCCTCACGTTTCCTTTTTCCTTCTTCAGAACTCTTAAGCGATCTCAGCCTGACCGCATCCAAAGTAAGGGATAACGACAAATCAGCTGCTGACCTAAAAGTAGCAGGTCCAGACGCCTTTACACTGGCTTTGATCTTTGGGGCTAAACCCCCAACGAAACGGGCTATGCGCTTTGGTTCCGGTGTCACCAAGTAGGGAACCAATCTGGACATGGTATTGAAGCTGGTAAGGTAAACCTGACAGTCTAAGTTTTTCATGACCAATGATAAGAAGTCGGACTCGATTTTCTCAACTTCATGTTGAGGATAGTAATTCTCTTTGATCAAAGCAACAAATTGAACCCATGATAAGTTGTATACCGGAATCTTTCCAGTAGCTTGGATTAAAGACCTCCACCAAGCTAGAGCTTCTCCCTTGAATGATTGTGAAACATACTTCACAACATCTTGTTCAGCACACCCACTAATATCAACCACCATATCCATCTCATCTAGCCACGTCATGCAGTCAATGGCCCCTTTTTCCCCAGTGAAATCCTTGGGCTTGCAAGAGACAAAATACTTATATGAACAGGTCTTTGCACGTGGCTCTTGGTTGAATACAATCTTCTTAGACGGAACACTATGCTGATTTGATGAGTGTCGGTCACCATCCTTCTTCGACTCATGAGTTTTAGATGGTGGCTTGCTATGAGCCTCAGAATGAGTCTTAGGGTGTGATTTAGAATGAGGTACCGATAGGGTCTTGCTTCGAGTACCACTTGATTCATTGTCTCGTCTGTCCAGAGCTCGAGTAACGGCATTGTCTATCAATGCCTGCAGTTCTGTACCAGCTATATTGATTCTGGTGGTATCATGATTTTCCCTTGGGTGACTATTGATTTCTTCAGACTCTGCCATGTAGCTTGATTGCTACATAAAATGATGACAATGATTTATTTAGAAGTCTATATCAGTATTGTCATTCTTGATGATTTATTAACCATTGTATTAATAAACCATATTGGTTAAATTATTAAACATATTCGTTCAGGATTTTCATTATAATTATCCTTAGCTATAATTTATTACAATAGTATAATGGCACAAAAGGCCAAGTCACAAGGACAAGTTTAAATTATAAACCATGATTTTATAGAATCGAGGCATTTAGGTTTGAACGCAATTCATTACCTTTCTTGACAGGAAGTCATAGACTACAACTGTCTTTTGTCTTATATGACAATGCTTATGGCCCGCAGGCAGTACATCACTAATGGATGCTTAAAATAATCAGAAAAGAATTGGAGGGATCCAATATAAGGATGACTTATGTGATTTTATCGAATCACATTTGCCATGAGTGTTAACATGTTTTCAGATGTTAACAAGGATTTTGAATCTTACAAGGAATTACCATCATGGCCCTGTCTTAAAATGATACATGGCTAGGTTTTGCCTTCAAGATTTTTTTTTATATTTAATGGCAGAATTAATTTTTCAAAATAAATGATAATTTTTTTATTTTATATATTATATTTATGCATATAATGATAATTAAAATTCAACAATTCCCATAATTAAATAAAAGAGTACATGAATGCCCTAAACGGGACTTTAACAGAAATGACTTGCCCACGCAGGGGCTAAACTGGAAATACAAGTCCTCGCAGGGACTGAATACATAAATAGATGTCCACGCAGGGACTTGATTGAAACAAGAAAATTACAATACAAATACATAAATAAATAAGGAATCTTCAAAAATCTCTTTTCTTCTTTCCCTTGATTAAATTCGCCAGACCCTTGAGAAATCCTCGGTGGTTCCTACGCTTTTCTTGGACCTCACGCTCCACCTGACTCAACCTTTGGAGAATCTCCTGCTGCTGCGGTGGTTGGATCTGCGGCGGCTGCGGCTGCCGTTGCTGTGGAGGTTGAGGAGGTGGCGGGTATTGGTACCCATAGGCTGGGTATCCAGTCCCCCAGGGAGCTCCATAGGGTCCTTCAGGATGGAAAGCATTGTAGTTTGCCGCTACGACGTATGGGTCAACTTCGGCGTAGTTGTAGACTTGTAGTTAGTATGGGCTGGCTGCTCAAAAGGGTTATACGCCGCTGTACCGGCGTATGAAGGAATTGCGTTATCATAACCCATTGGTGGTGGTGCGACTAGCGCAGATTCCACCTCAGAAACGGGGTTTGAAGGCCCACCCATCTGCGGGTCTTCATAAAGTAGTGGGTAGTGACTGCCACTGGAAGGTTGAGGGATGCTGATACGTACTCCCCCTCGCACGGACATCTGTGCGTTTGATCTTCTCCGCCTCGATGGCTCCGGAGGCGGCTGCTGCTCTGGCGGCGGTGGTGGTGGAGTGACCGCCTGGAAACGAGAATCCTCCAAGGGATCCTGCTGCTGCTGCGGTGCTGAGTGGTAGGAGGGAGTAAACACCCAGTCGTATTGGGCAAATCTTGCCTCATAGCTGTCTGGACCACGATAAGGTGATCCAAAAAGACGACCCATCCGAAATCTCGATGGGGTGAGTAGGTGTCCCAGATGGAGGTTCGGCGGGATCCGGATCATCATCCATCTCCATGTCCTAAGCTTCAGGGAAATGGTCTTCTGGGCCCAATGGGTTATGACCCATTGGTTCTTCGATCTGATTTGCCGGGTTAAACCGGCTCTCTGGAAATACGGGGTCGGGTCTTGAAACGCGCGGTGTGACCCCGACCGCTGCAGTGGTAGGTAAGAGTGGTGCGAATCATTGGGCTCGTTCTCCGATGGCGGCCCAAAAGAATGATGGTAAGAGGGTGATGAACTTAGCGAGACAGATCGCCTCGCGGGCTCCAAATAGGTCCTCCAATCCTCTTGAGGACTTGTGCTCATTGTTACAGACGGAGTTCGCCGGTGGGAAGATCCCGGCTCATGATCATGGCTAGTGAATGGCGCCTTGCCTCGTCCTCCTCTTCTGAATCGTGGCGGCATTTTGTTGAACCTGTCAAAACAAACAAAAGAAACAACAAGGGAAAACAATAAAAATAAAAAAAATAAATTAGGATTAGTCCTAAGTTCTTTGCCTAGACTTGGAAGTCGATAAATGTGCAACTGTGTCATTGAGATTAAACACAAAAGGCTAGTGTTTAATTCACTCAATGTTGGCTCTGATACCAACCTGTCACACCCCGACATTTCCACGTATTACCGGTGGGCCCGGTGGGGAGTATCGTGACGTAGTTGATACCATCATAGACAATTTATCACAGTTTAATACACAGCGGAAGTCGATAGATAAAAGCATTACAAGCCAAATGAAAGTAATATCAATTATTACAAAAACGGTTGTAAGGGATCCACAGGCGGATCAAAGATAAAAGGAACATTGTTCAACAGATTTGTAAACATCTAAGCTTGCAAGACTCTTTATTGATGCTAGGAGTAGCCAGCCTATTCCGTCTAGTACCTGCACTTAGCTTTTTTGGAAAATACGTCAGTTTACACTGGTAAATACAATTAACTGACTCATTTTGAAAATGTTTAAGAAAATTGATTTGAATGCACAAGGTACAAAATGTCTTTTATAACTTGGGACAATTATTTTAAAAATAATCTTGTATACAGATTTATATGTTTGCGGTCTGTCAGGGCCGGTTAGAAGAGCCGGACAAGATTAATTGACACGCCACAGGTATAATGCCCACAAGGAGACTTCCTTATTGTGGATTACCATTTATACATACGCAACTGTCAGGTGTATGCCTACACCCCGTGCTTAAGTCGTGGCCATTTCAATGAATGAGCCGAGGATATCCAGGACATGGTCATTAACCCCCCAAAAGCCATATACCAAACAAAACAGATTAAAACGGGTTATGCATATTAATCACAATCCGATTTAAAACAGTTACACACCCGACCAAGCGGTATTATTATAATACCGTATCCCAAGCCCGTATAACGGAAAATAAGTTAAAAGTATTTACCTGAGCAAATTATACAAATTTATCCCAGCCGTACAATTCAGCAAATGCAAGTATCTTTTACTGGTCTCCTAAATCTGGAACGAAGGTTTTAATAACCTATTAGATTCCTAACAGGTCTTAATTAAGTCTAAACTTAGACCGGTCAGTATTAAAGGAAGATACACCGATCAAAACGCAAGATTAAGCGAAGACCGGATTAGAATGTGGTTTAGACACGACAAGTTTGAAGACTTGTATAATATGGGTAAACTAAACGCATTCTGGATTTTGAGATAAAACTGATAAGGTTTGACCCATTTCGGTTAATTTATGCAAACTAGTCACATAAACCGCACCGAACGCGAAAAATGCATAACGGGTAACCAAAAGAGTCATATACATGTTTCACAAGTTAATATGCCTTAAATATGTTGTGATATCAATACGATACCTTCCATTGTGCCCAAAACAAATTTAAACTCAATTTAAGCCCCGTGAGGTATTTTGGCCATTTTAAAGGTTATAAAAGAGGTTAAATATTAATCTGAGATTCTGGACTGAAAAGATCAGTAAAAATATTATTTTTATAAGTCATAACAGTAAGGTATTGCATATATGTGAAATTTATCATTTATAACCAAACTATGCACCGTAGGGGCATTTCGGTAATTTCACATAAGCTTTAAAGGTCAAATTTGAAAATCTAAGTTTAAAACTTTTGCTTACTGTTAAAGTATAAAAATTTACTTAAAACATCAGTAGGTATTAAGTCTTATATGTTAAAAATAGTTTTAACTCATACTACGCTTTTAAAATGCGTAAAAGTCGGTTTTAAGCGATTTTCGGGTTATAATAGGAAATCTGAGTTTTTGATAAGTTTATAAATTTCAAAATATTTAATTTATCACATAAAATCAGTAGCAAAAGTTTGGTATCAAAATGTTATGTAAAACTTATTTTATTAGCAAAAAGGGTATAACCGACAATTACCGAATTAAAGCAAGAACCCTATGTTATGCTCAGTTTAAAAATAAATAAAAATCTTCAAAAATCCCAAAATATTATATTACATCAGTGGGTAAAAAGTTTGGCGTCAAAATTTGGGTTTAGATAGGCTTTATGCTAATAATGCCGTTTAATTAATAAAAAGCTTTCAATTTACGCTATTGAGCATAGCTCTTAGTCTAGACCTCAAACTGATGTCAAAATTTTTAGGACAAGTTTATAAATCAGTAACAAAGGTTTTTGTCCTCTCACATTTTCAAAAATCTCGTTTTAAGGTCAAAAGGGCATAATGGTCAACATTTAAGCATATAACGGAAACATGCAAATGAATCGAATAGATTAGGAACCAAGTTGTATAATCTCAGAGGATTATAATAACCTATAACCTGGTCCTAATGGAGCTTTAAGGCATGTCTAAACTAAGCTAAATCGGGTCAGAACTGAAAGTCAAAGCAAAAGTCTACTTTTGCGACTTTCGGTTCCGAACCGAGCCTAAACTCAAAATTGTCGGGTTGAACATGCTTAGACATGTTCTTACATTAATTATCAAGTTATACAAATGATAAAACAGGTTTTAGGGCTTCTTAATTGTTAATTAGGTGTTTATTTGAAAAATAGCTTTCTGTTGACTTTTTATAATTAAGTTTGACCCGACAATTGACATAGTTAGAGTGGAAATCAGAGGGTGGTTTTAAGGGTTTATTACCCACATAATTACCAAATCATAGCCAGTTTCAATCTGAAAAATGACTGGACCATTAGTGATTAATCACTAAGTCAAAGCTTAATTACGACGGCTTTGACTTTAGGTCATTAAACTAATAAAACACGAATTAGAGAGGTTAAGGAAGCTTACTGAAGTACTTAGTACGAAAATGAAGCTTAGGGAATCTTGCTTGAGGTCCAGAGAGCTCCAGAAATTAAGTTAGAATGATTCTTGCAAGTAAGCACATGAACAAGAATACAAGAACTCTTTATATAGGATTTAAAACCTCACAAGATTGCTCCACACAAGTCTAGGATTGATCCCAGATGAATCCAAGTGTCCCCTATGCATGAAATACCACTGGTGCAGCCCCTGGGATCGAAAACCATGCATGTAAGGCGGTGGAACAGGCTGAACAGGCACCTGTGCATGTTTTCTGCATCTGGAGGTCTCAGGCTGTAACACCCGTCTCTTTTATTTAAGATTATAATCTAAAACACGGGTTTTTAAAACCAAAATGCAAAATTTTCAAATACTTAGTTATTAGAACTAAGATTACATGGTTATGATGTTCTAATATAAACAACTAACTAATTTTAAAACATTCAACATTAAGTAGTATTTACATGACAACATTGTTTAAAACAATATTTGACTCGCGCGGAAGCTTCAAATGTTTGTGTTCGGTTCTTGCATTCTCGCTTGATCGGCATCCGGAACGAGACAAACATCTCCTAAGGTCAAAACCATAACAATTATTAGTTTTGACAACAATATAATATGCATAAACAAGTTCGGGTATCATACGGATAACAAAACAAATAAAAATCTCGAAATTGGGTCTGTCGCGCCACGCGACAGACTTAGTTCAATCCTTCGCGGGCCGCGAGCGCTCCCGCGTGTCGCGCCCGCACCTTAGCACCCTGGCGCGTGTCGCGGGGGAACGTGTTTTCCAGCAGTTCTGTTTCTGCACCTGCATTTTTTGTCCAACACCAGTTTTTCAAAAAAATCAAACTTTTAACGTGCATAACTTTTGTTCTACTTACCCGATTCGCGTGATTCTTTTTCCTACGTGACCGTAATTTAATTCTCCATCTCATGGGGTAAAGACCTGACATCTAAATTCACAAAATTTTAGAATTTCAAGGTCTCAGCTTGAAATTCAATTTTTGACACTTTTTGACCCGTTTGCGTTTGATCAGACAAACTTGTTGGTTATCTTTGAAATGTCATGCAAATCACATTATCTCAGTTTACTAATATTCAAGGTTCAAATTATGGGTTCTTATGCAAATCTCAACCCGTTTTGTATATCTACTTATTTTGACCCGTTAAGGGTATTTAACATTTTCGAGCTTTAATCACGCTTCTTTTTAGTTTGCATCCTATCTCCATTTTTATACATATCTCAAGGACTCAATTTAACAAAACTCTTAATTCTAAACAACTCTTAAAGGTTGTTTGCTCTATTTACCCCTCAAGGGCTTTTTGGTCAATGTTAGTCCTTCATTTTACGACGAAGGACTTTCGCTAGTATTTGACCAAAATATCACTTCTACTAAAATTCTAAATATGCGTATCTGGCTCGGGTCATAGCATCGAACCGTATACATACTTTTTGCTTTAAATTTTCTAGTTAAAGCATTGCAAACACATGTTATTTCCTGTGATCACAAAAAAACTCAACAAGTAGTCGTCAGTTATTATTGTCAAATGGTATTAACACACCATTTGACCCGTTTAGTTGACATGACCATTTATCATCGTATGATGGTAGATTAATACCATCACGCCCCTTGAACCTATTCCGGTTCGCGCCGTGGTTCTTATTACTTAAAAGACAATATTCTTAAATTGTTCGACCCATTATAACTTTTACCAAATAGTGTCTTTATTTTGATCACTTTTTATTTTATCTAATAATTTGACCCATTTGGTTGTCGACTGAATTCTATCACTTCAATGACATACCAAACACAACCATTTTCGCTATGTCGACATTACACATATTTAAACTAAACTTGTCTACATAAATGTAACAGGATGACAAGCTGCGTACCTTTAAAGCATTCCCTTCAAGCATGTGTCCGCTCCGGCTTGTCCGCTTGGAGACTCGATTCCTTTGTCTATAGAGTTCAATCAATGATTCGTTTAGCACTCTATTCATGTCATATAACGCATAATTCACAACATCATTCAAATATGCGTTTTGTTCCAAATTTCAACATTTAGTTTTTCTCTTAGGAGTTTTAACAAACACCTAATGAGCATAATTTTATAAAATTAATAATCAAACTCCATGACTACTTATCTTGCCAATTTCAACATCTTTTACTAAATAATCATCTAATTCATGGTTCAATTTTAATATTAACTTCATAGAGTTCAAATAACACTAGTTTGATACTCATGATTCTAGTGTTCATCATGTTTCTACAAAACCCATTAAACCACTTACAAGGTTAATCCTTCAATCACTAGTTCATGACACTTAATTACCAAATTTCACATCTAGGGTTCGCTCCTAGACTTGTACTAGTGTCAATTTCACTATAACATTCAACATTCTCACTAAAATTTCATTCATGCATGATTATCACAAATCCAAAATATCACCAAACTATAAATTCCGGCATACCTTACGATCCCCTTAACTTGGTGATCGTTTATATATATATATTCAAATCTGAGTTTGGTCTTCAATTGCACCTTCAATTGGAAGATTTTGTTGAGTTTAGGGTTTTCCCCTTTTTCTTCCTGCTCTGGTCGTTCCCCACGCACACAAACACACTCTATGTGTGTGTTGTGTTTTATGTTTTATTTTTATAACATAATTTTCAAATTTACCCACTTTAGTCCCTCTTGTTTTGGTTAATTATTAAGTAGGCTTTAACCTATTTATTTCTAGAAATATTTTCCTTTAATTAACTAGGTTAAACACTCCTAGTTAACCTAGTGGGTTCTGAGAGATTACACCCATTTTATTTTAAGTCCCGTTAACTCGGGCCTCTTATGAACTTTATTTCCTCAAAATCTTTTATTCTCTTTTTATTTAATATTAGGTTTATTTATTTAAATCCTAATATTTACCGGGTTAATTTTACCACTAACGGTATTTTACCCGTTTATTAATATTAATGTGGTTTGACTATCAAACCCGTTTTCAGGGTGTTACACAGGTAGCCCGTGTAAGGATTAGGGGAGGGTCTACGCGGCCGGTATGAGGCCCAGATCCGGTCACAAGTTTCAGAATTTGCTATTTTGGTCCCTGGTCCTTCTAATAGTTGTTTTAACTTGTTTTTATTATACTTTTAACCCCCAAACTTGACTTTTAAGGACTCTAAGTCATAGAAAAACTTCGTTAAGTCCCCGGTTAGTTATACGATCACCGAAAAGTCCTAAATTTCAACGTTGACGCTTTTAACCCCTTATTTACTAATGTTAACGTATTTTCCTCATACCATATCGAAACCTAGTGAAATTTTTATCACTTATTCTTGGGAGCATATTTAATCGTTACAAAGCTTCGGGTTCGTTATAAGGTTACTCAGAGGTATAAATTAAACATGTTGACACATTTAACCCTTGCGGTTTGTAAACTTTCACTTTCTTCCACAAATGACTTCATATGATTCATAATTCATTCGTTTAAGGGTATAGACATCGTGTAGGGTTGTTGAAAGGTATAATTATCAAATGTTGACACTTTGAGTCCTTTTATACACATACTTTCTTTGTTTGTCAACTTTAGTCCCTCATTTTTAATCCATTACACGTTTAAAGCTCATGACACGTGTCTTCATTATATTGGTCGTGATTTTACGAGGTGTTACAAGACTCTCCTAGCTTGACTTCCATAGCAACTAACAAGTAAAAGCATCCTAAACACCTGTCACATACGTTAAAATAGAGGTCAATACACATAGTGTAAAGGTGAGCATACAAGTTTAATAGCATAATAAATAGCGAAATCATTTACGCATAACCAGTATGTAACATGTAGCAAAGTGAAGCTAGTAGGTTATCGACAATGAAATATGCACAGACATGACTACGAGTTGTAGAATGTGCAACACATATCACCACTGTGACACGTGAAGAAATAACCTTAACAACCCCTATCCACGACAGGTGCTGAGTCCAAACTATAGTTCTATCGTTGCTAAGGTGTCAGGCAACAATCACTGTGTAAACAAAACATACAAGCATTCATCGAGTAACACGTATAACATGTAGTAACAGTTAGCATATAAAAGTGTTTGAGTTGTGTGACCGATGTGATTTGAATATAGGTAACATATGTAACACCCAAAAGTGCGTAAAGCAAAAAGGGATCGAGTATACTCACAGATAGTGCTTAATAAATAAACACTCTCTTGGATTGAAGAGAGCGCTGAGAGATTAGCCTAAACAGTTAACGATAGCATAAGAGAATGAATGGCGTGTTAAACGATGCGAAAAGAACCAAAGTGACGAATGGTAATCCAATCGGATGGCAATCCGATCGGATGGTCATTCGATCGGATGTCAATCCGTTCGGATGGCCATTCGGTCGGATTGACATTCGTTTGGGATGGATGTGTTTGTGTATGATGGCTTTGAAGTTTTCATTGTTGCATTTTAAAATCAGAGAAGTATCTCTACCTTTCAGGTCGTTGATCGAACGGTCGTTCGATCGGATAGCGATCCGATCGGCGAGATATTCCCAGTGAGAACAAGTTCACAGCAGGATTGTCATTCGATCGGATGGTCTTCCGATCAGATGGCAATCCGTTAGAAACTGATGATCTTTGAAAATCATGAAAAATGTTTAGGTGTGGAAGCTCAAGTGTAATCCGATCGGACTGTCGTTCGATCGGATGGCAATCCGATTGGACGGCAATCTGTCCCACAATCTGATCTTTTGCAAACTTGAAAATTTGTTAAGTTTTGAAAGTTTTGCGGTTTGCTCGAGACGGTATGACAACGTGTAAAACAACGGAACCTCGTCAAGTCCCAAGCCGTCTGATCGAACAGGAATCACCCTAATCCAACAAGTCAACTGTTCTTGACGGTTGTTCAAGTTTACCCCGAAATCGTTTGTCTCGTTGATAGGATTCAGATCTCAAACCGACACATCACTAGAGAAGAGTAGAAGGCCTGAATGAGCTCCGATTCTATCGGTTTTGAGTGCATTGAGTGTAAAAGAGTTGAAAGAAAGTTAGAAAACCATCTTTCAATCCTTTTAACCTTGAAAATGTTTAGATCTATGTGGAAACAATGTTAAATCATGTGGAAATCCTTCAGATCTGAGTTGTTCTTGGTGGAATGAGGCCAAAACTTGAAGTTCATAAGGACTCCATGATGTCATCACCCCAGAACACCTCAAATCCGCTGATTTCACGGTTAAAAGTTAAGATTCGAAGGTGAAAATGATGAAGAAGTGCGTTTAGATCATAGAAGTACAAGATTTGGGTTGAAAACTTACAAGAATCGCGAGAAATCGAGAGAAAAGAGGGCTTGAGCGCTGGTCGCACGAGAGAGAGCTGTCACATCACTGTTGTGATGTGACAGGGGGTATTTATAGGTTGCCAAAAGAGGAAAAAGGAGCTGGTGCGACGGATCGGATGGCACATCGATCGGATGGCCATCTGATCGGATGGTCATCCGACCATTCGATCGAGTGGCTCCGGCGAGTTGGTTTTCGGCGTTTTGTTTCGTCCACTACGCGTTGCGATGCGTTTGAGCGTGTGTCGATTAAGCGATGCGATGGGTTAATAATAGTCACACAAATACTATATCTAGCATACAATCATCCTAAATAATATTGCGTTTAGCGTTTGCGATTAAATTGCGTTGCGATGCATTTTCGATTAATCACCACAAAACATAAATAAACATGCATAAGTAACACATAAATAGCATACACACATAAAACAATATCCAGAACGCATAATTCGAGTTGCGAATGCGATTGCGGTGCGATTAGCGATAAAGCGATAGATAGCGATTTAACCTCGATTTGTGCAAATACTCCACATAATACAACTAAAACAAATAAACAAAAGAATTCGATTACAAGTCAAGGTGTACAATCCATAGTTAAGCAAGGAGTGACAGATCGCAATTAGCAATCTTTTCTTCCTTTGACTTTGACTTGTACTTTGACTTTCGAAACACGGGGTGTTACACCACCATCCACACCAAGCAAGTTAAACTAGGGTGCCATTGATGGGGCTTTATCATGGTAACGAGGAAGAAGGGCTTTATCAGGTGAGTCCCACATCTTTGCAGCCAATAAAAATAATTTTTTTTATTAGTTTTTTTAATAGGGGGCTTTATACCATATCATGCAAGTTAAGGGAAGGCGTGATAAAGCCCCCCTAACAGACATGGATCCTACGTGGCGATGACGTGTCCTGATAAAGCCTCTAGAAACTCCATACCACACCCTTCAGCCTTAATGAGGAAAAGGTCTACCACAATCCCAAGATGTACAGTAGTGAACAAAAACAAATCACTTTGGTATTTGGGTAAAGGTACTTTAAATCACATCACAAGTGTCAAGTCACACTTCATCGAATTAAATAAAAGGAAAATAGCAAGATTTGCCAAGAATTGGTTAAAGTTTCGAAACTAGCCAACGGAAACGTCTCGTTGAGCCTTTACTATATTGTTGAAACGTCTTGACGATGGACCAATCACTGGCTGCCACGTGTCCAACAACGCTAAAACGTCTCAGAAGTCTTAGCTGAGACGTCTCCACATGGCTTGAGACGTTTCCTCATGGCTTCATATAGCTTGAGACCTTTCCACATGTGGCTTGAGACGTTTCCTCATAGCTTCATATGGCTTGAGACTTTTCCACATGTAGCTCGAGACGTTTCCTCATGGCTTCATATGGTTTGAGACCTTTCCACATGTCTTGAGCTCTTTCCACATGGCTTGAGCCCTAAAATGACATTTAACTCTTTATAAAATTAACCTTAAATTACGTTAAATATATATAAAATTAAATAAAATAGTTGGTTGTTAGGATTTTTCATATTTTTTAAAGTTTTTTACTTTTCTTAAGTTTTAAAGTCTTTTAGAGTTCTTATACACACCATGTTGTAATACATATGAGAATTTCAAAAGAATAATTTTTCATAATCTTAAAAGTTTTAGTAACTAAAACTTTTGTAACATAATACGATTACTTAAAACATATTTTCAATTTTTAAACTAATCTTCCTCACGATTTTTAAACTCTTATATCTATTTCCTACGTTTACGTTTCTTTTTTTTTTTCTTAAAAATTACACCATAGAAAGCCATACTAAGAGGGCACCCCTGTTATATACGCACGTGTGTGTGTGAAATCATATCCCGTATAAGAAAAAGTAAGGATCGACAAAATTTAATATTTGTTTTCTTAATATCTAAAATAATAGGTGGCATTTGTTATTTTATTGACTTCTCATTTAAATGGTATAACTAACATAATTGAGCTGATGAGATTGTTTTTTATATCTCTTTGCAATACACAAGCCTTGTTTTTTCGGAGACGTTACAGGGTATGGATTTTTATGGTGTATTTTTTTTAGAAAAAAGAAACTAAACGTAGGAAATAGATGTAAGAGTTTAAAAATCGTGATGAAGATTAGTTTAAAAATAGAAAATATGTTTTAAGTAATCGTATTATGTTACAAAAGTTTTAATTACTAAAACTTTTAAGATTATGATAAATTATTCTTTTGAAATTCTCATATGTATTACAACATGGTGTATGTGTGTATAAGAACTCTAAAAGACTTTAAAAGTTAAGAAAAGTAAAAAAAAACTTTAAAAAATATGAAAAATCCTAACAACCAACTATTTTATTTAATTATATATATACATATATATATATAGGATAAGGATCATGTGAGAAGTGATAGGCTAGTTGAGAAACTTGAGAAGCATTCTGGACCACACATTTTTCTAAGCCTTTCGTAATATACACATATGTATAGTTTAAAATTGACTATATACATATATGTATATTGAGTTATACACATATGTATATAGTCAATTTTAAACTATACATATGTGTATATTACGAAAGGCTTAGAAAAATGTGTGATACAGAATACTTCTCAAGTTTCTCATATAGGGTGGACTTCTCTTAGGATCCCTACCCTATATATATATATATATATATATATATATATATATAACGTAATTTAAGGTTAATTTTATAAAGAGTTAAATGCCATTTTAGGGCTCAAGCCATGTGGAAAGGTCTCAAGCCATATGAAGCCATGAGAAAACGTCTCAAGCCACATGTGGAAAGGTCTCAAGCCATGTGAAGCCATGAGGAAACATCTCAAGCCACATGTGGAAAGGTCACAAGCCATATGAAGCCATGAGGAAATGTCTCAAGCCATGTGGAGACGTCTCAACTATGATTCTGAGACGTTTCAGCGTTGTCGGACACGTGGCAGCCAGTGATTGGTCCATCATCAAGACGTTTCAGGAATATGGAAAAGGCTCAACGAGACATTTTCGTTGGCTAGTTTCAAAACTTTGATCAATTCTTGGCTAATCTTGCTATTTCCCCTTAAATAAAAAACCACAAGCATGGTTTGGTTAGGTTCGGTGATGGGTCAAAGGTGGAGATAAAAGGAAAAGGCTCAATAGTATTTGCTTGGTGAACATAGCGTTATTAGGGACGTGTATTTCATTCCCAATTTGCAAAGCAATCTCTTGAGTTTTAGCAAACTAACTAACAATGGGTGTAAAGTAAGGATAAAAGACGGCTTTATAAAAGTGGTGTGAGTTTAAATCTTCGTCAAGGTTTTCATAGGTACAAATCTTCGTCAAATATTAGGTGGTATTATTAGTAAAAATTAATGTTCTAGAAAATTTATAATATTTTATAGGTTTCCACAAGTACATATAAAATTTCTGATAAATAAATGAGAGAGACGTCTCTGAAAATTACAAGAAAAAAATTGGCCTTTGTGCGAGATATAAAATTTGGGTCTTATTCATTAATCCATTATTTTTGTTTATTGATTTGGGCCAAGTCATTAATCTATTACACACTATAACTGTCAGGCTTCTGAATTTGATTGGCAAAATAGTTGAGCTTCGAAACAGTTGGGCTTTTAAACAATTGTGCTTTAACGTTTTTGTTTTATAAATCCAGGCTCTTAAAGTTTTTTTTAAACATTTCTTATTAGTAGCCATTGTTGTATGGCACACAATTATGTTGTTTTTAGAGGACTTCAAAATAAAGCTGCACAAAAGTCTTTCTATTCTCTCACATGCAGATTCAAAAACAAATTACAGAAAGTGCCCATAAATACTAAATAGATAGCATCGAGAAAAGATAAATTAGAGAATAAAAATTGGAACTTTTATTAGAATTATTAAAATATTGAACTCAACTAAAAGCTTCTCATGCAACTAAAATTCTATTAAGAATATTTGTATTATAAACATAAAAATCAGAAACATGTTCTCACCTGAGTGAGTGAAGCTAATAGTTGAATCCACATACAAATCTACTACATTTCTTTAGAAAGCATAGCAATTCAATTAGAATATGTCCATAAGACATAAAAGTAAGCATTTGAAAAGCAAACCGAAAACCATATATTGACATAGATAAACAAATTCAGATGAACCTAAACAGAATTCAACAATTCACAAAAGCTCGTGACACAATGCAAGGCTAGAGAAAAAAAAAGAAATAGAAACAGTGAGGTTGCCAACAGCCAGACTCAAACCTCAGACCAATACCTTAAAATGCAACCTTGCTACCACGAGTCTGCAATTGTTAATTCGTTATAGATATAGTGTTTTAATTATATATAAAAAATATAATCTTTTTGGGCCGTATTTCAATTTAGGCCCAGAGCTGTAACACACCCAGCACTTGCTCTAGGTCGGACCTGATTTATGAGGTGTTTGGAGTTCAACAATTTAACTCATCAACACACCTATCCGACACGATTGTCACCTTTGGTGGAAGTAACTTGGAACAATTAGGTTGGTATTTGGCACGAGCCCGCATTGCTGAAAGTAGGCGAGTACAAAGTGGGCCGACCTTGTAGCCTTTTAAACAAAACAAGGGCATTTGGTTCACTTAATTTAAAAGGCCTCCCAATGTTTGTGTCTAAAATTATTGTTTTTTACCACCAGAACGGCAACATGGGTAAGAAGAACATGTTTTATATATAAACATTTTTCATGACATCATGTTTTCCCTCATTAATTGGGTAAGAAGATGTTTTATAAACATTTTTCCATAACATCACGTTTTCCCTCATTAATATATTGAATATTTCTTTTATTCATTTTCAAGATGAAGAAACACAAAGTTAATCTGGTGATTAGTTCGTGGTTAGTGTCTCGTTCAAATAAGGTTAATATTCTTCTGATTCGATGAACAGCTACGTCAATCCTACAAAACAATCAACACATCGTGAAGCTCGTTACAAGGAGGAGAATAGGGGGTTCTCCTTGTATCTACCCCCGGCGTGATAATAAGAACTTGCTTTAAGGATAAAGTGTGTGTATAAAGTGAGAGAGCAAGAGATCGATCCTTAAACCTGTATGTGAAGTTCTCTGTTTATAGCCGAGGTGATTTGTGAAGGAGATGGGCTGATGGGCCTTGGGCCTGAGATCGACAACAAGGAATATCCATCCTGCCTCCTCTGCCACGACCGTTAGTGATTCTAGGCGAGAGGGTAGTTGCCGCATGCTGAATGGATCCACGTGTTGATGGCTGGTCTGTCATCAGCAGCTAAATGAAGATCATGGAGCAGTGGTCAACACAAGCTGATTGGTGCCACGTATGTGTACTTCTTGTCTCCTGCACGATTGTTCATCGTGAAGCATGATCAGATACAACCTGTGGAGCGCCTATTGGCCCACTGTTCTGCCACTTGTACTTTCCTACTTGTCTGATGTTTCCCTGCGCTTCTTGCCCTGCGCGACTTGGGTACATCCATGCAGTCGGCGCACGTTCAAGGAAGCCAGTTCTTTTGTTAAAGGAACTAAGTGTCAGAATTGATTTTATCCTGGTCCTGACCTCGCGCGCGACTTGGGACACACCCTTGTGGTCAGCACAAATGTGGGAAGTCATCATTTTGGCTTATTTTGGGTATGGTCTTGCGCGCGACCTGATGCTAACTCATGTACCGACGCAGGATTTGAAACCATACCCCTTCAGAAGATTACATTATTTTTTTACTCATCACTGTTGGATGACAATTTACAGATTTGTTAAAAAATGATTACTCGATATTTTATATAATAATTTGTATCGAAATAAAATTTATCAAAAATATATATTATGAGAGACCCAAAATTAAAATTTTTGTTTGATCCAAAACGAAAATATACGATTAAGTTTGCTTCTAATGCGGTTAGCATGTCCTATATAATGCAAAGCAAAAACACATACATATATATATATATATGATAGAAAACACGACATTTACGAAATGAAAGTATTCATGCATTCCAACCAGAAAGAAGAGAAAATCTAGCATGAATAATAAGAACATGTCAGGAAGCCAAGATGATTGCCAGATACCAATTCAAAGATAAGAGAGCGAAAGAAAGAGCAGCTGGCAAGTCATCCTTGGCTACCAAACAAAATGTTCTTATCATCATGTAAGTTTTTCACTTCATTATAAAAAAAAAAAAAAAAAAAAATTCTTCTCTCCATTGTGATGAAATAATCCACATCTCCTGCTATTTATAGAAAAGAAATAATTCTGGACTGTTTGAATGCTCTTCTATAACCCCATATAAAAGAATATATTCTCTAGATGTATATCATCTTTTACTACCATTTTCTGGTCCATGCTTTAAGTTGGAATGTCAAACCCTAAAGAGTACAAAGATAATTCAAGTATTTCCCTTTAAAGAAATAAAAGCTGAAAATACAATCCTTTTAATTACCGAAATAAGTAATTTAATTACCAAACTAGAGAGTATATATGATTATGGAATGAATTAATACATTAATCAGATAAATTAAGCATCTAATTAAATACCTATATGCATTTTTTGGAGTTATTGCATCCAAAAAGGATAACGGGGTGAAATAAAAGTAGAGTTAAGGTTATAAACCATGAAAGATTTCATGCAATTTTAGCCCAATAAATTCACCTAATACTAATAGCACAATAATCAAACATCATTTTTATATGGTAGTAATGAAAATTCCACACTTAAAAATCTCTAAAAATTCCTTAAATTTTAATTTTCGTTATAAATGAGAAGTTATTTAAAAAATATAAAAAATTAATTGTAAATATTCTAGCACGGTAAGATATCACAAAACTATTATTTTTATTATAAAGAATATATTTAGATTATCAACTCCTAATATAAACCAACTTGTTCTTCAAGTTTATTAGACCACCCGTAGTGGGGCATTATGTGGGCATTATGCTCAAAAAAAACGCCCCCACTCCCATTACATAGGGCATTATGGGGCATTATGCTCAAAAAAAATTTGCATTGGCGTGATATATAAAACGCCCAAAGGGGAATGTGAGAGGGTTGACTGACCAATGAGATTTTTTAGGGGTTTTTTCTTTATTTTATTTAATGCCCTAATAATGCCCAATAATGCCCCATCCCCATTACACCCCATTTTAGAAAACGCCCAATAATGCCCCTTTGCTGACTGGACCGCCACGTGGCGTAAAATGCCCTAGGTTGGGGGCATTATATTCCCCTTCCACTACACATGGTCTTACCCCTATAAATAGTCCATGTATTCTATTGTGTATGATACACCCATTAATAATAAACATTTTTTCTCTCCCAATTATCTCTTCTCATCTTCTTGCTATTAGGCTTGTTCATAACACGTTATCAGCACGATTGCTTTGGATCACACCACGTAAGGTATATCATATTGTCTAATTAGTTTATCATTATTCATTATTCTTTAATACATGATTCATATTGTAATTCATACAATTTTGGTTGTGTTAGAGACTTGTTTTATTCTTTTCTTTAATCTCCTTGAATAACCTATATTATAACTGATATACTTTTGAGTTAAATCGAGATTATATTTATTATTGTTTATCAAAGTATGCTTGCTTAATCACATCTATACTATATAATAAAAGAAACCATGTTTGAGACACATGTCGCTCTATGAGGCGGTCTATTTATTTTTCTTAACATTTATTATGGAAATTCAATTATTGATAATATTAAATTTAAAATTTGTAGAAGAGATTTTAATGATAAAGACAAAGATAACTGATAGAGAAAAATGCCCGGATAGTCCCTGTGGTTTCGCCTTTTTTCACCTATAGTCCCTGACTTTCTAAAATTACCTGAATAGTCCCCAAGTTTTCAATTTTTGTTCCCGGATAGTCCCTGGCGTGGATGAAGGTTAGTTTTTTATGTTAAGTAGGTATGAAATGACCTAGATGCCCTTATTGTTAATTTTTTAAAGATTATAAAATATCTAAGTAATCTATGTAGGTGGGGCCCATCATTTTCTTAAAATATAAAACCTAACCAATTCACCCCACCCACCCCCTATCCCCTTGTTACTGAAGATGTCCCGTGTCCGGCAGCCACCCAACTCCGAGCACCCCCACCGCTGCAACTCATGAAACTTCATGGAAGTTCATTTCAACCTTTTCCTCCACTCTTATTTTCACAAACTCCTAATATATACACCATATCTATACCACTCAAATCACTCACTCCTTATCTTATCATCATCATCATCCTAATTTCTCTGGTCTGTATCAAGATCTGTTTCACAACACTCAAATCAGTCACCTAGGGTTTACAATTTCTCCATTTTAAACAACTATGAAGGTTCATCCAGATCCACACAAGCGAAACATCACCGTCTGGTACGATTTTGCCTCTCAATCCACTGCCGCCGGCTCAATCTGCCGCCAAAAGAAGCTCCGGCGACTGCCGCACAACTTCGGTAACGATCTTGAGCTTTTGTTTTACTCCGACGCAACATCATGGTTCACGAAACGTCTGAATCGTTTAGACGGTGGAGGATGGGTAGAGGGGCTCTGGATGATTCTGGTGATGAAGATGAAGTTTAGACTCCCGTTAACTCGACCGTATTGAATATAACCACCAGCTGTATATATCCTTTCTTTCTCAACCTCAAGATCAGGCTTATGATCCCTTGACAAATTATAAGCCTGTATAAATAAATATGTTTAAAAAACACATTCATGAATGAAAAAAAATAAGTTGTTGTTTTGTTTAACTCAATAAAATGGGACCATTCTTGAAGGAATGTGATTCTTTCCATCTGGTTGACTTTGGTTCCATGGTCAACGGTGTCTTTTTCTTATTCCATCATGGAACGAAACAAGAAAATGTGATTCTTTTCATCAGGTTCATAGCTTCAGTAAGAGTGTTTCTGCAAGTAGCAAGGTGTGGCTTTTTTCTCTTAATTTGTGTTTTTCCGAACGGGTGACTGGAGTTTCTTTGGTCATGGTGTTCGGAGTTCTTAGCAGTGGTGGAGGTTGTTGAGAGTTTGAAGATGGTGGTGGTGGTGATTGTTGTTAGGCCCCACAAAAATGGTTAGAGTGGCTGATTGGATGAGGGGTTGGGGTAGGCCCAAGCACTTAACTATTTTATATGTTTTATTGTTTTTATTATTTTGTTTTGTAGTAAGGGTATTTTAGTCATTTTACACCAACTTAACTGAGAAAAGTAACCTCCATCCACACCAGGGACTATCCGGGAACGAAAATTGAAAACTTGGGGACTATTCAGGTAATTTTAAAAAGTTAGGGACTATAGGTGAAAAAAGGCGAAACCACAGGGACTATCCGGGTATTTTTCTATAACTGATAATAATATATTAATTATTGTAATCAAATAATTACAAATTACCTCCCTTATAATTTATAAATTTCAAAAAATACCCCAAAAGATGACAAAAAGTAACCTGGGTAGGCATTTAGATGAAAATGACAAAAAGTTACAAATGTGGGGGGCAATATAGTACAAGAAAGTAATTTTGGATGAAAATGGCAAACATGCCCAAACCCTAGGGACGATTTTGGCAATTAACTCTATATATTTTTTATACATGTGGTATATTTAGAATCTTACTTCTAATAAAGGATCCCATTATCCCGTTTTACACTCCAATGAAATAATAATATTAAATCATAATATCCAGCTTATCTCTTGTATGTTTAATATTTTTTACTAAAATATTTCTTTTCTTCTTTTTTTTTTTCTACTGATTATCGGGTAATACCTAAGTTTCTAACCTAATAATAAACAAAAAAAAAAAAAACAAAGTAAAATGTTATAAACCATATAATACACAACTCTCTAACCTAATAAAAATAAAGTGAGATGTTACGATAGTCGATAAGTAAATAGTCCTCAAAGTTTATTTTGTTAGAAAACACATCTTGATGACTAAATGTGTTAACGAATTACATTATTCGTGTAAGACATGTGTTTATTTAAATCGTGCAATACACGGGTTTTTAAAAGATGTAACTATTTTATTCCTTAGTATATAAAATTATATTTATTCAACCCGTGTAATACACGGGGTTCTAATCTAGTTAAGTTTTATTCTAATTCGTTCCAGTTACTGCATTGACAAAACTTGATTTTTTTTAGACGGCTTAAGCATTTTATATATATATATATATATATATATATATATATATATATGTCAATATGGTAGCCGCCATGTAGCACAGCAGCCATCGTATTATAATATTATATCATCTTATTATTAGGGTTCTATTTACTTATTTTTTCACAATCTTTCTGAAGTTTTGAAACTTCATAGAACAATACAATACAAGATTTGCACAATCGTTATTTCACAATCTATTTAAGAAACACGTTATTTTCCCCACTGTCACAAACCTATTTTTTCACAATCTCATGTAGCTGGTATAATCATTATGAAGATTTGCATAACATTTAAATATTATTTTTTGACAATCTTTTTGAAGTTTGATATGGGTTCTGTAAATCATTTTTTTTCCATCAAAGTTTGATTCATTCATTCTGTTTGATTATTTTTTTAATAAGAATTCAGTAACTTTAATTACATTAATTAAGATAGATGTGGTTGCTGTCACACGAAGTTTAATATTAGGACCTTCTTAATATTATTTGTATAATTTTTTTTTTCTTTTATTAAAATACAATGTTAACCAAATCTTGAAAAGTTTTATATTTATTGGTTTATACTTCAAATAACATACATTAATGCATGTGTTTTTTTTTTACAATATAGTTCTACCATGACAAATCTTGCAAAGCTTGAATTTATGGCTTTAGATATTACTGGGAAAAACTATTTGTCATGGGTATTGGATGCTGAAATACATTTGAATGCCAATAATCTGGGTGAAACTATTAAAGAAGGAAATAAACAAGTACCCAAGATAAGGCAAAAGCCATGATCTTCTTACGCCATCATGTTCATGAGGCTTTGAAAAGTGAGTATCTCACTATCAAGGATCCACTTGTCCTTTGGACCAATCTGAAAGAAAGGTATGACCACCAGAAAACGGTAATATTACCGAGAAGGGTTAAGTGTGTTAAAAGATAGATATTTTTAAGAATGTTTTGTTTTATTTTTGTAGATAATTAATAAATTGGTAAAAAAATCAAATGACTCTCGTGTAATCTGATTTAACAGAAAAATCTAACTAGATTAGGGTTGAAGGATAGGACATGCATGATTTTGAAACATTAAGTACGGAGCTCGTCAACTTTTGCGCCAAATGACATCGTCTGAAAAAATGTGTTATCATAAAGGACAAAACTTGTGATTTACTCTTTGCAATATTACTAACTTTATATAATCGAATGAGGATAAAGCAGTCACAAAAAGGGGTTTCAATGAAAAGACAACAACAAAGTGTTGACTTTGATTTGAGTTCGTGGGCTTTGACCCCTCAACAATGGATTTACGAATCAATAATTCAATATGCTAACCCATAAGATATGAAAATTGTTATATCTCGAGCACTATGGAATCAAAAGGGTTTCGTAGGTCTTTCCCCCTAAACATGTTGATAAATGCACAGCGTGACTAACATCCAATAAAATACAATTAACTCGATATGAGTTCAATACACAAATCAAAATTAAATAGAAAACTATGAGAACTGCATAGACATTTATACTTGTTTTTTAGTGTGATATATAAGACAGTTATGTAATCGAATCAATCTCTCACCTAATGTGTGACACCTTAGGGTAATTGCACATTATTCTATCTACAAGAAAGATACTGGGTTTAAAGAATGTCACGACTCATATATCACCAACACGTTTTGGCGCATTGACTATGCCTCAAAGGAGAACTTATCGTGCTTGAGTGAATGCAATTTGTGATGGGTGATGGGGTAGATAATGAGGTGGAAGTTTGGAATGGTTTAGTGTTGGAGGAAAAAGTGAGGTTTGAAATGACGTGGCTAGTCTAAATTTTAGATCAATCCAGCGTTATGGATGCTCTTACTATGATTCTTACTAAAGCTTGAACATCATTTGATTTGGGCATTTTTTTACAACTAGGTGAACCTTTATGTTACACAATAACGAATTTCTTCATATTAAGTTCATAAGAAAAGGATTCGACAAATTAATACTAAAACGTTCTACATGTACAACACTCGTAGACCAATGAAATATGATACAAAGATGAAAATTAGTCGATATTAATTAATCCTTGTACACATTTGGGAAGATGAAATGGACTATAAGAGGATGGTGAAATGAAATCACCTATTACATAAGGAATCATATTCTTTTTTTTTTTTTTCATTTCATTTCACTCTTCATGACCACCGCCGCCACCACCTGCCGCTGAATTCAAATTTGTGATTTTCAAGCCTACCCGACCCGAATATCCGAATCATATATGAAGATTCAAGAACTTACTGCTCGAGTTAAGTTGAATGTGAATCCCCGAAGAATTAACTGCAACCTGAAAGAGATCACAGTAAGAAGAACACACCATTAGTCTCATCACAGAAAGGGAGCCTCTCTGTTACCAAGCTTAGACGTGAGGATAAGTATTGAAAGTACAAAGGAGTGGTTAGTGAGAGAGTAGGAGAGTTAGAGAGAGAAGTACAAGTTACCCGTTTTTGGAGTTCTAAGTTGGGTATTTATACTTGTGGGCATGCTGACGTGGTTCAGGCCGTTTTGGCCGGACTAGTTATTATCAAGCCATCAGGAGTGTGGGCCCCAGGTTAGTTATAAAAGATCCTTTTAGACGGACGTCTCTTGGAGGCCGGAGCATGGTGTTCGAGCCGTTTAATGACGTGTTCGGTTCGGTGACTCGGACGTCTCCTCATTAATCCCCCTAGTCCATAGTTTAGTTTACAATATTGTGGACTAATTCTTGAGTTGTTTGAACTCTTTTTTGGCGGGATTGCTTATGTTTTTGAATTCCTGTTTTGTTTTTGTGGATGACCGCTTCGTGGTTTTATCTTTCCCTTACTCCTGACGATTCGGGTATGTCATCGTGATGACGTGTCGTCACCTCATTGGTTTGAATGAGGCGGTGATTGGTTGTCTTCCATTTTATCGATTATATAAAAGGTAGAGTGAAAAGTTTTTATTTTTTACTTTTCATTTCTCCCACTTCTACTGATTTTCGACCATCATTTACAGAGGCTTTTAGCTTCAAGCTGAATCACTTAATCAGGTTCGTCGCTTTCTTTCCATAATATAATGGCGAATAAGTGTAACTTGAATACGAGTTTTAACGTTTTGACTCAATCGGGGCTGGATTGGTATGTTGAAACGTATCAAATCCCTTCGTCTCTTAGGCAGGTCTTCCTAAAAGGAATACCCCTATTTTTCCTTTTACGCCTGGAAAAATTCTGTTATACACTAGGGTATTTGATTATGCAATTATAGGATCCCCTTCACCCGATTTTTGATAGAAGTCCTTATGTTTCACCGAGTACACATGTCTCAAGTGAACCCCTTTGGCTTGGCCAAGGTAAATCACTTTGAGCTTTCGTGCCGTGCCCTTGGCTCGGACCCCAACCTGGACGTGTTTCGGGCTTTTTATAAACTTAATTGTACAGGAGATTGGTATACTTTTAAAGCCCTTGACCTAGGTGATTCGGACGTCTCCTCATCAATATACAAACGCATATAAATTATACTTATAATATTATTTTTCATAATTTGGTTTGATTAGAATCATTCAAATTCTTATCGATTTCTAACTTGTTTTTCAAATAGTCGAAATTCGTATAATCTGATTAAAATAACTCAAAAATCGACTGATTAAACACCCTTATGCAATATATCATTAATTGATTTAATTCCATGTAATTTCTACAGCAGATACATATCATTAATTGATTTAATTCCATGTAATTTCTACAACATTTACTAGGCGATTTAACAATTTGATCATACCTCAAACTGGGCTAAGAAGGCTCGCAAGCCCATTAAGAATTCAGGTTTTCGATAAATTATTTCAGCACACTTCAAAATTAAACGCCATCTTTCTGTGGAGAGTAAATTGCTAAAATCGTCCCTGACGTTTGTTTGCATTTGCTAGATCCATCCAAAAAGGTTTTTTTCTCATAGGAATCATTAAGGTTTAAAAAAAGTTGCTAAATCCATTCAAAATGACTAACACTCTAATAAAACTAACTTAATAGAGGGGTAATTTAGTCATTCTTTTAATTTATTTGATTTACCCTTTTTTTAACAGGTTATTATGCCCCCACCCTTTTACGAGGGGTTCAGTCCAAAGAACAACGCCGGTTCTGAGCATCTGACACACCTGTACGGGCTCGTGTGTGTCATCTCCGCATATTCCACGTGTGCTCGTGGGTATGTGCGGATATATTTTATACCCCCTTATATAATGTAGAGATATATATTTTTTGCTATTTTGAGGGGTATGTAAAAAAACGACATGCGGTATGGGTTATGGTGCGGTATACCAGAGAAACCGCATGTTGCTTGTGTTTGGATAATGTTGTCGCTTTTTGTTGCGTACGTGGCTGAACGCACGTGTGAGTTGGTGGAAGTTGGTGAGATTTCCTGGCATGTGCTGAAATGAAAGGACATTTGCACTGCCAGAGGTCATAAATGCACTGTAGCAGGAGTGTAAACGTCTCCTATGCAAGGTTGGAGAACTCGCTAGTCGCTAGCGGGTCGGTGAGGTAGGGACTAGCGACTACTCGGGATTACTCGGGATTAATCAGGATTAATCGGATCGGACTTTTTATGTATAATTTTAAGTTTTTATACATATATACATATATTTTTATACGTAATTTTTTTAAGTGGACAAGTTTTGACCGGAATCTGGGAGGTTTTGGCCGGAATATGTGTTTTTTTCCGATTTTTTCTTATTTTTTCCGATTTTTTCTGATTTTTTCCGCTTTTTGTTTTGTTTTTTCCCGATTTTTTCCGATTTTTCCCGACCGACTAGTCGCGATTAGGGCCGACTAGGGCCGATTAGGGCCGACTAGGCCGACTAGCGATTTTTTTACTGTTTATCTGAAAATTACTCAGTTGATGGGCGACTAGCGACTAGTCAGCGATTAATCGCCGGCTAGTCGCGATTTTTGCAACCATGCTCCTATGTCAGGCAGTGTGCGGCCACGCGCGCGTGGTAACCGTCAGCGGAACCGTCGCTGAACACGTGGCACCGCATAATTCATTCTTTTTGGACGTGATGATCCGGTTTCCCTTTCGCATTTATTGCGATGAGTATATAAGGGGAAACCGTTTGTGGTTTCCCCTCACTTGTTCAAAATTTCAAAATTTTCCGGTGAGAGAAAAAGTTTCTTCGTCTTCTCCGATAAGTTTTCTGAAATTCCGGTGAGACTGCTTGAGTTTTGAGACTCATTTCCTTCACATCTCAAACGGTTGAACCATCAAATCCACACAATGTGGGGGGTGAAAACCCTGAACAACAGTCGCCGGTGGCGGCTGAGGAAGATGAAGATGACGGTGGTGCACCCGGTGGTGGTCTACCGGTATTGAAGTGGTCACAGGGTCAATTTAATACCCTGATAACCAGTATACAAATGGCCCAGGAGTTTGGGGCCACCTACCCACAAGAGGGTGACACCGGTACCGACGCTCCGGCGGGATTTATCACCTTGTGGGCTGAGTTCTTTAACGATGGCAACCTCCGATTGCCTGTGACGGTGTTTGTTGCCGAGGTGTTAGAATATTATCACCTTCATATTTCCCAACTGAGTCCATTTGAGATGTTTCGGATCAGGAACTTCGAGTACACTTTCCGTGCTCTTGGTCTGGACGTTACTGTTGAGAATTTCCGGCGGTTCTACCAGTTAACGGTAAATACCGGATTCTTTTCCTTTAATCAACGACATGGGAGCCTGAAGTTGATGACACCTCCCAAGGGTATGACCCAGTGGAAGAGGAAATTTTTCTACGTTAAAGCCTGTGCGGTGCATGCCAACATGACCTTTTGGAACGTGAATGTGGGTGTTACCGCGAAAGATATTCCTGTTGCTACCGCAAAGACTGTGGATTGGTTCTCTAGGCTGAGACCTATTGAACTTAAGAAACTGGGCAACAATGAACTTTGGGTGTTGCGGATGATGCTAACCAGGCCTGATAGGAGGGCAAGGCCTGTTGTGCGAGAAAAGAATGGTGGTAAGCATTATCACCCTTGTGCGGTTTCCGTGCTTCCTTTACTTGTTTACTGACTTTGCATGTATTTTTATCAGAGAAAGCTCCTTTGTGGAGGATGTTTGAGTCAGATTTTGAGGGCAAGGTTGAGTTGCTTTCGTGTGGTGTAACACCTCGAAATTTTGTGTCAAATGATGTGTTAACACGTGTCATTTGTTTACACGTGGCATCTATAATAAATAAAGGATTTATTTTGACAAACCTTGAAAGTATATAAAATTCGAGGGTTATAAATGTCAACAGGGGTAAATATACTGTATAGTATCCCTAAATAATGCTTAAACCTTCAAACGAATAAATTATAGATCGTACAAAAATAAAACGCGGAAGAAAGTGAGAGATTACAAACTACAGGGGTTAACTGTGCCAACATGTTTAATAATACCTCTGAGTGACCCTTTAACGTTCCAAAGACTTTGTAACGGTATTATACCCTCACTAAAATAACATATATGAATTTCGCGAAGTTTCGATATGAAACGAGAAAGTTACGATCGAATTCGTAGAAGAAGGGTTAAAAGCGTCAACAGTGAAAGTTAAGGCTTTCCAATATAATTAATAAATAAACCGGGGACTTAATAATGCGGGTAATTAACACGAGGCCCCTATCGGTAAATAACCGAGGGCCAAACCGCAAAGTTACCCCTTCAAAACCGAAAGGTCAGGTGAATCATTACGAAAGATTTCGTTATTAATGGCCAGATTCAGTAATCATTACAAAAAGATTTAAAAATCCTGAAATCTTAACCTTAGGCGACCCGCGTGAAGTTTAAGCATTAGTTGAGGCGGGCCGCGAGCCTCTTAAATAACGCGTCTGTTATATGAACTTTAGGCGACCCGCGTAAAAGAAGCATGGAATGTCCATGCGGGCCGCGTAAAGTGCCCAGATGCAGAATTGTAGTAACTACTTGGCTTTTGGACCATTTGAACGATCAAACCTTAATCAAAGAGGCATGGGCACCCTACAATTGACCCATATCACTCAGGGGACATCTACCCATCATCATGATCAGTAGTAGCATGTTGTGTAATGATTTTAGGCCTTGTTCTTGGCTATAAATAGCACCATTGTGCTCATAACATTCACAACACCAAAACTCACTTCTCTGATCATTCTAAGTGCTCCCAAGCATTCTCTTCTGCTCTATAATCAAGAACACACTTCTGTAAGTCGTTCACAATCAATTTGGTCTTGCATTTCCATAGTTATAGCTCATAGACGCAACCGTCGTAACTAACGGTTGTCATTGCAATATCTTGCAAATGGTTCAGTCTTATGACGAATCAAAAATGGTTATGAGTTGGTATTTATGTGGGTATTAAACCTCTAAAATGGTTCCCCCTGATCACCACTCTAACTATGTCAATTATCGAGTCAAACGTGCGGTTAAAAAGTCAACAGAAAGCTATTTTAGCAATTTAAGCATAATCTGTGATATATATGTTATGGAACCTGTTTTGACAATCATAAAACATGATAATAAGTATATAAACATGTTTGCGCTCGTTTGAATCGATCATTTACCATATAGAACCGGTTCGGAGCCGAATGTCGCAAAAGTTTGACTTTTGCTTTGACTTCAGTTCTGACCCGTTTTAGTAAGGTATAAATATACCTTAGGACTCTCTTAGGACCAGTTCACATGTTGGTATAAGCCTCTGTGGTCGGTTCATGAGTTACCCGAGTCTTTTACGTATTTCCGTCATTCGCCTAAAAGTTGACCGTAACGGCCTTTTAAAATTAAAACGAGTATTTCGGACACGTGAACGGACCAAAACCTTGCTTGTTAAATTATAAGCATGTCCCTAAAGTTTCACGTCAATCCGAGGTCTAGAATGAGAGTTATGCTAAAAGGCGCACTTTTAAGAAAGTTTTGTATTTAACGGCGCAATTAGCATAACGCCCATCTAACCCAAGTTTTCGTCACCAAAACTTTTAACCACTGTGGTAAAATAATATTTTGGGAATTTTAAAGATTTTTAATAATTTTTACCTTGCTCATAACCTGCGGTTATGGCTACGGTTCGGTAAATACCGAATATGCCCTTTTTGGCCAAAACGGGAGTTCTACAAGGTCTTTTGACCCGATTCCAGTTGCTACTGGTTTTAAATAATAAATAAAGTATTTTAAGCTTTATAAGCTGTTCGGGAAACTCAGATTTCCTGTAGAACTCGAAAATCCCTTTTAAAGTCTTTAAAATGACCGAAAAGCCCCTACGAGGCATAATATAAACTTAAACTCGTTACGGGCATTACGGAAGGTATCCTACTGATACCAAAATACTTTTAAGGCATATTGACTTAGGAAATAAGCGTACGACTCTTATGGTTAACCGTTTCGCCTATTTGCGCACACGGTACGGCTCATGGAACTAGTTTTCGTGCAATAGCCGATACGGGTCAAATTATACTATTTGAACCCCAAAATCCAGAGTATGAACCATTGACCCATATAAAAACAAGTCTCTGAACTTGTTGGGTCCAAATCATACTCCATTCTCGGTTTTCGCCTTTTCGTGCGAATTAACCATATCTATATATCGGAATCAACCGGTTTAAGCTACGGCTAATACAAGGACCGTTAGGATTCTAAGAGGTTAATTAAAACCTTCGTTCCAGATTAGGAGCCCCAGTAAAAGCTATCGGTGACTTGATCTAAATTAAGGATTAATACTTGCAAAGGTAAATACTTTAACTTATTTCCCCTATATGGGCTTGGGTTACGGTATATTAATACCGCTTGATTGAGCATCATATACTTCCATCGCTTAGGTGGTTAATTGATTAAATATGATTGGCTCATTTAAACAGTTTTGTTGCTTATAAGCCTTTGGGGGGTTTAATGACCGTTGTCCCGGATATCCTCGGCATCATTTTACGAAATGGCCACGACCATCGACATCCCGGTGTAGGCGTACACCCGGTATAAAGTGTCGACATTAAAAACTAAAAGACGTAGCCGTTGGTTTCTGTACCACGGTTTTACGCAAACGTGGTGTGTCTATAAATCTTTAACCCGGCACGACCCGGGCTACTGAACGCATAAAAGAACATGTAAAACGTTCACAAGATTATTATGAATTTTCCCAAGTTATAAAAGAGTTTGTGCCTTGTGCATTCAAATCAATTTTAAATAAACATTTTCAAATGTGTCAGTTGAATGTATTTACCAGTGTAAACTGACGTATTTTCCCCAAAAAGATTAAGTGCAGGTACCTAAACGTAATTGGCTGGTATTAGCTCCCTAGCGTCGGGATAAGCCTCGCAAGCTTGATTGCAGTATCTAATGGAACAATACCTTACTTTTATTTTCGATCCACTGTGGATATTCAACTCTGTAATACATTGATATTATGATCAGAGGTTGAAATTTATATATTTATCTTATGCTTCCGCTGTGCATTATATAATTGTGTGGTTTGACTATATTGTTGCCAACATCGTCACGGTAATCCCCCACCGGGCCCACCGGTGAGACACGTGGAATTCGGGGTGTGACAGGTTGGTATCAGAGCCAACATTGAGTGAATTAAACACTATCCTATTGTGTTTAATCTCAATGACACAATTGCACATACTTGAGTCTAGACAAGAACTTAGGACAAATTCGGATTAATACTCCTTTTTGTCTTTATTTTTCGATTTGATTTTTAATAAGTTTTGGAGCAGGAAAATGCCACCTGTTATATTCCGAGGAAGAGGAAGGGGACGTAGAGGCCGAGGAGAAATCGTGACACATCACGATCAAGAAGCTGGACCATCTGGTACAAGACATCCTTCGATGACACGAAGCGAAGAGCCACAACGACGAAGAGATCTTTACGAACCAGCGAGGCATTCCACTTCACACAGCTCGACGCCATCCTACCGGCACTCCTTTGGACCAGATTCAGAAAATAATCCCAATAACCCACAACCTTCCTTTATACCTCTACAACGTTCGGTATCGCACCGAAACTACGACGACCCTAGTCCATACTACGTAGCTCAGTTTAATCCGGCTGACTACATACAGGAACCTTCAGGTTTTGTTCCACTAGGGCCACAAGACCATTTTTCTGAAGATCCCATGGAGGAAGATGAGGATCCAACTGAACCAGCTCGTGGTACGCCCACGCATCCGATAGAAGTATCTGATGGATCTTCATATCATGGTCCACAATATCAAGGCCCAGACAGCTTTATGGCCTTGTTTGACCGACATGAGTGGTACAACACACCATCTCATCAGACATCACAACCGAGACATCCACAGGATCCCTCTGAGGATTCACGCTTTGAGGCAGTTACGCCACCACCTCCGCCACCGGCACAACCAGTAATACCTGATCCGCCGAGGCGTAGGAGGACCAATGCTCGTATGTCTACACGAGGAGGAGGGGGTAACCACTTCAGCACTCCTCGACATTCTAGTAGTAGCCACTATCCGCCACTACATGAAGAAGGACCTTCAAGTCCTATACAGGAGGCGAACTCCGCACCTACTGCACGAAATTCGCCACCATTTGGGTATGACCAACCCATACCAGCTTACACAGGTCCAACGGCTTACAACCCGTTTGAACCGTCACAAGCACAATACAACTACGGCTATGAGCGCGACCCATATGTGGTGTCGGCAAGATATAATGCGCGCTACCCTGACGGAGCACATGGAAACATGGGACCACCGGATTACTCAGCTCATGGGTATCCAATACCTCCCAGACCTCCCGTTCCGCATCAAGCGCCACAACCACGATTTTCTCCTCCTGAACAGGAAGAAATACTCCATCGACTAGATCGTGTGGAGAGAGAGTTCGAGGAAGAAAAGAAAAGCCACCGAGGATTTCTCAAGGGCTTGGCGAACCTACTAAAGGGCAAAAAGAAGAAACGTGACCACTAACCCTTAATAGTTATACGAATGTAATTGCTATTTTGAAATAAGTCCCTGTGTGGACAACTTATCGTATTTCAGTCCCTACGTGGACTTATCTTTAGTCCTTGCATGGACACCTATCCTGTATTAGTCCCTGCGTGGACTTGTCACTTATTTTAAAACCTCTATGGAGGTATGTACTATTTAAAAGACCCGTTTAGGGCAATATGTAATTGTATTTGAGATTTTGGAATGTATGTTATGAGTTTTGTTTTAATAAATGCAAAAATAAATCAAAACCATTCCTTTTATATTGATCTGCCTAAATAAAGAATCTTAAGGGGGTGAAACCTAGCTTGGGGTCTTTTAAGATCAGTCAAGATGGTACGACCTAGCTGAAAAGATTCTGATTCCCTGTTAACCTCTGTACGCATGTTAACATTCATGGCAGATGTGATTCGTTAAAATCACGCACGTCATTCTTATACAATAATCCTTTAAGGGATTTCAAAACCCAACTAAATGATATATAAATCGTGGGTTAAATCACCAATGAAGGTGATCAATATTATAAAGACATCCATTTAGCGATGCAATGCCTACGGGCCAGTATTATAAAGACATCCATTTAGCGATGCAGTGCCTACGGGCCAGTATTATTAAAACATCCATTAGTGATGTAGTGCCTACGGGCCAATATTATTAAAACATCCATTAGTGATGTAGTGCCTACGGGCCAACCATATTAAGACATCCATTAGAGGTGTAGTGCCTATGGGCCATAATAATTGTCTTATAAAGACAAAAGGCAGTGGTAGTCTATGACTCTCTGTCAGAAAGAGATAAAAGAACTACGGTTCAACTCTCTATGCCTTTGATTCTCTGAAATCTCGGCTAACATTATAAAACATCATCATGATTAGGCTTTATGCCGCCAATACTATGTATATAGTTGAAATAGGATGTATTCAAATCCTAATATTAATGAATTAATAAGTTAACCGAATATGGTCTCTGTACCATGGTTGACAAATTGTCATAAAAGACAAACATATAATAATCTCCTAAATTAAAATTTTGTTATCTTCTGTAACAGATTCAAGTTACAATGGCGGATCCCAATGGAGAGAACAGCCACACGAATGAAGATGACTATGACAATGCGTCAGTACATTTGACAGGCGCACAACTGAAGGCTCTGATCAACAATGCTGTCCAGGCAGCGATTGATCGTCAAAATACTGAGTCTCAAGGCAGATCTGTGTCAAAACCACCCTCTAAACCAAAGACACACTCCAAACCACCCTCTGAACCCAAGAAAGATGACGACAAGCATTCGTCTACTGAGCACAGCGTTCACCGCGATAGAGAATATACTGATGCGTCTAGTGCTAAGGGTTGCACCTACAAATACTTTGTATCATGTAAGCCCCGTGAATTTACAGGGGAGAAAGGTGCGGTTGACTGTATCACCTGGCTGGACGAGATGGACACGATTGTGGACATCAGCGGGTGCGCTGAGAGGGACGTGGTTAAATTTGTGTCCCAGTCATTCAAGGGCGAGGCCCTGGCGTGGTGGAGAGCTCTGGTGCAGGCTTCAGGTAAGTCTGCCTTGTACAAAATGACATGGGGGGAGTTTATTACCCTCATAAAAGAAAACTACTGCCCTCAGCACGAGGTTGAGAAGATTGAGGCTGATTTTGTCTCACTAGTGATGACAAACTTGGATTGTCAAGCTTATCTGACAAGCTTTAACACTATGTCACGACTGGTGCCATATCTTGTGACACCAGAACCTAGAAGGATTGCCCGATTCATTGGGGGCTTAGAGCCGGCGATCAAGGCCAGCGTAAAGGCCTCTAGGCCAACGACCTTCAGGTCAGTTACTGACCTCTCCTTGTCTCTTACACTTGACGCTGTCCGTCTGAGGGCACAAATGAGCAAGGAGGCTGAAAAGCGAAAGCGTGAGGATGATACCTCACGAAAGTCTGGGAAAAAGCACCGTGGAAGCGGTGAAGGAAAGAGAGGGTCGGAGACAAAGAAGGAGGGGCAAGCTGATGGAAGACCTTACTGCAAGGTCTGCAAGAAACCTCACTCCGGGAAGTGTAGGTTTGCGTCTGGATCACAGTCGCAACAAAGGACTCCACCCTGTGGGCTATGCAAGTCCAAGGAGCATAAGACAGTGGAGTGCAAAAAAATAAAGGACGCAACCTGCTTTAATTGTAATGAAAAGGGGCACATAAAGAGTAATTGCCCGAAGTATGCCAAGAAGGCGGAAGAGACTAAGAAGACAAATGCGAGAGTCTTTCGCTTGGATGCAAAGGAAGCGGTCAAGGACGACAATGTGCTTACAGGTACTTTTCTCGTAAATAATATATTTGCAGGAGTACTGTTCGATTCTGGCGCTGACAAGTCCTTTGTAGACCAGAAATTTTGCCAATTACTAAATATGCCAATCAAAACCCTCGACGTGAAATACGAAGTAGAGTTAGCAGACGGCACGATAGAAACCGTCTCTACTATTCTAGAAGGATGTGAAATATCCATTAGGAACCATTCTTTTCCTTTATCTCTACTTCCTTTCAAACTTGCGGGTTTTGACATCGTACTAGGCATGGACTGGTTATCCCATAACCAGGCCCAAATCATTTGCGGCAAGCGGCAAATAGTTTTAAAGACTCCGAGTGGTGAATCTCTTACCATTCGAGGGGATACGCATTACGGATTGCCCGAAGACGTATCTATGCTGAAAGCTTCAAGGTGTTTGAACAGAGGCTGTGTAATTTACATGGCTCAAGTGATAATTGAAGAACCAAAGCCGAAGATCGAGGATCTTCCTGTCATTTCTGAATACCCCGAGGTTTTTCCTGAAGAACTACCTGGTTTGCCACCAGATAGACAAGTGGAGTTCAGAATTGACATCATTCCTGGAGCAGCTCCGATAGCAAGAGCACCTTACAGTTTAGCGCCAACGGAAATGAAAGAACTGAGGACCCAGTTGGATGAACTGCTGGCGAAAGGTTTTATCAGACCTAGTTCATCTCCCTGGGGAGCTCCTGTCCTATTTGTAAAGAAGAAGGACGGATCGATGCGGTTGTGCATCGACTATAGAGAGCTGAATAAAGTTACCATAAAGAACAGATATCCTTTACCAAGGATCGATGATCTGTTCGACCAGCTGCAAGGAGCAAGCTACTTCTCCAAGATCGACTTAAGGTCGGGTTATCATCAACTAAGGGTCAGAGATGAAGATGTACACAAGACTGCATTTAGGACTCGCTATGGTCATTACGAGTTCCTAGTGATGCCTTTTGGGCTCACAAATGCACCGGCTGCATTCATGGATCTCATGAATCGCGTTTGCAAGCCATACTTGGATAAATTCGTCATAGTCTTCATCGACGATATCCTTATCTATTCTAAAAGCCAAGATGACCACGAGAAGCACCTCCGTTGCATTCTCGAATTACTACAGCGTGAGAAACTCTACGCCAAATTCTCGAAATGTGAATTCTGGCTACGAGAAGTTCAGTTTTTAGGACACGTTGTGAGTGAGCGTGGTATCCAAGTGGATCCCGCTAAGGTAGAGGCAGTCATGAACTGGCAAGAGCCAAAGACGCCTACCGAAATCCGTAGCTTCCTGGGATTAGCAGGATACTACCGGAGATTTATTGAAAATTTTTCAAGGATTGCTGCGCCCTTGACTTCCTTGACCAAGAAGAAAGAAAAGTACATTTGGGGCCCGAAGCAGCAAGAGTCCTTTGAAATACTGAAGCAGAAGCTAAGCAACGCACCTGTGTTGACCTTACCTGAGGGTACAGATGAATTCGTAGTTTACTGCGATGCATCACACACAGGCATGGGGTGTGTTCTTATGCAGAAGGGCAAGGTGATTGCCTATGCTTCAAGACAATTAAAGGTGCATGAAAAGAATTACACCACCCATGATTTGGAGTTGGGTGCCGTTGTATTTGCACTTAAGCTGTGGAGGCACTACCTTTATGGTATTAAATTTGTGATTTATTCAGATCACAAAAAGCCTTCAGCACCTGTTCAACCAGAAGGAGTTGAACATGAGACAACGCCGTTGGATGGAAACCCTGAATGATTATGACTGCGAAATCAGGTACCATCCCGGCAAGGCGAATGTAGTCGCCGATGCATTGAGCAGGAAAGAAAGGGTAAAACCCATTCGAATCAATGCCAAGAGCATTGAGGTTAAAAATAATTTGATGGAAAGGATATTAGCTGCGCAGCGTGAGGCTGTGTTGGAAGCTAATTATCCAAATGAAAAGCTAGGAGTAACTGGGGAGCAGTTGACTCTTAGCAAGGATGGAATTCTTAGGCTGAACGGACATATATGGGTTCCGATATATGGAGGACTACGAGATGTTGTTCTCCAGGAAGCCCATAGTTCCAAATACTCAGTCCATCCTGGTGCTGATAAAATGTACCAAGACTTAAAGGCAAATTATTGGTGGATAGGCTTGAAAAAGTCTGTAGCCGCCCATGTAGCAAAGTGCTTGACTTGTGCTCAAGTCAAAGCCGAGCACCAAAAGCCGTCTGGTTTGCTACAACAGCCTGAACTTCCCGAGTGGAAGTGGGAATGCGTAACTATGGACTTCATAACCAAGTTACCCAAGACCAGGAAAGGAAACGATACAATATGGGTCATAGTCGATAGGCTGACTAAATCAGCTCATTTTCTACCCATCAAGGAGACGTATAGCTCCGATATGTTAGCCCAACTGTATGTTGATAAGATTGTAGCCTTACACGGCATACCTGTGTCTATTATCTCCGACAGGGATACTAGATACACATCTCACTTCTGGAAAAGTTTCCAGCAATCTTTGGGCACGCGTTTAAACTTTAGTACGGCTTACCATCCCCAGACGGACGGCCAGAGTGAGCGTACTATCCAAACGCTAGAAGACATGCTTCGTGCATGTGCGATCGATCTAGGTGGTAATTGGGATAAAAACCTACCCCTGATCGAATTCTCCTACAATAATAGCTACCACACCAGCATAAAGGCTGCGCCTTTCGAGGCATTATATGGTAGGAAATGCAGATCGCCTGTTTGTTGGGCGGAAGTAGGAGAGGTCCAATTATCGGGACCAGAGATTGTTTTCCAGACGACGGACAAGATTGTCCAGATCCGGGAACGTCTCAAGGCTGCCCGCGATAGGCAGAAGAGCTACGCTGATCCAAAGCGTAAGGATTTTCACTTTGAAGTGGGTGAAAAGGTATTACTTAAGGTGTCACCCTGGAAGGGGGTGATGCGCTTCGGCAAGAAGGGCAAGCTGAGTCCGAGATACATAGGGCCTTTTGAGGTCATTGAACGAGTCGGATCAGTTGCCTATAAACTGAACTTGCCTGAAGAGCTCAATGGAATTCACAATGTGTTCCACATCTGCAATCTCAAAAAGTGCTTCGCCGACGAGGCGTTGGTGATTCCACACACAGATGTGCATATAGATGAGAGCTTAAAGTTCATAGAAAAACCTTTGTCGATTGAAGATCGACAGGTGAAGAAGCTTCGCAGAAAGCACGTACCGATTGTAAAAGTCAAATGGAATGCTCGTAGAGGTCCTGAATATACGTGGGAAGTCGAAGCTACAATGAAAGAAAAATACCCCTATTTATTTGAGTAAATCTCGGGTCGAGATTTATTTTAAGGGGGTGAGGATGTAACACCTCGAAATTTTGTGTCAAATGATGTGTTAACACGTGTCATTTGTTTACACGTGGCATCTATAATAAATAAAGGATTTATTTTGACAAACCTTGAAAGTATATAAAATTCGAGGGTTATAAATGTCAACAGGGGTAAATATACTGTATAGTATCCCTAAATAATGCTTAAACCTTCAAACGAATAAATTATAGATCGTACAAAAATAAAACGCGGAAGAAAGTGAGAGATTACAAACTACAGGGGTTAACTGTGCCAACATGTTTAATAATACCTCTGAGTGACCCTTTAACGTTCCAAAGACTTTGTAACGGTATTATACCCTCACTAAAATAACATATATGAATTTCGCGAAGTTTCGATATGAAACGAGAAAGTTACGATCGAATTCGTAGAAGAAGGGTTAAAAGCGTCAACAGTGAAAGTTAAGGCTTTCCAATATAATTAATAAATAAACCGGGGACTTAATAATGCGGGTAATTAACACGAGGCCCCTATCGGTAAATAACCGAGGGCCAAACCGCAAAGTTACCCCTTCAAAACCGAAAGGTCAGGTGAATCATTACGAAAGATTTCGTTATTAATGGCCAGATTCAGTAATCATTACAAAAAGATTTAAAAATCCTGAAATCTTAACCTTAGGCGACCCGCGTGAAGTTTAAGCATTAGTTGAGGCGGGCCGCGAGCCTCTTAAATAACGCGTCTGTTATATGAACTTTAGGCGACCCGCGTAAAAGAAGCATGGAATGTCCATGCGGGCCGCGTAAAGTGCCCAGATGCAGAATTGTAGTAACTACTTGGCTTTTGGACCATTTGAACGATCAAACCTTAATCAAAGAGGCATGGGCACCCTACAATTGACCCATATCACTCAGGGGACATCTACCCATCATCATGATCAGTAGTAGCATGTTGTGTAATGATTTTAGGCCTTGTTCTTGGCTATAAATAGCACCATTGTGCTCATAACATTCACAACACCAAAACTCACTTCTCTGATCATTCTAAGTGCTCCCAAGCATTCTCTTCTGCTCTATAATCAAGAACACACTTCTGTAAGTCGTTCACAATCAATTTGGTCTTGCATTTCCATAGTTATAGCTCATAGACGCAACCGTCGTAACTAACGGTTGTCATTGCAATATCTTGCAAATGGTTCAGTCTTATGACGAATCAAAAATGGTTATGAGTTGGTATTTATGTGGGTATTAAACCTCTAAAATGGTTCCCCCTGATCACCACTCTAACTATGTCAATTATCGAGTCAAACGTGCGGTTAAAAAGTCAACAGAAAGCTATTTTAGCAATTTAAGCATAATCTGTGATATATATGTTATGGAACCTGTTTTGACAATCATAAAACATGATAATAAGTATATAAACATGTTTGCGCTCGTTTGAATCGATCATTTACCATATAGAACCGGTTCGGAGCCGAATGTCGCAAAAGTTTGACTTTTGCTTTGACTTCAGTTCTGACCCGTTTTAGTAAGGTATAAATATACCTTAGGACTCTCTTAGGACCAGTTCACATGTTGGTATAAGCCTCTGTGGTCGGTTCATGAGTTACCCGAGTCTTTTACGTATTTCCGTCATTCGCCTAAAAGTTGACCGTAACGGCCTTTTAAAATTAAAACGAGTATTTCGGACACGTGAACGGACCAAAACCTTGCTTGTTAAATTATAAGCATGTCCCTAAAGTTTCACGTCAATCCGAGGTCTAGAATGAGAGTTATGCTAAAAGGCGCACTTTTAAGAAAGTTTTGTATTTAACGGCGCAATTAGCATAACGCCCATCTAACCCAAGTTTTCGTCACCAAAACTTTTAACCACTGTGGTAAAATAATATTTTGGGAATTTTAAAGATTTTTAATAATTTTTACCTTGCTCATAACCTGCGGTTATGGCTACGGTTCGGTAAATACCGAATATGCCCTTTTTGGCCAAAACGGGAGTTCTACAAGGTCTTTTGACCCGATTCCAGTTGCTACTGGTTTTAAATAATAAATAAAGTATTTTAAGCTTTATAAGCTGTTCGGGAAACTCAGATTTCCTGTAGAACTCGAAAATCCCTTTTAAAGTCTTTAAAATGACCGAAAAGCCCCTACGAGGCATAATATAAACTTAAACTCGTTACGGGCATTACGGAAGGTATCCTACTGATACCAAAATACTTTTAAGGCATATTGACTTAGGAAATAAGCGTACGACTCTTATGGTTAACCGTTTCGCCTATTTGCGCACACGGTACGGCTCATGGAACTAGTTTTCGTGCAATAGCCGATACGGGTCAAATTATACTATTTGAACCCCAAAATCCAGAGTATGAACCATTGACCCATATAAAAACAAGTCTCTGAACTTGTTGGGTCCAAATCATACTCCATTCTCGGTTTTCGCCTTTTCGTGCGAATTAACCATATCTATATATCGGAATCAACCGGTTTAAGCTACGGCTAATACAAGGACCGTTAGGATTCTAAGAGGTTAATTAAAACCTTCGTTCCAGATTAGGAGCCCCAGTAAAAGCTATCGGTGACTTGATCTAAATTAAGGATTAATACTTGCAAAGGTAAATACTTTAACTTATTTCCCCTATATGGGCTTGGGTTACGGTATATTAATACCGCTTGATTGAGCATCATATACTTCCATCGCTTAGGTGGTTAATTGATTAAATATGATTGGCTCATTTAAACAGTTTTGTTGCTTATAAGCCTTTGGGGGGTTTAATGACCGTTGTCCCGGATATCCTCGGCATCATTTTACGAAATGGCCACGACCATCGACATCCCGGTGTAGGCGTACACCCGGTATAAAGTGTCGACATTAAAAACTAAAAGACGTAGCCGTTGGTTTCTGTACTACGGTTTTACGCAAACGTGGTGTGTCTATAAATCTTTAACCCGGCACGACCCGGGCTACTGAACGCATAAAAGAACATGTAAAACGTTCACAAGATTATTATGAATTTTCCCAAGTTATAAAAGAGTTTGTGCCTTGTGCATTCAAATCAATTTTAAATAAACATTTTCAAATGTGTCAGTTGAATGTATTTACCAGTGTAAACTGACGTATTTTCCCCAAAAAGATTAAGTGCAGGTACCTAAACGTAATTGGCTGGTATTAGCTCCCTAGCGTCGGGATAAGCCTCGCAAGCTTGATTGCAGTATCTAATGGAACAATACCTTACTTTTATTTTCGATCCACTGTGGATATTCAACTCTGTAATACATTGATATTATGATCAGAGGTTGAAATTTATATATTTATCTTATGCTTCCGCTGTGCATTATATAATTGTGTGGTTTGACTATATTGTTGCCAACATCGTCACGGTAATCCCCCACCGGGCCCACCGGTGAGACACGTGGAATTCGGGGTGTGACATGTGGGAAACGTGAAGGTTTTAACTTGGAAATTGTTGGCAATTTCCGCGTTCCCATACGTGATATGCTGAATGCGCCCCTGCCGCAAGGCCAAGGTATATTCTAAAACTTCCTTGTTATTAAAGTTCACCCCTTTGATTTGTTTGCTTGATTTTTCGAACGCAGGTAATCTTGGGGACTTGGGAAAGTTTGAAGTGAAAACTGTCCCTAAGAAACATGTGGAGAGGAAACAGGCAAAGAAAACCGCGCAGGGTCGCGGTAAGGGAAAACCTGAGGGTTCTGTTGCCCCTCCTTTGGTGTCGCAAGCAGCAGGTATCTCTCGTTCTTCTTACCGCAGATATACCGATTACGTGCTAGTATCTGACACCCTTAAGGGTTTGGGTGTTCCAGGTGGTGGTGCGGCTGCAGGTGGGACCTCTGCGGGTTCGCAGCCTGCTGTTGAGAAGAAGAGAAAGCCGGAGGAGAAAACTGCTGGTGCTGGTGAAGTAAAGCGTCGGAAGATACAGACCAAAAGGTCAACTGGTGCGACGTAAAAGAAACCTGCGGTTACTGCTGGTAAGTGATTTATAACTTTTGTAAGTGTTTGCATGCACAACTTGTTTTCTGATAGTTATTGCTTTTTTGTTTTGCAGAACCGCAACGAAAGTACTTCTCCTCTTTGTTTGAGATGCCTTCTTCTCCCCCGCATGACACAGCTGCGGATGTGGGGGTGATTAAAGAATTCACCGATCCTTCTGCCAAGGAGGTGCTTGATCCTTCAGTGCAGGCAGAGGAGACTGTGGGGAAAGTTGCGTCCCAGATTTTTGATACTGTTGATTCCTCCAACAACCTGATCTCTCCAAATGATGCTGATGATTTGGGCTTGAGGTTTCTGATGCTGGAAAACAAAAATCTGGTGCTGAACAGCAGAAGTCTCCTGGTGCTGAGAAGGTTTCTGGTTCTGCTTCTGGTGGTGCGGGTTACGAAGAGCCTCCGATTGTCTGAACTGGAGTACTACTACCGCACCTATACACCGGATCGGAGTATGAGCTATCACCGACCCCCCTGGACTGTTATGCAGGGGGATGATATCTCAAATAATGCTTCCTTTTACAAGGAGATTTTGGGTGGCGTGGGCACCCCGTTCGAGGTTAACCGAGCCCGCGCTTTGCCACGTGAGCTCCGAATCAACCAACTCTCTTCCATGTTTGTGGGGAGTTCCATTATGGTGAATGCCATTATGGAGGACTACCAAGCGTTGGGTCGCAGGGAGGAGGAGTCTGTTCGCCTGCGTGCTGAGGCGGAAAAGTTGGTGAGGGCTGCTCCCGAGGGTGCGGAGCAGCTTGAAAAGGATAGGGCTGCTTTTGAGAAGCATAAGAAGACCGAGGAGTGGGCTGCAACTGCTGAGCTTAAACAGGTTCGTACTCTTGCCAAGTTACTTTCTGATGAACGCAAGAGTTGGAACAAAAAACTTTCTGAAGAGCGCAAGAGCTGGAAAGTATCTTGGGCCAAACAGAATGAAACCTTGTGTCGTGTTCGTCAGGAGTTGACTAATGCCAAGGCAGCGAATGCTGCATTGGGCAAGGAGAAGGCTGCGGCCGAAGCGGTTGCTGTTAAGGCCCGGGAGGCAGAGGCCCGGTTAGTAAAGGCGCTTGAAGAGGCCAAAGAGGCGGGGGCTCGTGCTGCAAAGGCTTTTGAAGAGGCCAAGGAGAGGGAGAGTCGCGCTTCTAAGGCTCTTGAGGGAGCGAATGCTGATCGCACCCGTTTGAACCAGGTCGTTGGGAGCCTTCAGGTATGGGTTGCCTTTTCTGTTGAATTTTTCTTCTGCTTTCTGAGTATGTTTAATAATTTTTGTACATACTATGTTTCTTGTTTTCGAAAGGCTGAGGTGCAGGCTCGCGAGGCCAAGCTCGCGGAGATTAGTGCCCGCGCGACTGTAGCTGAAAAGCGGCTAACGAGGCTGTCGAGGCTAGAGATAGCCATACCTCTTCATTCAATCAGCTTGAGGTCGACCGTGAGTGGATGCGGTGTCACGGTATTGCACATGTAAGTATCTGGTGTGTTTGCTTTTGTTTAGATTTGCACCTGATAATCTTATTGCTTTGTGTTGCAGATTGTTAGGGCAATCATGAATGCGCCTGAGACTGCAACTGGTATAGACCTTATTAAGCAATGTGCCCGGGATGCTGGCTTTAAAGCTGGTTACAATCGATGCATCGGCCATATAAACATCTTGGCTAAAGGCGAGTACACCGATGAACGGTCCGGGTTCCGTGATGTGAATACTGAAGCGCTTCTTGAGGCGGCTTGTGCATCTTTTTACGACACATCTATCTCTGCGCTTGAGAAGCTTGACGAGTGCTTGGATGCGCCTGACTGTGTAGACCGTTTACGGATGCTGTATGCTGATGCCGATGAACCGGAAGAGGAAGAGGTTGCTGGTGTCGGCAAAGATGGCGCGGGTACCAGCGGTACAAAGTAGGGTTAGGGTGGCCTGCATGCCCTTTTTCGTTTTCCTCATGTAAATATTAGAACTTTACGTAAATCCTTTGTACACCGCGTGGGTGTTAGAATTTTTTAAATATAAAGTTTAACTGTTGTTGCTCAATTTGTACAAGTGTTTTTATTTCTTGCATGTTTGAACGTGTGTATGCAGAACTCTACCCATTGTAAACGCGGTTGAGTATACTCTATACCTTTGCCGTATGAGTATTAGTCAATTCCAGTGCTTGTCCCGTTAGGGTTTAGGAAATGTGTAGGTTTTGTAAAAACCGTGTGTGTATCCGGCCGGATAGACACTTAATGTTTTGCCTTTGCTGGCCTATTACAATATTTGTGGGTGGTCACCACTTTGTGTGGATATCGCGAATGAAGATTTTGCCAATCTGTTTTTGCCGATACCGCAAAGTGGAACACGTATTTGTAATAGTAGTAATAAACAATATTGAATTGAATTGCTCATTTATTTATTTGCCAATGGCCTGTAGCCCGGTAGGTTACATGGAAAATGTAAAAACATGGCTTACATGTAACAGCTTCGAAGCTGTTGTGCATTCCATGTGCGTGCGATAGGTTCGCCTTCTAACGTTTGCAATTTATACGCGCCTTTGCCCAGGACCTCTTTGATGAGGTAGGGTCCTTCCCACTTGGGGGCAAGTTTCCCTGGGCGTTCAGCGTTAGATGCTTCGTTATCGCGAAGGACGTAGTCTCCTGGGTTAAAGGTACAAACCCGAACGCGTGAATTGTAGTATTTTTCAAGCTTGGTTTTGTACTTGGCCTCGTTGATGGCAGCGTTTTCGCGCCTTTCTTCTAGGTGGTCCAAGTCAAGCCTGCGTGCTTCATTGTTGGCTATTTTGTTGATAGCCAACATTCGAGGTGAAGGAAGACCTACTTCCGCGGGGATTACCGCTTTTGAGCCATAGACCAGGCTGAAAGGTGTCTCCCCATTGCTCGTTTTTGGGCTAGTTCTGTGAGCCCATAAGATGCTTGAGAGTTCATCGACCCAGCCACGCCTGGCTGTTCCCAATCTTGCTTTGATGCCTTCGACTAGACTTTTATTGATACTCTCAACTTGGCCATTTCCTTGCGGGTGTGCCACTAAGGAGAAGATGTGTTCAATATGTAATTCTTCTAGCCATTTTTGGAATTCGTCAGCAGCGAAGTTGGTGCCGTTATCGATAACGATGCACATTGGTAGGCCGAAACGGCAGATGATGTGTTCCCAAATAAATTTCCTCGTTATCATAGCAGTGGTTGAGGTGAGTGGTTTTGCCTCTACCCATTTTGTGAAGAAATCGACAGCTACTATGATAAATTTGACCGCACCTGGTGCGTCCGGGAAAGGTCCGACCACGTCAATTGCCCACTTTTGAAAGGGCCATGCGGTGGTGACCGGGATCAAGTTGTTCTTGGGGCGCAAAGTCCTGGGAGCATGTCGCTGACAATTAATACATTTGCGCAATTCCTTGACCGCATCTAGGTGCATGCCGGGCCAGTAATACCCGGCATTCATAATTTTAGCCACTACCATGTGTGGCCCTGCGTGTATGCCACACATTCCCTCGTGTATCTCTCTGATGAGGTATGTGGCATCTTGGGGGTCGACGCAGCGTAGGAGTGGGCCTAGGTATGATTTACGGTATAAGATACCGTCTCCCATTTGGTAATGGCACGCTTTGTATTGTAATTTTCGTGCCTCTGACTTGCTTTCGGGAGTCACACCTGATTGTAAGTATGCAATGATTGGTGTCATCCATGATGTTGTACCGTACTGGATGACATTAACCTGGCGCATGGGTACTGAGGGATTCTGTAGAATTTCAATGCGTATCTCCTTTGCCAGGTGCTGGAAGCTGTTGGATGCGAGTTTTGACAGTGCATCCACGGATTTGTTTTCACTTCTATTGATATGACGGATATTGAAGGAAGTGAATTTTGATTTTAGTTGCAAGGCTTGCTCGCGGAAGAGGATCATGATATCCCCTTTTGCGGCATAGTCACTGCGCACCTGCCCTGGGACTAACAAGGAGTCGACGTGTGCTTCCAGATGTTGTACGCCGAGCTTGACTGCCAGACGTAGCCCTGCCAATAGAGCCTCATACTCTGCCTCGTTATTTGTGCTTTTGAAACCGAGGTGGATTGCATAGGTAAGCTCTTGGCCATCGGGGCTGACGAGTCGCAGACCTGCGCCTGCACCTTCCTCGTTGGAGGCACCATCAGTAAAAAGTGCCCAAGTTTTCTGAGGAGGATGGTATTGGTGTAGGGTTTTGTTCTTCTTCGCATTCTTGGATGCGATTTGCCGGTACCTCGGCAACGAAATCAGCTAGGACTTGGCCTTTAAACGCGGAGCGCAGTTTATAGTTCAGTGTGTGCGCGCCCAGCTCAATTGCCCATTTTGCTAATCTCCCAGAGATGTCAGGTTTGGATAGGATCGGGCCGATCCTGTAGTTGGTTAACACCGTGATGACATGGTTTGCGAAGTAGCGTCGCAACCGTCTTGACGCGTGTACTAGTGCTAGTACCAACTTTTCCATTATTGAATATCTTGTCTCTGGGTCGTTGAGCATCTTGCTGATGTAGTAGATGGGTGTTTGAACTCCCTCCCACTCCACTATTAGTACCGCACCTACCGCATTGTCTGCAACGGATAGGTATAATATAAGTAGTTCACCTTTGCGTGGTGCGGTTAGAGTTGGGAGTTGTATCAAACACTCTTTCATTTCCCAGAAAGCGTTTTCAGCCTCTGCGGTCCATTGGAATTGTTCTTTCTTTAGACAGTTCCGCAGGGTCTTGACGAAAGGATAAGACTTAGCTGCATGGTTGGCTAAGAATCTGTTTAGTGCGGCTAGCCTGCCAGCTAGTCGTTGCATCTCTTTCATCGTTGAAGGCGATGGCATGCGCTCGATCGCCTGAACTTTTTTCGGGTTTACCTTGAATCCATCTTTGGTTACGATGAATCCAAGGAATTTGCCTTCTTCCATTCCAAACGAGCATTTCCCTGGATTGAGCTTCATATTGACGCTTCGCAGAGTTTGGAATGTTCTTTCGATATTGGTGAGCATGGTATCCTCTTCCATGCTCATGACGACTAGGTCGTCCATGTAGATTTCGACACTTTTGCTGATTTGCCCGCAGAAGGTGTCGTTCATCAGTTTTTGATAGGTTGCGCCCGCGTTGCGCAACCCAAACGGCATTTTTGTATAGCAGTAACTTCCGGTAGGGGTGCGAAATGCCGTTTTGTCTTCATCCTCGATTGCCATCTGTACCTGGTGGTAGCCTTTGTAACAATCGAGGAAGCACTTCCATCGAAATGGTGCGAGGTTATCGACCTTTTCGTCGATTTCTGGAAGTGCGTAACAATCCTTGGGACAGGCTTTGTTGAGGTCTTTATAATCGACGCACATGCACCAGCCCCCGGATGGTTTCTCTACCATGACTTGGTTGGACAAACAAGTCTGGTACTTGACTTCCCGCAGGATGCCTGTGGAGAGCAGCTCTTCCACCTGCTCATGCATCGCCTGGTTTTTGCGGATCCAAGTTGGCGTTGGCCTTGGATCACCGGCTTGATACCTGGCATGGTATTCAAGAAATGTTACGCGATTTCGCGTGGGACCCCAGTCTTGTCTGCGGGTGCCCAATCAAAAATATCTTGGTTCCTGAAGAGAAGCTGCTTCAGGTGCGCTCTGGTGTTGGGGGACAAGGCGTGGCCCAACGTGACCTTTTGTTCTGGGTATCTCGCGTTAAGAACCCATTTTTCTGGTTGGTTGTTGGGGGTAGGCCTTGCTATCTTGGTCGGGCGTATTTCATCCGACAACATGACGTCTCTGCGTGCGTAGATTATCGCGACCCCTGTTTCGGTTGGGAAACCGACAGCAGAGTGGGGTACGGACGTAATCATGTTGAAATCGCCTTGGGATTCTCTCCCTAGGAGCACGTCATATTTGGAGGTGTGAGGCAAAACCATGAAGTTCACCTCCTCCGTTCTTTTGTGCCTTCCGTTGGTGAGGCGCACCGGAAAAGTAATTTGGCCCAGGGGAAAAACAGTTTCCCCTGCGAACCCAGCCAACGGGTAGTCCACCGCTTGCAACCGATCTTTGTCCTCCTGGTCAAACTGGTTGAAGCACTATTCGTATATGATATCAGAAGTACTGCCTGGGTCGATGAACAATCGCTCAGTGCAGTAGTGAGCTAGGTGGCCTGTAATAACGACGGTGCGTCTGTCGCGCGGGCCGCCTCGGACTTTTGGAAAGACGACTTGCTTGTCTTTCCAGTCATTGTCCGGTCTTCTCGCTGCCTTGTGCGGCCTTCCCTTGCCTCCATTGATCATATGGGTCGAGGCCACATACATGGTCCTCTTCCCGGAGGAGGTGCCCTCGCCATGGGGGGTGATGAGTTTGGTGGCCTTTTGTCCACCGGGCAACAGGTGTTGCAGCTTCCCCTCCTTTAGGGCTCTCTCAATCTCCAATCGGAGACTGATGCAGTTGTTTGTTGAATGGCCCTGGTCCTTATGATACTCACAATAGAGAGTGAGATCTTGATTTTTCTTGGACTTCATTGGTTGGGCCGGTCGCAGGAACTGCGCGTCCATAAGAAGGACTTCGCTTGGTGACTTAGTGATCTCGGTCTAGTTGCGGTCCCGAGATTCTTTCTTTGACGCACGGTTGTCCCGTTGGGCGTTAATTATTGCCCTTGCGTCGAACTGGTTGGTACGTGGGAAATATAGGTTGGGATCGCTGCCGCGATTCCCTGTGTCCCGGTTGCGCTTATTGTTGCGCTTGGGCTCGTGGCGGGAGGTTTGACCTTCCGCTTGGGGCTGTGCCTCTGCGAGGTGCGGTTTACGGGACCGCTGAGTCTGGGCGTATGTCTTGACCGCAGCCATGACATCTTCCCATTTCTTTGGCAAGCCATCCTTGCCGGAGATGGTCATAACCATCTGTTCGTCTCTGACGGCTTTGATGAAGTGGTTACGTGCCATTTGGTTTGCCACGTCACCTATCTCCAGGCATTCTTTGTTGTATCGGACGACGAACGCTTCAAGAGATTCGTCGTCCCTACGCCAGATATTCATGACGTCCATCGAATCACGTTCGTGACGTCACTGTTGGCTGAAATGTGCGAGGAAGTTTGCATGTAAGTCCCCGAATGAGGCCAGTGATCCTACTGGCAAAGAATCGAACCAAGCCTTGGCCAGACCCGTGAGGGTCTGGGGGACAAATGACACCAGGTGGGTTCGTCCCACCTACCGTTGCACCCTGCACCCATGAAGATGTTCATGTGATCGTCCGGGTCGGACGAACCGTTGTATTTCCCAATGTTAAATGGGAATTTTGTGGTGGTGACATGGGCGTGGGCGATTTCTGGGGCGAATTTAGAGTTTTCGGCCGCAGCTTTTGGCCTGTAGGGTCGGCTCTCTGGGCGCTTTGCAGCGCGGAGGTATGTGTTGCGGGGGTGAGTGGGAGGAGAATAGTTGCGTCCTCCCGGTCTGCTGCTAGTGGCATGAGATTCCACGCAATATGTATGGTCGTCCGGGTCGGTACGGCCATATCCTTCGTGATGGGACTGCGGTCCCAGCCGGCTTTGAATGCCGGAGCCGCGATGGGCTGTGGATTGCCGCCTGTTATCTCCTTGAGGGCCTAGGCGACTTTGTATTGGGCCTCTGGCACGAGACCCATATGAGGAATCGTCCTCATCAATTGTGCGGACCTCACAGTAAGAAGATCTGCGGTCTTCACGCCTGCTTCGGGAGGATGGGTGTGAAGGAGCCCTGCCGTCGTATTGTAAAATATGACCCGCAGGCGTATGTGGTGCCGGAGTAGGACCGGCAGGTACCTGCGCAACTGCGCAGGCTCTGTTGTATGTCGCGGCCAGCAGATCTACTTGCTGGTCTTACCAGGCATGAAGGTTCATGCCCGGAGGGATCACAGCTGCGTACTGTGACAGGTCGTGTCCAAACGTAAGGGATGCGCCCCCTTGCGTTGATATGCCAATGTGGCCAGTATTTGGGATTGGAGGGGTGGTCCTCGCAGGCCCTGAGTTGGTGGGGTTTAGGTTATCCCCAGCAGTGTTATTGAGACGATCAGACATGATCTTTTGAGAGGGAGAGGGATGGTAAAAAAGTGCTAAGAGTAGCGGTGGGCGCCAATGATGAAACAATGGTTAACCGGGCAGGGTTAACACACTGGTCTCGTCAAGAAGGGTTAATCCCTTCCTCCCGAGGATCGCTGGCTGGATCGTCCGCTGGTTGATCTCCAGCACAAGGAAACAAACCGTGACTCGTAACAAGGAGGATGGGTGGGGGGTGCTCCTTGTTACCACTCTCCGGCGTGAGAATCAGTAATCTGCTTGGGAAGCAAAGTGTGATAGTAGTAGTAGTGAGAGAGTTGTGAAGAGATACCTCAAACCTGGTTTGGGGTTGGTACTTATAGCCGAGGAGTGAAGGAGGAGTTGAAGGGACAAACTGACGACGTGCAGCCCTTATGCAGGTGTGTCAGGCTTGTCGGTTGTGGAGGTGAAGCCACGTCCTACTGCTGTGTCAGTCTGTTGCTTACGTGTGGCCTAACAGGCGACTGTCATTGGTGCCACTTGCTCTGTGATATCAGTCCCACTTGCCTCGTGGGCAGGATGCGGTGTTGCACCGCATTGCTGCCTGCGGTAACCGCTGTTGTTTCCGCGTTCTCACTATGGCGAAGATTGTGGGATGCGGTGCCGGACCGCATCGCCACTTGTAGTGAATGTTGCTGTTATCCAACTCCCTTGTATTGATAGAAGTGTTCACTTGATGTGGTGCTAGGCCGCATCGCTGTGAGTACTTCCGTTTTCATACACTAGATGCGGTGCCATGCCGCAATACTATACCGTTCTCATATTCCAGGTAAGTCCTCCTCCTTTATTGGGCAGATTGGATTCGACCACTGTGTTCGCGCGTTCCCGCACGGACACATGTAAGTTGTTAGCTAGTGGGGGTTTTGATAAGGGTAATGGTCACTCGCGGTCGTGCTGATGCGAGATCTGGGACCATACCCCTTCATATACCAAATGGGCTCTCTCACCAACCAGACTAGTCTTTGGGTTGAGTTCTCTCGTTTGGTATGTAATAGCGGGCTACCCAGACTTTGGCCAGTAGGTAGAGCTGTAAACGAACCGAACGTTCAGCGAACAGTTCGTGAACCATTCGGCGGGAAGTTCGTTTATGTTCGTTCGAGAAGCTTAACGAACGAACACGAACAAAACATTTCGTTCGATAAGCTTAACGAACGAACACGAACAAAGGTCTCGTTCGTTCAACTGCGTTCGTGAACGTTCGGTAATATGTTCGTTTATGTTCGTTCGTTTATGTTCGCTCGTGTTCGGTTTTTTATGTTTATTTTTCTAAAAGTTTTAATGTTTTATTAATTTTTTACTTTCCCCTATAAGTATTATTTTCCTCTCTTTTTGTTTACCTTTCCCACCTTTTTTTACTTTCTTGCCTAATTCCTACACTTCAGTACACTAATTATATTAAAAAATTAGTAAAAACTAATAACCCATGTGGCCTTAACGGTGCCTCTTTTTAATTTTCAAAATTAATGTTCATTTGTTTCCGTTTGTGTTCGTTTGCGTTCGTGGTTAGTGTTCACGAACTGTTCGCGAACAACCAAAATTCTTTAACGAACGAACACGAACACAAACTTCTGTTCGTCATGTGTTCGCGAACAGTTCACGAACATCAAAATTTCCTTAACGAACGAACACGAACATAGCCTTGTTCGTGTTTATTCGGTTCGTTTACAGCCCTACCAGTAGGTACCCCTTACCTATGCGCGACACATTGCTGCCCGTCCAACACGTGGTCCCCGACTCGATGATTGTTGTTGATTTATTGTGGGTAATTAGCGATTTAAGTTTTTTTTCTTTGGCTTTTTGCACTTTAATTATTATTATTATTATTAGAGTGAATTTCAAGTTTTGTCCTTTATCTTTAGGCCACTTTGCAAGTTTTGTCCTTTATGTTTAAATTTGACGAGTTTTGTCCTTTATGTTTAAAAATCAAGCATGTTTTGTTGATTTATTATTATTATTATTATTATTATTATTATTATTATTATTATTAAATTTTTGTCATTTACAATTTTTTTCTATAGGTTCAAGCCCACTCTTACGAGAAGATCTTGGTATTAGAGGGGTTTTTGCTGATGGAGGAAATGTAGATTTTAGAGAAAGGATGGTTTGGAGAAGAGATAGGGTTTTGGGTTTTTATTTTTTTTAAATTTATGTTTGTTTTTTTATATAGCCTTTAATTTTAATGTTTTATATTTTTATGATGATTGTTTGTTGGTGATGAAAATTAATCTATGTTTTTATTTTTTAAATAGTCTTTAAAAAACAAAAACTTAATTTATTTTTAAAAACTTAAATCATTTTTTAAAAGAAAAAAAGGAAGAGGGTAGGAAGGTCTATGTGGTGCAACTAAAGATGGTAGTTTAGGGCAATACATGGTCTAAGTGACGTGGTGCAATGGGATTGGAGGGAATTAGGGTAGGAGGTTTGGGTGGCTCTTCCCCCCTAAGGCACCCGTGAAGTTCTCTCTCGGGTTTCCGAAGACCCATCAAACTTAGGTAATCCCTTCGAGCAAATAAGTGGCATAAACTTGAAAGGAAAACGAGAATTGATGGACTCACTAAGACAAACAAATAGCAAACAAGGCACATCAAGCAAATACGACCTAAATAATCTAAACACAAAGAAAGCGCAAGAGACAAACACTCGACTACCCTAATCGAAGCTAACTTCGCTATTGCCACATGTACTTGGCAACAACACCAAAAAATTTGATGTGCTAATTACGGTCTACTAAAAACTAACTAACAACTGACCTAGACACTCTAGTTAAAATCTGGGTAACCCTCAACTAGACTACAAGGACAAACAAGTGTACCTATCGAATGCAACAAAGCCTAATGGAAGATAGGATATTTAACCCACGAGACACTCACAATAACTAAACTAGACTTAGATTACTAATTATACAAGGTTTAAAAGATTTGATTTTGATTTGGTTTTGTAAAAAGGATTTGATTTGATTTAAAAGAGTAAACTGCCATTTTGGTCCCTGAGGTTTAGCCAGTTTTGCCACTTTAGTACAAATTTCAAGCCTTTTGCCATTTTGGTCCCTGTGGTTTTGTTTTTGTTGCCATTTTAGTCCAATTTTCAAATTTCGCCAAATTCCCCAATTTAAAACCCCCCCTGTTTTGTCCTTTTGCTCAGGGGTATTTTCGTCAATTTGGTCATTAAAAAAATATATAAATAAAATCCTAAACACCAGATCTTCACTCTCTCTCAACACCCCCTTTCTCTCTCTTCTTTCTCTCTCCCCCATTCTCACCACTGCCACCTCATCCCCCCTCCATTAACACCACCACTGCACCACCACCACCCCACCGGACCACCACTGCACCACATCATCTTCCCCAAACAACCTTAAAGGCGGCTAAAGAAGGGTTTCAACTATATAAGAACTATTAACACGAAACCTTCAAAAAACCGATAGATACCCTATCTTTCAAGATTCTTTTGAATCTTGATTCTACTGGTTCAATCGCTGATTCGACAATCTGGGTGTTGTTGGATTTGTTCAAGAAGTGTAAAGATTGAGGTATACAGGCTGATCAGACAGTGTTGAGTTTGAGACCTGGTGGCGGAAACAGAGGAAAAACTTCTGGCCCTCGTTTTGATTCGTTGGCTTTTGGTTCATCTGATCTTCGTCCCAACAGTGGTTCCGGTGGTGGTTCTTCTTTAGCCGCCTTTAAGGTTGTTAATTTGTGTTAAGTGTTAACCCTAATTAGGGTTTGGATTAAGGTTTTCTGGTGAAATTGGGTGAAATGAGGAAGACAAGGGTGGTGGTGGTGCAGTGGTGGTCCGGTAGGGGTGGTGGTGGTGCAGTGGTGGTGTTAATGGGGGGTGGGGGGGGAGGAGGTGCCAGTGGTGAGAAGGGGGGAGAGAGGGAAGAGAAAGAAAGGGGGTGTGGTGTTTTACAGGCGCTGATGGTGGTTGTGGTGTTTTACCGGCGTCACCGGCACCGTCGCACCAGCACTAGTGGGATGATAGTGGTGGGGATGATGCGGTGGTGGGGGTGGTGGTGGTTTTGTGGTAGTTCAGAGAGAGAGAGAGAGAGAGAGAGAGAGAGAGAGAAGTGTGTGTATGTGTATGTATATATATATATATATATATATATATATATTAATTGTTTTAGGGTATTATATATAGATAATTGAGTTATAATAATTCCAAAATGACTAAAATACCCCCGAGGATAAAGACAAAATATCAGGTTTTAAGTTGGGGAATCTGGCCAAATTTCACTTTTGGACCAAAATGACAACAAAATTGAAACCACGGGGACCTAGATTTAAAAAGTTTGAGATTTTGACTAAAATGGCAAAAGTGCCCAAACCACAGGGACCAAAATGGCAGTTTACTCGATTTAAAATAAGGAACACTAAGCTAAGAAGAACTCAAACTACTAAATATCAAATTGATCACTCAGACGAAATTAAGAATAGGGAAAAGCACTACCTAGGTTAGGAATCCTAATTGTGAATCTTGGACTTCTCACGGCTATGGAAACTATGATGGAACTGGGATCTTATAATACGACACCCTTGGACAACTTAGTGGTTCCGTAATCATTCTTCGGGTGTGATCTAAAAGGAACCCCTAAGGCGCGTGGTGTAACTCACTAATTGATCGGATTACCTCCCGGTCTCTCCAACAACACTAATGTACCCTAAAGACAAATTACTTCTCGGTCTCACTATCTTAATACACCCTAAGGTGCAAGGGGTAAGCTAAGAACAATCAATAAAATACAAAATAGCAAGGATATTTGGAATCTAGAGAAACCTCGACTCAAAGTCTTTACACCTAAACACCTAACACCAAAGACAACCCGACTATCTATCACCTCTTAGCTATCTAGATATGTAGAATACTTAGAACTAACAAACTCTCAATCAATGTTCCAATGGATTACTACGTCTAGCAAAACCATAAACTAATCATAGACACACTATAAGTGACCTAATATGCATCTTTAACTGAAAGACGTTCAACAAATAGCTTGCTCAAAAGATAGGATGTAGGATGTGAAGAGATGGTCCATCGATTTTGTTGCCTCTTCACAAAAACGGACACGAGCCCGTTGGGGTTTACAAGTTCCTTCGCTGAAGAGCCTCTCGAGATGCTAACCTGTTTAAGAACTCCCTTCACCGTAAGATGTTAACCTTCTTAGGGAGCCAATTATTCCAAGAATAAACCTGCAAGTCTATGAGTCATCTTGATCCGAAAGCATTATCCCACTTAACAAATTATCACAATTTATTCTTTCTTCCCTCTCCATCGTCATCTCTTGGACATCGACCGATTGAACAAGGGTTGGCTCCGAATTGTCATTTTAATTCTTATGTTTTTATTTAATTTGTTTCCCAGAAACACCATTTATCTTTTTTTAACTTACAAACTCCCTAACATGTTCTTATATTTTCATATTATAATTACTCTAGATAAATGTTTTTCATAATCAAGTTTTTTTATAACCCACTAATATTTGTAAAGTTTAATTAACTTATATAAATATATAAATGTATACGAGAAATTAAAATTCGCGTAAAAAATTATCCAATTGATGTTTTTAAAATATAAAATATCACATATCTTTTCTTATTCTACCGCTTACTACATTGTTATATAGGGTAATAATCAAATTTAAATCTAATATTAATAAAAGGGTCCACTTAATGCCACATGGCATCTAATTCTAATAAAAGACTCTCAATAATGCCACATGTTATTTTCTCCATCAAATTCATTAATATTAATGATATTATTAATTAATTAATATCTAATTCTAATTTATAATTAAAAAATATATAAATTATCTATAATTTTAAAACTTTTGATCTTATTACTTCTTAAAATGGATAAGCACAATCCCACATGACATTTTCTCCATCAGTTCATTAATATTAATGATATTATAATTAATATCTAATTCTAATTTATGATTAATAATATATAAATTTTCTATAATATTAAAACCTATGATTTTGTTATTTCTTAAAATGGATAAGCATATGGATTAGTTTACGTTATCTATTTTGCGTAAATCAAGTTTGAGAAAAAATAATTGCTATTATCTAAGAAACATGGTGTTACGCTATTGAAATGTTATTTTTATATTGTTATGTTATTAAAAATGTTATTTTTTAATTATATGCATCAATATTTCATATCAACACCATAAAAATATGTAAGATAATAACCCTCGGATTTGGATTTATATATTAGAATAATGTATTGAAATGATTATTTCAACTAAATATTTTGTGATAAATTTATTTATTAATTCAAACAAAAATTAATTAAATAATAATATTATTAATGAAATGAAATAGAGAATATTATATGACATTAACTGAATTTTTTATTAAAATTAGATATATCATTATCCATTATTATCCATTACAATCCATCTCCATCACCATCATTTTTAGCCACGAACTTTATGTCAATTAAGATTTAATAGACTTCTCATTATCATCCCAAAATTTTAAAGAAACCTTTATGTGTTAATCGGTTTTTTTTCTACTTCGTCTCATTCCCCAAGATAAGGATGAGATTTAAGAATTTTCTTCACATTCTTTACGTATCTTATCATAACATAATATAGAAATTTAATTGTTATATAAATATATATTTTATGTTTTTCTAATTATTATTACTAAAGTAAGAATAGTATTTGCTTAAACGCGTCATTTATAGTGAGTAATGTTATATTGTCTTTAACTTAGTATGGATAGTTCATGTTAGGGTAATATGTGTTTATATCAAAACTTCTTTTTAACATGTGCAATATCAAGAATAATTCAAATTTTGTAATTATTCTGTTCTTCGAATACAATCAGTCTTATCATTCAACCTGTGTAAGACACGGGACTATAAACTAGTTATTTTAACATACTAAACGTGAAAAGGGGAGAATTTTTTTTCTAGTTACTTAAGAATGATGGTTAATTGAAAAATGTAAAAAAATAAAAGATAAATCATATATACTCTAGTAGACAGTGGCGGACATACAGTGTAACTAGGGGCAACCTCCGCTACGGCTTGGCGCTCCGGCGGTAGTGTAAAATTAGTGTAAATTTTGGAAAAATTTGACGTTTTTTCGATTTCGTTACCGCTTATTTATAAAACGTTACGGCTTGGCGGATTTTCTAGATCCGCCACTGCTAGTAGAGTAAGTATATGCAATTCCACTAGAGTGATTACATAATTACTCTACTAGTGTAAATACACGAAATCTTTTGGATCATAGGACTGATATACGTGCTTTCACAAGATAAGAAAAACAATTCAAAAAAAGAAACCCCTCTTTCTTTTTTCATGTTTACTATGTTAAACTCATTTTCTTATACCCTTATTATATATAATAATCCTCTGGCTTAGCTAAAATAGGTTTTCCTTTAGTTTTTTTTTTTTTTTTTACATCACCCTATCAAATTTCAACATTGAAATTTATAGTCTCCTAAATTCTAAAAACTTTTGTAATATATAATTTTGACCCATCGAGTTTGGTTTCAAGTTTACCAGTCTTTAACTTAAAAATCATTATTTTATACATACTTATTTTTATGCACGTGTCAGTATAAGTTTAAGTTGATTTATGTTTTGACGTATTTTATTTTTATTTTTTTGAAATTGACTCATGTCAAATATAATACGTTTTTGTTCTTAGTTTTATGTACGTTTTGACGTAATTTTTGTTAAGAAACGAGTCGGGACAAATATAGTATATTTTTATTAGACGTTATAAATTTGAGTTATTTTACGTTTCGTCGCCGCCGCAACGCACTACGAGTAAAATCACTAGTTTAAATATAAAATAATATATATATATATATAGGATCCTGTAAAAAAAGCTCAAAGTGTGAGAAAGGTAAGAAAGAATCTCAACCATTAGATCTTTTGATCTAATGGTTGACATCAATAGGGACCAAATTGTAAAATATTTTTGTTAATTTGGACTGAATTGAAATATTTAGGGGCAATTGTGTCTTTTTATCTTCATTTTGTAAATCAAATCCCTGCAATTTCGTTCTCTCTCTCTCTCATACGCTCACAATTTCTCTCTCTCTCTCTTTCTTCTTCCATATTCAATCAATCGGAAGATCAAACACGACAGCGGCAGCGGCGGTGGTGGTGGTGCGAGCGGCAGCGGCGGTGATGGTGGTGCGAGCGGCAGCGGTTGTGGTGGTGGTTCGAGCGGCAGCGGTGGTGGTGTCGGATCGGCAGTGGTGGTGCGGCGGTGGTGGTGCCGGAAGTGGCAGTGGTGGTGGTGGTCGCGCGATCTCTCTCTCTACATCGAACGACCAGATGATCTCTCTCTCTACACGACAGCGGCGGCGGAGCGGCAGTGGTGGTGCCGGAAGTGGAGAAGATGGTACAGAGGTGTTATATTCTTTACTGAATGGTGTTATTTTCTTTTCTGAAATGTGTTATTTTCTTTACATTAATGGTGTTTTTTCTTTTCATTAATGGTGTTTATTTTCTTTTCTGAATGGTGTTATTTTCTTTTCTGAATGGTATTATTTTCTTTACTGAATGGTGTTATTTTTTTTTTCTGAATGGTGTTATATTCTTATATTCTTTACTGAATGGTGTTATATTCTTTTATTGAATGGTGTTATATTCTTTACTGAATGGTGTTATATTTCTTTACTGAATGGTGTTATATTCTTTTACTCAATTGTGTTATATTCTTTTACTGAATAGTGTTATATTCTTTACTGAATGGTGTTATATTCTTTACTGAATGGTGTTATATAATTACTGAATGGTGTTATATACTTGCTGAATGGTGTTATATAATTATTAAATGGTGTTATATATGTGCTGAATGGTGGTTGCCGTGTTATTCGTAGTGTTTTTTTAGAGATCTTTAAAAAAAATCATGTTAGTATAATTAAGGTGGCGGTTATGGTAAGTTTTGAATTAATTGAATTAATTATAAAATTACATGTTTACCCTTTTGAATTAATTTAGATGGAGGACACATGTCATCTCCACAATATTTCTCACCTTTCTCACACTTTTAACCTTTTTTACAATAACCTTACCCTATATATATATATATATATATATATATAGGGAGGGGCTCATGCGAGAACCACCCTTATTGTGAGAACCTTGAGAACCAATGTGAACACACCCTAAAATAGCTAAAAAACCTAAAAAAAACCTAAAAAAACCTAACCCCCACAAAAAAAAAAAAAACCTAACCCCCCCCTCCCCAAAAAAAAAAAAACCTAAACCCCCCCCCCCCAAGCTAAAATACTAAAAACTAAACCCCCAAAAAACCTAAAAAAATCAAAAAAAAATCTAATTTTTTTTAATATTTTTTATGCTCAAATCGCTACTTTTAGTGGCCAAAAAATTGTTTTTTTTTTAAATTAAAAAAAAATTTGGCTTTGAAAAGTAGCGATTTTTATATAAAAAATATTAAAAAAAAAAATTTTGTGTGATTTTTAGCTATTTTTAGGCATTTTTGGTGTGTTCACATTGGTTCTCGCGGTTCTCACAATAAGAGGTGGTTCTCGCATGATCTTCTCCCTATATATATATATATATATATATATATATATATATATATATATATATATATATATATATATATATATATATATAGGGTTGGGTTCTATAGAAAACCCTATCTTTTTTAAAAAACCTTGGAAACCCAACCTCATCCATTGATTGTGTTTGATCAATGACTCTACTTTTTTTTGTGTAATTACTATATTTAAAATAATTCTTATATATTGTCTAGAACCAGTGAAAGGGCAATTTGGGTAGTGAAAAAGTGGTTTTTTGACCATTGACAATAACCCACTCCACTTCCCCATGCATTACCATCAAATCACCAACTCTTTCTCTTTCTCTTACCTCTTTCTCTTTCCTCCCCACCCCACAAACATGAAGAAGAACAAGAAGATGATGATCTCATTTAAGAATTCAAATATCTACCTTCAAGATTCCAAGAAACACTAATCCCAGATCTTTTGGAGAGAAAATGATGGTAGGACACAAGTTTTTAGTGAGATGAATTTTTTGTTTTAGAGAGAGAAACAACAATCTTCATCATGTTCATCTATAACACCAAGAACACATATACAAGTGTGTGAGAGAGAAGAAGTTTGAAGTATGTTGTTTTAGAGAGAGAACGATGACAAGATGAATGTTTTTAGAGAGAGAAAGTTGATGTTTAGATAGAGAAACAACAATCTTTATCACAAAGACACACGCACGAGTGTGTGTGTGAGAAGAAGGTTTGAAGATCTTCTTCGTGTTCATCGGACGAGTATAGATCCAGTAAGTGTTCTTGAAATATCATTTCACACTTGATTTTTTGTTGAAATGGTTGTTAATATATTTTTGTGTGCTAAAAGTGTTTTAGTAATGCTTAATATTCATGTATTTTAAATAAATCAAAAACTTTAGGACTTTATGCATGAACGGGTTTTTTGTTGGTTTGGTTGCTTGTTAGGGGCTTTTGATCTTAACAGTAGCTGTTTTTTTTTTGTTGGTTTGGGTTGCTTGTTTGGGTTTTTGATCTGAACAGTAAGTGTTTTTTTGTTGGGTTGCTTGATTCACAGACTCAGGCCCATAACATGTGTTAAGCCCCCATGTTAGAATGTTATATAACGTGTGTTGATTTACAGAAACAAACCCATAAAGATATTCAATTGACAAGCTGGATGGATGTAGGCGAAGTTAATGCGTGTTATAGTAATGGTTAATGCTCATGTTTTTTAAATAAATCCAAAATTTTAGGATGAGATTTTGAACGAGTTTTTTTGTTGGTTTGGTTGCTTGTTTGGGGCTTTTGATCTTAACAATAATTGTTTTTTTGTTGGGTTGCTTGATTTACAGAGACAGACCCATAACATGTGTTAAGCACCTGTTAGAATGATATATAACGTGTGTTGATTTACAGAAACAGATCCATAAAAGATATTCAATTGACAAGTTGGATGGATGTAGGCGACGTTGATGCGGGACATTGAATAAGTCACATCCTTTGGGAAAGAAGTCTTCGTTCATTTATAACATGTGTTGGTGGTTCATGCTGTAACAGAACACCATGATGTAATCTGACATGTGTTCATGTATAACATGTGTTATGCCCCTATTAGAATGATATATAACGTGTGTTAACCTTTTGTTAATTAAAAAAAACAAGTAATATCTATTTTATTTTTGTTGATGTTTAAAATATCCGATAATGTGGATACTGAGCGTAAAACTTGTACAAGTAATAAATGTACAAGTTAGTATGTAACGTGTAATATGAAACGAGCCATTTATGGTAACACATGTACCGGTAATTTTGGAGTATATAATATGAAACGGGTCATTTGTTAAGCCACTGTTATAATCTTTTTGTAACCTGACATGTATTCATGTATAAGCTAGTGGTTTACAATGTGTTAAGCCTCTGTTATAATCTTGGTTTAACCTAACATGGTGTCATGTATACCTGGGATAAAATGTGTTAAGCTTCTGTTATAATCTTGGTTTAACCTAACATGGTGTCATGTATAAGCTAGTGGTTTCCAAAACACCATGATGTGTATATACATACTGTGACATGTATTAAGCGACTGAAATATATAACGTGTGTTAAGCATCTATTATAACATTGTAACACCCCGAAAATATAAAACTTTATATTAGAATTATAAAGTATAAAATAAACGAGAATAAACTAACTAGGACTAAATAACCCAGTTAGATACAACATTCTGAAAACAAATAAATGGATGGGAACTCCTAAATTAATAAACGAAACAATAATTGAGGGACCTAAGTTACAAAGTTGGAAACTTGGGTGATTATAATCAAAATAACACACACCAAACACACACTTAGGTGTGTTTGGTCGAACAAGAACACAGGGGGGGACACAGGCTCCCCACCAAACCCTAGTGCATGTCAAACTTGATCAAATTGAGAGTTCAAATCAGCTCCAAATCAATTTTTAAGCACGAATTAGTGATCACCTTGTTGAGGGGATCATAAGGTATGCAAAATCTTGATATTTTGATACATCTTAAATTATAGGTTAATTTCGAAAAACTAAAATTGAGCTTGATTATGTCTTGCATGGATAAGATTAGGAGTAATATGGCATCTAGGGATAAACCCTAGATGATTTCTTGTTAAAATCCAGCATTATACTTGTGGGGTTTATAATCACCATTGTAGGTGATTAGTGAGTTTGTAGAAACTAAATAAACACTAGAATTATGGTTCTTATTCTAGTGAAATCTGAATTCATGTGGTGAATCTGAAATTATTATGTTAAAATTTAGTATAGGTTTGTTAATTGAAGTGAATGTAGATAAAAAATAACATGTCAAGAACCTAGTAATGGTTATGTACAAATCTGACCCGCTAGGTGTTTGTTAAAACGCCTAAGTGAGGAGTAAAACGTTAAAGAACGGACAAAAACGCAGATTCGAATATTATAATGAATTGTCCGATTTTTGGTTATAAAAGAGTTCTAAATTTGGTTGTGAATGGAACTCTATAGGTAAAGAATCCGGGTCGTCAAGTGGACAAGCCGGAGGTGATACACGCTTGAAAGGTGTGCTTTAAAGGTACGTAACTACGGTTTCGTTACATTTTACTCGATTATGTACTTTCGTTGGTAGAATTTAAAATTAGCACAATATATGAAATTGGTAATTAGTTCAAGTGACGAAGATCACTAGATAAATAAACGAGTCAAATATTGGTTAGAATAAGTTTGGTGTGTTGTAAAATGGTGGTTTCCATTAAACAACCAAACGGGTCGTGCAATGGTTGAATTTGTAGTGTTGAAGTGACTAAAACGTCACTCATCAAAATTGAGTACAAAAGTGTCACACCCCCAGAATCCACATGCGGAACACCACCGCTTGGAGGCGTGACTGACCAGGATCCAGCCACCAATTATACTGAGCAATTTAATTAATTAACAGGAGTAACACTCACCAACCACACGGTTGGTGAATATCATAATCAAAGTTCAAAAGAGTTAAGTTTAATAGTAACATAAGTAGCGGAAGCATAGACAATTAGTTTCAAAACAAAGTTCATGGTCCATGTTATTTAGAACCCAACACGCGGGTTAGACGACCACTACACATCCCCAAGTCCCAAGCTCCTGAGTCACTGGGTACCTGCAAAGCATGCAGTAGGGAGTCAACAAAAATATGCTGAGCGAGTTCACTAGTTGTCCAGTTTTAGTTTTCGAAAACATAGGTTGTTTAGATAAAGCATTTATAATCACGTTGTAGGGAGCTACCCAATCTGTAAGCTCACTAAACTGTAGATACCGAAACTGTTGACGGAAAGTTGTTGTGCCCCGAGTCAATGTCTATCGTCATTGACCAAGATGCAAGGTCTACTAGTTCACGCCCGATCTCCCCGGTCACGGTGTGAGGTTGTCAAACCTAATAGCGCTATCAACTAATAACCCGTTCGCCCTCGGCGATTAATCGGTACTGTAAGCAGGGACTTAAGGTGATAGAGTTTTGTTTAGCTTGGCTAGTTGTGATTTATAAATAATATCCAAACGTATCTCCCCCGGAGATAGTAAATACCCATTCGGATTTCCCCCGGAAATAATAGTTCAAAAGTATTTTTCCCAAAGTTGGTAGTTTGTCCGTGTCCCTCCTTGGGACGCATGCTTTTAGTGTGTGAACTCACCTTGGGTTGCTCAGCAGATTAGGTTACTTGTCAAACACGCTGGTTACCACGTCCTAGCATGGTCACCAGTATAGGTCAGGTTTGGTGTATAAGTAATCACGTATATCTTACAAGATTCTAGCACAATACATGTAGTTTAACATATAAGTTATTGGGCCGCCCTAAAGATTCACACAGTTGACAATTAGTTCAGCAAAGCACATAGTCCAAACAATCAGGTGGCCCAAACCAATTCAAGTTATGGCCCAATAACTAAGTGAGCAGCCCAGTCGAGACAAGGGGGTCTCGACTCGAGAACTCGCGGTCTCAAGTCGCAACCAAGAGGTCTCGAGTTGTACTGGCTGGTTTCGAGTGGTGCAGGCTTGACTCGCAACCTCATAGGTTCCGAGTCTGGTCTCGAGGAGGTCTCGAGTCGCAACCGTTGCGGTCTCGAGTTGTCACGCCGTGGTCTCGAGTCGCCATGCTGGTCTTGACTTGTTCACGTGCTGCTTCAGATATATCAGGTCAATTTGTACTGTGCATCAGGCCCATTTTAAGAAATAACCAATGAGGGTTAACTAACAAGTTTTCTAAACTAACAATTAATTAATATGGATCAAACCTTGCCCTTTTTAAATCTTCAACTCATATTCAACATGTTCATCTTTAGGGTTTTCATATTCATTCAAAGCAAACATAAACCAAATAGTCAACAAAATTTTCACACAATCATCGGTTCACCATCATGTATATACATTTGTTATAACAATCTTGCACACCATCTTTAAACAACATTTTCCTACAAGAATATGTTTTGCATAACAATCACTCATTCATCTCCAAATTACCTACCATATAATCTAAACATTTAACTAGTCATCAAAATCATCTACACACATTTAACTATATAGAACATGTATTCATTCATCAAACATACCTATGTCATGCATTATCATCTATAATGGAGGGGATACTAACCGGTTGTGAAAAGGGCACCGAATCAAGGAAGAAACCGAGAAAGTAAAGTGTCCAAATGATGGTGATGAGCTTGACCGAGTTTCTTGACCGAGATTCTTTGTTGTTGCCGGTTAGATCCGAGCTTGAACCGAGAATTTGGGAGAGAAGGTGGTGTTGTTGGGGGTTTTTAGTGAGAGAGAAAAGGAGTGTGTGTTTGTGTAAAAATGAAGGAAGTGGGGAAGGTTTGGGGGTTTTATACTTGGTTTTGAGTAGGCTAAGGGGTTTTCGGCCCAACCGGTTACGGCCCACTCGAGACCGAGTGGCCCACTCGAGACCGAGTGGTCTCGAGTCATGGTCTCGACTTACTAGCATATACACATAAACTTATATATTATACATACATACAACACATAGCATGTAAGAAGGTCACGTTTTCATTTAATAATATATATACAAAATGATATTACAAGATGTTTGTTCGGGAAAACCTAGAGTGTCACATTATCCCCAAGTTTTAAGAACTTTCGTCCCGAAAGTTAAGGCAGCCACTGTCAAGCTAGTACGTGTGAGAGTGTTTCGACGGGGTGTCACATCATCCCCCCGCTAGTTTGGAATTTCGTCCCGAAATTCGGTTGTAGCTTCAGTGCTGAGGGTTTCGTTTGGGAACAACTGGGGATACTTGCACTTCATCTGGTCTTCTCGCTCCCAGGTAAACTCTGGGCCACGTCGCGAGTTCCAACGAACTCGTACGAGAGGTATCTGGCTACGTTTGAGGATTTTGATCTCTCGATCCGTGATCTCAATCGGTTCCTCAGTAAAGTGTAGCTGTTCGTCAATAGTGAGTTCCTTGAAGGGAATTATGAGTGTTTCATCTGACAGACACTTCTTCAGGTTAGACACGTAGAAAACGTTGTGCACCGCACTCAGCTCTTCAGGCAGATTCAATCTATAAGCAACCTTACCGATTTTCTCGGTAATTTCGAATGGTCCAACATATCACGGATTCAGCTTGCCCCGTTTACCAAAACGAACCACACCCTTCCAGGGTGAGACTTTAAGTAGAACCCGATCCCCGACCTGGAATTCTAGCGGTTTCCTACGCTTATCAACGTAGCTTTTCTGACGGTCACGAGCTGCCGCCATGCGTTGTCTGATCTGGGCAATCTTCTCCGTCGTGTCTACCACCGGTTCTGGGCCTGTGACCTGGCTGTCACCAACTTCCGCCCAGCAAAGAGGTGATCGGCATTTACGTCCGTACAATGCCTCGAAGGGTGCTGCCTGAATGCTGGTGTGGTAGCTATTATTATAGGAGAACTCCACTAGCGGTAGATGCTTCTCCCAATTCTTTCCGAAATCGATCACACATGCTCTAAGCATGTCTTCCAGGGTTTGGATGGTGCGTTCAGACTGCCCATCCGTTTGTGGGTGATAAGCGGTGCTCATGTCCAAACGTGAGCCAAAGGATTTGTGCATAGCTTGCCACAACTCCGAAGTAAAACGAGCGTCTCGGTCGGAAATAATGGAGGTTGGCACCCCGTGTCTCGAGACTACTTCCTTTAAGTAGACTTCTGCCAAGGTAGAAAACTTGTCTGTTTCCTTAATGGCCAGAAAGTGTGCAGACTTGGTCAATCGATCTACTATCACCCAAATAGTGTCATTCCCGCGTTGGGATCTAGGTAGCCCTGTAACAAAATCCATGGAAATTTGTTCCCATTTCCACTTCGGGATTTCTGGTTGCTGGAGTAGGCCTGCTGGTTTCTGATACTCAGTCTTGACTCTTGCGCAGGTCAAACATTTGCTAACGTATGCTGCTATGTGGGCTTTCATGCCAGGCCACCAGTACGTGGTCCTTAAGTCGTGGTACATCTTATCCGAACCAGGATGTACTGAATAACGGGACTTATGGGCTTCGTCCATCACAAGCTCACGTAGATCTCCGTAGAGTGGGACCCAAATGCGCCCTGCCACATAGTAAGCGCCATCTTCTTTTTGTTCTAATCGTTGTCTCGATCCTCGCAGGGACTCAGCCCTGATGTTTTCCGGTTTCAGAGCTTCGACCTGAGCATTTCGAATCTGAGTAGGGAGGTTAGACTGGATGGTAAGTTGTAGCGCTCGCACGCGCTTGGGCGTAGCGTCTTTTCGGCTGAGGGCGTCTGCCACGACATTGGCCTTGCCCGGATGGTACTTGATGGCGCATTCATAATCATTCAAGAGTTCGACCCATCGATGTTGTCGCATGTTCAATTCCTTTTGCTTGAAGATATGCTCGAGACTCCTGTGATCGGTGTAAATAGTGCACTTGGTACCGTACAGGTAATGTCTCCATATCTTAAGCGCAAAAACCACTGCTCCCAGTTCCAAGTCGTGCGTAGTGTAGTTCCTTTCGTGAGTCTTAAGTTGTCGAGAAGCGTAAGCAATAACTTTCTCGCGTTGCATCAGCACGCAACCAAGCCCATGAATAGACGCATCGTAGTAAACCACGAAATCGTCGGTACCTTCAGGTAACGAGAGAATAGGAGAACTACAGAGGTTATCCTTTAGCTTCTGAAAAGCGGACTCCTGAGCTTCATTCCACTTGTAATCAATACCCTTCTGGGTGAGTGTCGTGAGAGGCTGAGCAATCTTCGAGAACCCCTTGATAAATCTGCGATAGTATCCTGCTAGTCCCAAGAATTGGTGAACTTCGGTCGGAGTCTTAGGAGTAGGCCAATTCTTTATAGAGTCAATCTTAGTTGGGTCGACGTGAATTCCATCCTTGTTAACCACGTGCCCAAGGAAATGGACTTCTCGAAGCCAGAAGTCACATTTCGAGAATTTGGCGTACAGTTGCTCATTGCGAAGGAGCTCGAGGATAAGGCGTAGGTGTTGTTCATGCTCTTCTTGACTTTTTGAGTAGATCAGGATGTCGTCGATAAACACAATCACGAATTTGTCGAGATAAGGCTTGCACACTCGGTTCATGAGGTCCATGAATACCGCGGGTGCGTTGGTCATTCCAAAGGGCATGACGAGGAATTCGTAATGACCATAACGAGTTCTGAATGCAGTTTTGGAGATGTCTTCATTACGGACTCTTAGCTGATGATAGCCCGATCGTAGGTCAATCTTAGAGTAGTAGCTCGACCCCTGCAACTGATCGAATAGGTCGTCGATACGCGGGAGAGGGTAGCGATTCTTGATGGTAACCTTGTTCAGCTCACGATAGTCGATGCACATTCGGAAAGTGCCATCCTTCTTCTTAACAAAGAGTACTGGTGCTCCCCAGGGCGACGAACTAGGACGGATAAATCCTTTATCCAATAGTTCCTGCAGTTGCGTAGAGAGTTCCTTTAGTTCCGCGGGGGCTAGTCGATAAGGCGCACGAGCTATAGGCGCTGCTCCGGGAGCTAGCTCGATTTGGAATTCGACCTGACGGTGGGGAAGGAGTCCAGGTAGTTCTTCAGGGAACACCTCGGGGTAGTCGCGTACCACTGGAAAATCTTCAATCCTCTTTTCCTTTTCCTGTGTATTGGTGACGAGTGCTAAGAGAGCGGTGTGCCCCTTTCGTAAACACTTCTTGGCTTTCAAGAACGAGATGATGCCTGTGACTTCTCCGCCTTTGTCACCTTGCACGATGAGGGGTTTGCCAGAACGGCGGGGGATGCGAACCATTTTCTCTTGACAGAGGATTTCCGCGCGATGTTTGGATAACCAATCCATACCGATAACGACGTCGAAGCTTCCAAGAGTAACAGGGAAAAGATCGATGCTATAGGTCTGACCAGACAGTACTAGTTTGCAGCCTTTGATAACATGTGAGGCCTCGATGTTTCTACCATTAGCTAGCTCGACGATATGATTAGAACTTAGTAACGAAGGCGAGCGCTTAAGCTTCTTACTAATACATAGGGACACATAACTAGCATCGGCTCCAGAATCAAATAATACAGAAACATAACGATCATCGAGTAGGAACTTACCCGCCACGACGTTGGGGTCATTCCTCGCTTCTCCAGCTCCAATCACAAAAGCCCTTCCCCTTGCACCATTCCCAGCATTGTTGTTTTGATCATTGTTTCCAGCTCCCTGATTGTTGTTGCGGTTCTGGTTCAGTTCAGGGCAATTCTTCTTAAAGTGCCCCTCAGCTCCACACTGGAAACAACCCTTGACGTTCCCATGCTGCTGCTGCTGCTGCTGGTTCTGCCCGGCGGGACGTGGGCTCCTACTGTTCTTGGCCTCATGCCCCATCTTGTTACATCGCTGACACTTACTTTTCCCACAAGGCCCACTGTGATGTCGATTGCACTTGTTGCACTTGGGGTGGTTACCGCGATAGCCACCCTGTTGTTGAGTGCCCTTGTTGTTTTCAGTTTTCCTTTGCTGTGCTGGGGCCTGAGTGGGGTTAGCATCCTTGCTTTGATTTCCTTCCCACTTACGCTTGTTGTCATTAGAAGTTCCGGCAGTAGCACTGATCCTTTTGGGCAGCTTGCCCTCTTCTACAGCCTGATCAGTGAGTTTGTGAGCAAGACGGACGACCGGCTGAATGGTATTGAGGTTGGCTGCAGTCACATGGCTTTGGATTTCTGGAGCCAAACCCTTGATGTACAATTCGATTCTTCGATACATAGGTCGAGACATGTTTGGGCAAAGAGCAGCATAGTCGTTGGACAGTTTGGTGTAGGTCTCAATCTCTGACCCAACCATCTTAAGCGCAAAGTACTCGTTCTCGAGTTTGTGGATGTCATCCTGGTGACAGTACTCCTCCTTAATCATGTCCTCGAAATCCTCCCACGCAGTAGCATTAGCAGTTTCCAATCCAAACATCTGAATTTGCGCCTTCCACCAGGAAAGCGCGTTTCCTTCAAGTGTACCAGTAGCAAACTTCACCCAATTCGCAGGGGGACACTCACAGACAGCAAAGACAGCTTCAACTTTCTCAATCCAGTGCAGAAGACCTATGGCACCCTCAGTGCCATTGAAAGGGAGAGGCTTGCAATCCATGAAAGTTTTGAAAGTACACACGTGTGGTTGCGCAGGTGCATGCTGACCTGTTTATGAGAAGCGAAGCGTACAGGTTTAGGGATAAAAGACAATGTGGCGGTCGGATCTAAACATCCTAGGATAACGAGTTTACCTCCAGGGTGAGCTGCGAAAGCTGCAGCCACCGTGTTAAGCAGGTTAGTGAATTGAGCCTGAGTCATGTTAATGTTTCCTCTTCCACGTCCACTCATTGTCTTCATAAACGGGAAACATAGTATGAGTGTGGTGTCGTAATGTAGCGAGAATGAGATAGGAGAGAGAGGTGTATTTATCTAACTAAGCACACTAGTACGTATAGCAAAACAGAAAACATAAAGCAAGCAAGCAAGCAAGTAAACACTAGTCCGAGCTATGAGGTCTATGTGTTGAGTCTTGCACTTGGAGTGTAGTGTCGTCGCGAGTCACGGGTTATAGTCTCGTTTTTCTCAAAAAGATTTTCCCCTTTTTAAAACCAAGTTCACTATAACCAATGGCTCTGATACCAATCTATCACACCCCCAAAATCCACATGCAGAACACCACCGCTTGGAGGCGTGACTGACCAGGATCCAGCCACCAATTATACTGAGCAATTTAATTAATTAACAGGAGTAACACTCACCAACCACACGGTTGGTGAATATCATAATCAAAGTTCAAAAGAGTTAAGTTTAATAGTAACATAAGTAGCGGAAGCATAGATAATTAGTTTCAAAACAAAGTTCATGGTCCATGTTATTTAGAACCCAACACGTGGGTTAGACGACCACTACACATCCCCAAGTCGCAAGCTCCTGAGTCACTGGGTACCTGCAAAGCATGCAGTAGGGAGTCAACAAAAATATGCTGAGCGAGTTCACTAGTTGTCCAGTTTTAGTTTTCGAAAACATAGGTTGTTTAGATAAAGCATTTATAATCACGTTGTGGGGAGCTACCCCATCTGTAAGCTCACTAAACTGTAGATACCGAAACTGTTGACGGAAAGTTGTTGTGCCCCGAGTCAATGTCTATCGTCATTGACCAAGATGCAAGGTCTACTAGTTCACGCCCGATCTCCCCCGGTCACGGTGTGAGGTTGTCAAACCTAATAGCGCTATCAACTAATAACCCGTTCGCACTCGACGATTAATCGGTACTGTAAGCAGGGACTTAAGGTGATAGAGTTTTGTTTAGCTTGGCTAGTTGTGATTTATAAATAATATCCAAACGTATCTCCTCCGGAGATAGTAAATACCCATTCGGATTCCCCCCGGAAATAATAGTTCAAAAGTATTTTTCCCAAAGTTGGCAGTTTGTCCGTGTCCCTCCTTGGGACGCATGCTTTTAGTGTGTGAACTCACCTTGGGTTGCTCGGCAGATTAGGTTACTTGTCAAACACGCTGGTCACCACGTCCTATCATGGTCACCAGTATAGGTCAGGTTTGGTGTACAAGTAATCACGTATATCTTACAAGATTCTAACACAATACATGTAGTTTAACATATAAGTTATTGGGCCGGCCCTAAAGATTCACACAGTTGACAATTAGTTCAGCAAAGCACATAGTCCAAACAATCAGGTGGCCCAAACCAATTCAAGTTATGGCCCAATAACTAAGTGAGCAGCCCAGTCGAGACAAGGGGGTCTCGACTCGAGAACTCGCGGTCTCGAGTCGCAACCAAGAGGTCTCGAGTTGTACTGGCTGGTTTCAAGTGGTGCAGGCTTGACTCGCAACCTCAGAGGTTCCGAGTCTGGTCTCGAGTTGTCACGAGGAGGTCTCGAGTCGCAACCGTTGCGGTCTCGAGTTGTCACGCCGTGGTCTCGAGTCGCCATGCTGGTCTTGACTTGTTCACGTGCTGATTCAGATATATCAGGTCAATTTGTACTGTGCATCAGGCCCATTTTAAGAAATAACCAATGAGGGTTAACTAACAAGTTTTCTAAACTAACAATTAATTAATATGGATCAAACCTTGCCCTTTTTAAATCTTCAACTCATATTCAACATGTTCATCTTTAGGGTTTTCATATTCATTCAAAGCAAACATAAACCAAATAGTCAACAAAATTTTCACACAATCATCGGTTCACCATCATGTATATACATTTGTTATAACAATCTTGCACACCATCTTTAAACAACATTTTCCTACAAGAATATGTTTTGCATAACAATCACTCATTCATCTCCAAATTACCTACCATATAATCTAAACATTTAACTAGTCATCAAAGTCATCTACACACATTTAACTATATAGAACATGTATTCATTCATCAAACATACCTATGTCATGCATTATCATCTATAATGGAGGGGATACTAACCGGTTGTGAAAAGGGCACCGAATCAAGGAAGAAACCGAGAAAGTAAAGTGTCCAAATGATGGTGATGAGCTTGACCGAGTTTCTTGACCGAGATTCTTTGTTGTTGCCGGTTAGATCCGAGCTTGAACCGAGAATTTGGGAGAGAAGGTGGTGTTGTTGGGGGTTTTTAGTGAGAGAGAAAAGGAGTGTGTGTTTGTGTAAAAATGAAGGAAGTGGGGAAGGTTTGGGGGTTTTATACTTGGTTTTGAGTAGGCTAAGGGGTTTTCGGCCCAACCGGTTACGGCCCACTCGAGACCGAGTGGCCCACTCGAGACCGAGTGGCCCACTCGAGACCGAGTGGTCTCGAGTCATGGTCTCGACTTACTAGCATATACACATAAACTTATATATTATACATACATACAACCAATGTTGTAGAAGGCGCTAGGCGCTAGTCGGGCGGTGAGGTACAGCCTAGGGATTAATCGGGATTAATCAGGATTAATCGGGATTAATCGGAATGGGATTTTTATATGTATTTTTTCAAAATTATATATATATACCCAATAATATAAAAATAATACTTCAAAATTCACATAAATACTTCAAGTTTCAGATAGTATGGTTCGATTTTGACCGATTTTGACCAATTTTGACCGCCTAGGACCGCCTAGAACCGCCTAGGACCGATTTTGATCGATTTTGACCGACTAATATTGTCCGATTAATCCGATTTTTGACCGCCTAGGACCGATTTTGACCGCCTAGGACCGATTTTGACCGATTTTTGACCATGACCGATTAATTGACCGCCTAGCTCAAAATTAGGCAGTAGATGACCGCCTAGCGCCTAGGCGCCGATAATCGGCCGCCTAGACCGATTTCTGCAACCATGCATACAACACATAGCATGTAAGAAGGTCACGTTTTCATTTAATAATATATATACAAAATGATATTACAAGATGTTTGTTCGGGAAAACCTAGAGTGTCACATTATCCCCAAGTTTTAAGAACTTTCGTCCCGAAAGTTAAGGCAGCCACTGTCAAGCTAGTACGTGTGAGAGTGTTTCGACGGGGTGTCACAAAAAGCGTAAACCATGGAACGGTCGTGATACACTAAGGTTGATAAGGTCGAGAATGGGTAATTATGGTTAGAAACCAATGTTGATGAATTATGAAAGTATGTAACTTGCTATGTTACAACATGTAATTTGGATATGTTAATTGTGCATGATAGTGTTTTGATGTAAAGTTTAAAATTAGTTGAAGTGATAATGTTCACTATTTGATTTAAGGGGGTCAAGATTCGACTAAGAAACGTTTGGTAGTCTTTATAATGGAGGATTCCATAAAAGAGCCAAACGGGTCGAATAATTGTGTAGAAAGTAGTGTTAATGTTGAAGGTTAGCTTTTTGGCGTTGGCAATCACAAGAGCATGAAGCCATGGGACTGGTGATAAAATGCCGGTGATATTAAGCCACGGATGTTGGGTGAAAACGCCTCAAGATTGCTATTGTAATGGTAGAAAAGTTGTGTAAATATAGTGGGTCGAATATTTAAATAAAGATTTTAGTGACTCAGCCCGAAAACCAAATTTTCGGGATAATAATTGTGGTAGGAACGTCGGTAATTTAAATACGGGCGTGTAGGAAAAAGAATCACTAAAAACAGAATTACGGATCATAAGTTATGGCGATTTTAAGTTGGGATTTGAATAAACATTGAGCTGGGTATGTGCAGCAACAGTTTAAGCAACATTCTGCGAAAAAGGGGGCTAGACGTCACGCGAAGCCCCTAGGCGTCGCGCGACGCCCCCTAGTTCTGGAAAAGTTTTATTTTTTTTGTTGTTTTGACCCATGGAACTTGTTTATACCCATTCTAACATTATCAAAACTAACATTTGATGTGGTTTTGACCTTAGGTGATATTGGGGACATTCCGAATGGTGATCAAGCATGTTTGAAGAACCGAACACGAACCTTTGAAGCTTCCGCGACTAGTTGACTTTGTTTAAAAATGTTATTAATGTAAACACTTAAATATTTGTTTTGGGTTGTTCAATCTAGTAGTTGTTAACTAGAAGACTAACTTTACAAAATTTCTGTTGGTATGAAATATAAATCGAAGTTTTCGATTTAAAATGTCTAGTTTATATTATATTCTTATAAAAACAAGACGGGTGTTACAAACATGTGTTAAGACTTCCATAATGGATGCGTAAACTCCAATAGTAACTTAATAACAACAGAGTAAATCTGATATAACGTGTGTTAAGCCTCTATTATAACATGTGTTAAGACTTCCAGAATGGATACATAGACTTCAATAGTAACTGTAACAGCAGAGGTACAAATATGGGCGCCTCCAACAGAAAATGCGTTAAGTCTAGACCGTTTTAACATCGTATACTAGAGAAAACAATAAGAGTCTCACATTACATATTACTAGTAAACGAAAATACATAGCACCATTGTTGTAAAAATCCCGACTAGTCTCCGAATAGTCCCCGATTAATCACTAATCGGTGGTTCACCGATTAACGACCGATTAATTGCTAGGCGGTCAATGACGATCCTATTCTGGCCAAATTTTGGCCATATGTCGGCTATTTTTTGACCAAACCTTATAAATTTATGCCAATTACTTATAAACAATTGGTTAATAAGGTGTTAAAGCATGTCTACTTTAAACACCACGTATAAAAATGGGTGTGCATATATATAATTAAAAATTACATGTAAATATCTCAATCCGACTAATCCCGATTAATCGCTAGTCGGTACTCCACCGCCCGACTAGTGCCTACTTCAATAGTAACTGTAACAACAGAGGTACAAATACGGGTGCCTCCAACAGAAAATGTGTTAAGTCTAGACCGATTTAACATCGTGTACTAGAGAAAACAATAAGAGCCTCACATTACATATTACTAGTAAACGAAAATACATAGCACTAAGAAAATGGTGGGCCATTTACTATACCCATACCCGTATACCTGATATAACGTGTGTCAAGCCTCTATTATAACGTGTGTTAAGACTTTCAGAATGGATGCATAAACTCCAGTAGTAACTTATTAACAGCAGAGTATACCTGCTATAACGTGTGTTAAGCATCTATTATAACGTGTGTTAAGACACCCGTTTTTGGTGAATGTTACAGCAATAGTAACTTAGTAACAGCATAAGTACCAACACGGCCGACTCCAACACAAAATGTGTTAAGTCGATACCGTTTTAACATCATGTACTACACAAAATAATAAGAGTCTCACATTACATATTACTAGTAAACGAAAATACATAGCACTAAGAAAATGGTGGAGCTTCCTTTGACGGTCTGCCTTAGCTTTTCAGCGGCTACCTTTGCTGCCTTAGCTTTTCACCGGCTACCCTTGCTTTATTGTTTGGGTCGGTCTTGAAACGGTTTGTAAACATGTGGGTGTGCGTATTCAGCGGCTACCCTTGCTTTATTGTTTGGGTCGATCTTGAAACGGTTTGTAAACATGTGGGTGTGCGTATGCCAGGGAAGTTATAAAAATGTGTTTTCATGTCACACGTAACACGTGTTATGTTGTACATGGGTTTCATGTCACATGTAACACATGCATGTCCAGAAGTTCAAACTATAACACGTGTTAGTTGTGTTGTGCTGTAACATAAACATGGTCATGATCCTTAAGCATCTGATCCACGTTTGACGAAACCAATGGTCCCGAGAATTGGATCTTGTTTCCCTTGTATCCATAACTATTAACACATTCATAACCATGGTTTTTTCATTCAGCAAGTGTAACGGCTGAAAATGAGAAAACAACATCAAATAAGGACACAAATGAAGATAATGACATAAACATTAAAGATCTAAAATACGAAACATTAACGGTCTATAACTTGTAATCTATACGAACATTAACGGTTGTTCATGTTTCACAATAACGATAGGAATTATACAAACTGTAATCTGTAATCTATAAGACACATTAACGGTCTAATTACAAACATTAACTATTATACTTGGTGTTCGTGTTTCAAAACCCATATTCTATAATCGGCTGAAAAGAAAAAAACTACTAAAGCAAACAAGCAAGATAAAAACGTGAACAATAATAGACTTGTTGTTCGTGTTTCACATTAACGAGATCCCCCTAAATCATCATATCCAAACAACAAACAAAAACCCACAATGCAATAATCAAATCAAGAAACTAAATCAAGATTACCTCATCGCAAATATCACCACAAATATTGGACCCAAATCGAATCAAATAATAAAAAAGGAAGAAACTTTATTCACACCCCTGTTCACCACAAGATCTGGACGAACATTGGAAGGTGAGAGAAGAAGAAGAAGAAGAAAAGCGAACCAAAGCCCACTAGCCCAGATCGTAGTAAAGATCTTGTTTAGGAAGATGAATACTCCACAGTACATTAATGGTGCTCCATAGATCTACCATTGTTGATGGATGCTCCATAGTTCATTAATGGTGGATCTAGTTTGAAATAAGTGGTTTAAGAAGATGAAGAAATTATGAAAAAACAACATTTCTAATTTGAATTTGGTTCATCGAAAATGGAGGAGGATGAAAGAGAATGATGTGATGTTAGATATTAATGACGGTGTCAAATCACTTTGGACAAGATAACTTTTTGAGTGGGCTAGGAATATGTAGAATTACCAATGTGCCCTCAAGATTAAAAAGGATATTATGGAAGCTGGGACATGTGGCCAAATATAGGTCATTAGATGGGTTTGCAATGTTTTCTAAAAATATAAGGTTTTCTATGAAGCATTACCCTATATATATATATATATATATATATATATATATATATATATATATATATAGGATAATGCTCCATAGGAAACCTTAGATTTTTAAAAAACTTTGAAAACCCATCACATGGTCTAGAATTGTCCACGTGTTCCAGCCATCTCCATCATTTCTTTTGCTTTTAAGGGCACATTTGTAAATTCAACAACATTTATTACACCCTTTATATTTCCAATGTGTGTCTCTCTCTCCATCTTTCAAATACATTTGAAAATTAAGATGACAGATCTTCTCTCTTTCTCTATCTCTCTCTCTCTCTCCCTCTCTCTTCATCAAATCTCTCTCTCATCATTATCTTTTTTTCCCACCACACCACCATCACCACCGCACCACCACCATCATCACCACCACACCACCATCAGTGTTGTACCTCCGGCACCACCGTAAACACCTCCAACCCTGTTGCACAACTCCCACCACCGTTGCACCTTTACCATCGTCGGCCGACCCCCGCTGCACAACCCCCACCACTGCCACCACTGCCCCTCCACCACTGCCATCCCCCAACCCCCAACCCATATATTCAGATGTGGAACTGAATATATTCAACCCAAATGGCTATACTTTATTTCTTGAAGAACCATGTGGGTCCGTAGCATCCTCAAAATGGCACCAGATCTGAATGTTGCCATCATCAACTACTGCTCAAAGGTCATCGATGTTGACGAGCTCTTGAGATCGTATCAATCTGAACCCGAATGTTCTCCATCCAAAGATTATATTTGGGGGAATGATCTCCATCCGAATGTTGAACTCATATCAACTACAAAGGTTTAATTGTTTGTTTTTTGATTTAAAATTTGTTTGGATTAATTTTGGGGGTTTTTTTATGTGCGAGGGTAATATTGTTAGATGATTGAAATTTTGAGCTCGGGGACTATGTGGATGTTTGAGTCATGGAAAAATGCTTTTGGATGCGTTGGGAAAGTTTATTATCTTAAGATTATGATTAATTATTTTTCAATACCATCGATTATTGTTTAAAAAAAATGACGTTTATAGGTAATAAATTTCAATACTATTGATTTTAGTTTGGTTGGTTTTCATTCTCCTGGTGTTTATAAATTTTGATTCATGGATTACTTTTTTGGGTTTCAAACTCGTTTGATTTTGATCCATGTATTAGTTATTTTTGTGTTAAAAAAATGTGTTTGTTGGTTTGGGGATTTTGATCTGAACAGTAACTGTTTTTTTCTTGGTTTGGTTGCCTTGTTTGGTGCTTTTTGATCTGAATAGTAACTGTTTTTTGTTGGTTAGGTTGCTTTGTTTTGGGCTTTTGATCTGAATAGTAACTGTTTTTGTGCGTTATAGTACAGAAACAGACCCATAACATGTGTTAATCCCCTGTTAGAATGATATATAACGTGTGTTGCTTTACAGAAACAGAACAATAAAGATATTCAATCGTGGTTTCGTCAAACGTGGATCAGATAATCAAGGATCATGACCATGTTTATATTGCAGCACAACACAACTAGCACGTGTTATAGTTTGAACTTCTCGGACATGCATGTGTTTACATGTGACATGAAACCCATGTACAACGTAACACGTGTTAAGTGTGACATGAAAACACATTTTTATAACTTCCCTGGCATACGCACACCCACATGTTTACAAACCGTTTCAAGACCGACCCAAACAATAAAGCAAGGGTAGCCGCTGAAAAGATAAGGCAGCAACGGTAGCCGCTGAAAAGCTAAGGCGGATTTTCAAAGGAAGCTCCGCCATTTTCTTAGTGCTATGTATTTTCTTTTACTAGTAATATGTAATGTGAGACTCTTATTTTGTTTTGTCTAGTACATGATGTTAAAACGGTATGGACTTAACACATTCTGGTAGTCTTAACACACGTTATAAAAGAGGCTTAACACACGTTATATCAGGTATACTATGTTATTAAGTTACTATTGGAGTTTATGCATCCATTCTGGAAGTCTTAACACACGTTATAATAGAGGCTTAACACACGTTATACAATATTAACTTGTATGTTCCATATTAACTTGTACGCATATTAACTTGCAAACCACTTTCATATACATGAATACAAGTCGGGTTATAATGGATGCTTACATGTTATCATATGTATACAAGTGGGGTTACAACAAGATTACGATATTAACTAAGCTCACCATTAAACTCATCGCCATGATCGACTGTAACACATTTATAGGTAGCTTGGGAATAAATAAAATGAAACGCCGTATTTATTCCTTCAATGGAAAAATGACTTTCCCCAGTAGTACTAGGGGATAGTTGGTGGCTCTTGTGTTAGTGGTTCATGTGTATAACGTGTGTTAACATGTACAGACAGCAGGAGGGTGGCAGGTAACGTGAAATATGAATAGCGGACCATGTATGGTAACACATGTATAGGTAACTTGGGAATAAATATTATGAAACGCAGTAATTTTTCCTTTGATGGATAATGACTTCCAGGGGATATTTGGTGGTTCATGTGTTACTGGTACGTGTTGTTGAATCCAAAAAATATCATTTTTGTTTCTCTAAGGCCGAATGGATCGCACGATGGAAAAATGACTGCCCCCAATAGTTGGTCAGATACTAACATGTGTTAGTGTACATGCAAGGTCACATTTGTTTTCATTAACATGTGTTACGTTTATGTCACCGTTTGTTTTCACATTTGTTTTCATTAACATCCGGAACATTTTTAACTACACGTCCTAGATAAAATACTAAGAGTCTCACATTACATATTACTACTAACCAAGGTTAAGACACGTTATATATCATTCTAACAGTGGCTTAACACAAGTTATATATGAACAGATGTCAGGTTACATCATGGTGTTCTGTTACAGCATGAACCACTAACACATGTTATAAATGAACGAAGAGTTCCTTCCCAAAAAATGTGACCTATTGAATATCTTTTTTTAACACATGTCCCCGCATTAACGTCGCCTACATCCATCCAGCTTGTCGATTGAATATCTTTGTTGGTCTGTTTCTGTAAAGCAACACACCTTATATATCATTCTAACAGGGGATTAACACATGTTATGGGTCTGTTTCTGTACTATAACGCACAAAAACAGTTACTATTCAGATCAAAAGCCCAAAACAAAGCAACCTAACTAACAAAAAACAGTTACTATTTAGATCAAAAAGCACCAAACAAGGCAACCAAACCAACAAAAAAACAGTTACTGTTCACATCAAAATCCCCAAACCACCAAACACATTTTTTTAACACAAAAATAACTAATCCATGGATCAAAATCAAACGAGTTTGAAACCAAAACAAGTAATCCATGAATCAAAATCAAAATTTATAAACACCAGAAGAATGAAAACCAAACTAAAATCAATAGTATTCAACTTTATTACCTATAAACGTCATTCTTTTTTTTTGAAACATAATCAATGATATTGAAAAATAATTAATCTTTTGGCAACATTCTTAATTCTGGAAAAAATAAAACCAATTGTGAAGAACGAAAATCAAAGTAAATGACAATTAAAAATCAAAACCAACTTATTATTGACAGGATCTTGGTTCTTCGATTCTTCAACAGTATCTTGGTCCAAGTTTTCTATTGAAAATGAATATAACTGAAAGCATATTGAACCAAATTGGAAAATAGTAAATTATCAAGAGAAATTAGACCGAGAGGAGAGAGAGCACCGGAGAAGAAGTCCGGTGAGTTTTGCTGGAGAAGGTGGTTGCTGGTGGTTGTTGTTTATTGAGGAGAGAGAGGGCCGGAGAAGAAGTCCGGTTAGTTTCGCCGGAGGAGGTGGTTGCTGGTGCTGGTTGTTTGTTTCTCCTGGAGAAGGTGGTTGCTGGTGGTGGTTGTTTCTCATGTTTGTTTGTCTTCAAGATTGGGGTAGAAGAAATGAGAAAGAGAAAGAGAAAGAGGTAAGAGAAAGAGGAGGAGTGTTATGGTGATTTGATGGCACTGATAAGACTTTCAATTCAAAAGGTGATTCTTCACTACCCAAAATGCCCTTATAATTGTACCAGCATGGAGTATTTTAATGTTTTAAATGCTAAAAGTTGTCTAAACAAATCATGACCCTTAATCTATTAAGATGAAACAAGATCAATGGACCACATAGAGTTTCCAAAGTTTTTTAAAAAAGATGGGGTTTCTTATAGAGCCCAGCCCTATATATATATATATATATATATAGAGAGAGAGAGAGAGAGAGAAAGGGAGAAGATCATGAGAGAACCACCTCTTATTGCGAGAACCGCGAGAACCAATGTGAACACAACCAAAAATGCCTAAAAATAACTAAAAATCACACAAATTTTTTTTTAATATTTTTTATATAAAAATCGCTACTTTTCGAAGCCAAAAAAAATAATTTAAAAAAAAAAATTTGGCCACTAAAAGTAGCGATTTGAGCATAAAAAATATTAAAAAAAAAATTTTAGATTTTTTTTTTTATTTTTTTAGATTTTTTTAGGTTTTTTGGGGGTTTAATTTTTAGCATTTTAGCTTGGGGGTGGAGGGTTTAGGTTTTTGGGGGCTGGGGGAGGGGGGTTTAGGTTTTGAGGGGGGGGGGTTAGGTTTTTTTTAGGTTTTTTGGGGGTTTTACTTTTTAGCATTTAGCTTGGAGGGGGGGGGGGGTGGGGGTTAGGTTTTTTTTTAGGTTTTTTTAGCTATTTTAGGTTGTGTTCACATTGATTCTCGCGGTTCTCGCAATAAATGGAGTTCTCGCATGAGCCCCTTTCTATATATATATATATATATATATATATATATATATATATATATATAGAGCAAGGTTAACATACAAAAAGCCTTATCATACATCACGTAGGAGACAATGGTAACCGTTGGATCAGGGGTATAATCACGCATGGGATCACATGGGACCACATAATCACGCATGGGACCACATAATCACGCATGGGACTATAATCACGCACGTTCTATGATAATAACGCACGTTATATTTTTTTTGTCATGTATGTTAATGTAGGTTAAGCCCTGAAGTACATTATACTTTCTCTATATATATATATATATATATATATATATATATATATGAAAATAAAATACCAACCTGCCCCCACCCTTTAGTCCGAACCCCCTCCCCCCTGTGCAAGGAGTTTGAATTTCAACATCGTTGGCCTCCAAGTCCAAACCTTCCCCACCCAAGGGCCTCTCCACCGGAAATCGGTAGAAGATCGTATTATGAATTAATGCCATTATAAAGTGAGTTTCTTATTCTTTACCTAGTCATTTTGACTATCTTTTTTGACTCGGTCAAGTTGATCTAGTCATCTTTAGGTATTTTTCTAGTCATCTTTAGGTATTTTTCTTCCAATGGTGAAGTGGTGGTCGACTAATATCATAATTCATAATTATCTATAGTGCATAACTAATTAAACCGAATTGAAACTTTCCGTGTATGCAAAATAAGATTGTATAATCTTGAACGAACGGTACTTAAATAAAACAAAAATGGAAATATCAAATATATATTTTAATCATATAAAGATGAGAAAGTGTAAAATACACTGGGGTTTGTCATGCGTGATTATATGTGTTTGTTTATGTGTGTGATTTTGACCACATGCGCGACTAAGTAGTTATGCGTGATTTATGTGTTTTTTGTTCATACGTGATTTTGATCACATGTGTGATTAGGTAGTCATGCGTGATTTATGTGTTTTATGTTCATGCGTGATTTTGAGTTTACCCTATGCGTGATTAGGGTTTGACTTTTATAACATGCATAATTTACTCGCGTACGTTTTGCACGTTAAGGGGCTATTGTACGTTAACATTCCCAGTATAAAGATATTATAAATATAAAGAAAATTTTAAAGTTAAACGGAACTAACAAGTCATATTAATTTCTAAAATTGATTTATATTTATAAATATAACTTTTATTATCAGTATTACCAGAGCCAGCTCAAGGAAGAGTGAAATAAAGCACGCGCTTTGGGTCTTCACTTCTTTGTGCTTCAAATTCTAAAGAAAAAACATATTTTATTTAGATGATTTTGTCTTTGAGAATGTTAACAATGAGGTTTATTATCTATAATTATGCATACAGAGAGATCATATATGAATCATAGGATCTAATGCAATTTTTTTTACGAAAAAGCCTTCAATTTTAGTATCCATTTTGAACCTATAATATTTTAAGCCGACCTTAAATTTAGTACACACTACACACTCATAATTGTCAATAAACAAACATGCAATCATTCATAGAACCTTCAATGATACTTAAAAGGTAATGCCAAACGTAGTACTTAACACACTATCTATAAGAATAAACATACCCTTATGTATACTTAACACACTATCTACAAGAAAAAATATACAAAAATTATGTGACTAATTATAAACTATAAATAAGCAATATGTATGTACATATGATAGTTATATTATTGGTTTTGGGAGTTATTAAAAAAAAGGGGTTTTTTCTTTCTAACTCTAATGTTTCAATATTTGGCAATTTAAGTTTAAAGTTTCATTCTTTGGTAATTTAAACCTTTGATAAGTTTGATTTTTCACTTATAATTCAAAAGTTTCTATCTTTTGCAACTTAACCCCTTTGATTTTATTTTTTATTTTTAAAACAACGTTTTTCATCATTTGCAATTTAACCCCAACACTTTTTAGCTTTCAACTTTGGTCCCTTATACTTTTTATCTTTCGCAAGTTTTCCGTTTAACGTTTCGTTCTAAATTTTTCGAGTTAACACGCCGCAATGTGTGTGTGGGGTTCAACGTTTTTTCATTTATTTTTTTCCGTTTGACAAGCCTGTCGCAATGCGTCTATTTTTCTCCGTTTGATAAGTATATCGCAACGCACGGGTCAGAGATCAACTTATTTATTATTTTCTATATTTTACACACATATTCGCGGTTATGTAAGAAACATTTGACTTTCATCTAATATGATATATAAATAGCGATTTCCCGCCGCATTGCGGCGGGTGGTAGTTATAGTTTAATATAAGAATGAGGATACACACTAAACATTTAGTTTGAAAGAGGGTGATTTAAGACACCATAAAAATATTGCATAAAAATCGAAAATTTAAATTTATTCCTTCTAAATTGCATAAACACCGAAAATTTAAATTTATTCCTTCTAAAAAGTTACTTCAAAACTCGCATCAAGTTGTATGACAATCCTAGTAAATTCATCATGTTCAGATCGAATCCTAAGTAGGGTAGTTCATAAGCCGAGTAGAATTGAGCGGAATTTTGCTAGTGCTTAGCTCGTTTACAAATCGACTGAGCCGATCGACTCATTTACAACAGAACCGGAAATCGAATGAGCATTATCCGAGCCAGCGGTAAGTGATTTGGACAACTCTTATTGTCTAGTATACCATCCGATTTAAATTTAAAGAGAAAGAGAGACAATGACAATGTTAGGTCTTAGGTTTTTATGATTTTAAAAGCAGCCACAATTCATGTTATAATATTTTTCCCAGAAGACAATGTTGTGGCCGATAATGAGGCTACGACGATCGACTTAAGGTGAGAGCGGTAGACAATAAAGCAATGAACAGACAGTTCGGGTCAAAGATTATCGCTTAGCAGCTTAGGGTTTTACTTTTAGATTTAGTGTTATTTTTTATTGGACTGACTAGGCGTAACATGTATGAATACAATTGCATATTTGTATACAGTAGGCCAAAATCTAGTAGAGTCGTATCTATAAAACTATAAATATAACTTATATTACAGAAACTATAGTAGCATCGATCAACCAAATATGGGGTATGGGGCGTGGGTTAGGGCGGCAGATTTGGTTTAACGCTGGCTACACCACACCGGCTAAGCGTTGGGCATGGCGTCGCCCCTTTGGCGTGGGGATTGTGCCTGGCGTAGGCGGGGGGCTGGGTGTTCAATGTAGTCGTTGGGGATAGCGGGTATGCAAAACCAAATTTTAAAAAACCAAATTAATAAAATACATCTTTTTACCTATAAATACCCAACTCGGCCTAAACCATACTTTACCATTCTTCTTCACCCATACCCACACCCAAAAAAAAAAACCCGAACATGGTGCATTGGACCGAAGAGGAAGAAATCGCTTTTGTGACATTGATTGTCGATGCACAACATACTCTACAACGCGGGTTGGGGTCGAGCATTTTAACAATACCAACAACACGTCGGCAACACGCATCACAACTTAAACGCGTGTCAACACAAATGGCGTGAGCTCAAACCGAAGTTAGATCAGTTTAAAGTTTGCTTCAACCGTGTCCCTGCGGACGACTTGACCCACGACGATCGAGTCGAAAAATCGAAGATCAAGTACAGGCACGATGCGAATACGGATTTTAAGTGGGTTCCCCACTTTAATATCTATCGTACTCTTTAGTTTTTTTTTTTTTTTGTTTTTTTTTAGGATTTAATAAGTAGGTTTTATTTTTATTTTTTTAGGATTGTCTTATATGAACTTTTTTTAAATTAATATAAATTGTGTTTCTTTATATAATTATCAACTAATAAAAAAAACAAATGGCATCTCATGCAGTGGCGGAACTAGAAAGAAGATTCAGAGGTATCCCAAATAATTTTTACCTAGACTCCTTGAGAATTCAAGGGTCTTGTGCGGCTAGTAAAAATGGGCCCTTAAATTCTTTTTTTTTTACATTCTAAAGCATATGCTGATTATTTGTTTTATTAATGCGTGTACAACACACACGAGAACATTAACAATTTTTTTTATAAAACTTTAAATGTTATTTATAAGTTATAAATAATATTTAGTTTGTAATAAAAATATCTTTACAACAAAAAGAACCGAAAACTCATTGTCCTTCAATATTTGTTAAAGCATGTACATGTAGTCTTATATGACTTTTTAATATTAGAAATTCTAGGCTTTAGAATAAATCGTATCTAAGTTCTTTATCTTTAATTTCATATAATTGGAATTGAAAAACTTTTTTATTCGTGTATATCAATAGAACCATACAGATAAAACATCTATATTTTCTTCATTTTATATAATATTTCTTTACATTTAAACATAAAATAAAATAGATTAAATCATATATTTAAAAAGAACTATTTTAATGTTTTTTTTTTGTATTATTTTCACTATTAACCGTTTTATTGTTCAAAAAATAATCGTCGTACAAATGTGAAAAGTGTGGGTGGAACCTTTTATGTAGGTAAAATGATATGGGATATTTATCCTAAAACTGTGAGAACATATCTTAGCATTTAAAAGTTAAACTAGTATATACTAAAATAACACGTACACATAAAAAATAACACTTTTGAATTATGTTAGCACTTGTAAATTGAACAATATAATTGATTTTAGCACATATGTGATTGATATTAGAACTTTTCATTATGGAGAATTATGCTAGCACATAAGACATTAGAAATAAAGAAGAATCCAAATAAATAAGTGATTGCTCGTTAGCATAACTATAGAAAATTCAATATAATTATTTAGATTATTATTTTTATCCCTTCTCTATAATTGATTGAATGCTAAATAACACTTTTAAAATGGTTTCTATAATTTTTAAATGAAATATGGTTTGTATTTGATCCTGATAAATAAATAAAGTAAAAATAAAACCCTTCTCTACAATTGGTTGGATGCTAAATTACACTTTTAAAATGGTTTCTACAATTTTAAAAAAAAAAATATGATTTGGATTTGATCCTGATAAATAAACAAAGTAAAAATAAAACAAATAAGTAATTTGCAAAAGTAAAAATAAAACAAATAAGTAATTTGCAAGTAAATTAAATAAATGAATGTTTACAGTAAATAAACTAAAGGTTGTTGTCGTTTTCGAAAAAAATATAATTGAAGTTTTTACTGATGTGACTTTTGTCTTTTTCATTGATTATCACCACACTCTCAATATTATATTAAATATAAATAGGACTTCATCTTCTTCATTAAAGTGTGTCGTTGCAAAACTCTGCAAGATTATCTCATCGGAGATTTTCGTTTCCATCGACTCTCAAATTTAATTTCATCTTATCTTCAGTTACACTTAGGGGCATCCTAATATTTGCTTAGGGGTATCCCCGATAAATAAAACAGAGATTAAATAAAAGATTACACTACACCAAGAAAGTTCAGGGGTATCCCGGGCTACCTCTCGGCACCACATAGGTCCACCCCTGATCTCATGCCGGTTTGGTCACGCCGCTTCTACATCCCACTTTTTTAAAGGTAGATCGGTGAAATCTACATCTGGCACATGTCAAACAATGCCAACTCAAACCACTCCACAAACTAGACATGTATGCCAAATAGCCGATATGTAATACTTATACAGTTGTACGTATAAGACGACAAATCACATGTGTGTTAAGCTAAATTCATATCATGTCTAGTTAATCACTTGAAAAGATATTAGAATTAATTGCTTAACATATTATGGAAACATCGTGTCATATTAATTGATGACAAAGGCTTTTGTACAGAGTATTGTCATGAATGTCGGCACACGATTCTATCTTCTCTGTTTTTTTTCCTTCGTATTCACACACCTAAACCTTATTTTCATACCTTTTAAAGCGTCCCGTTTTAGCGGGGCGTTTAGGTTTGCTTTCCAAACAAAAGGTGATGTGATGGTGTACGATGTCCCTGTTCTGTACCTTGAAGCGCCCTGCTTTGGCCAAAGCGGAGCGTTTAGGGTTCTTTCTGCAGACAAAGGGTGATGAGACTTGATGCAATGTTATATTCTGTATGATGTTCCAGAAAAGTGTCACGTTTGAACCCTAAGCGCCGCGCTTCAACCCCCATTTCATGCATTTAAGAGGTAGGCCAGGCATTCTGTCTCGTATTCAAAAAAAAATTTCATCCATTTCAAAAAATTAAGGTTGAGGTTCTGTTGGGTTTTTAGTTTTGAACTGTGAAAATTCTGTTGAGTAGAGCATTTTTTTCAGTGATTACGATACTTTGGTTTAGCAATTACCTTTTCGGTAAATACTCTGAGGTGTCCGTTGTTCCATATTCTTACGAGGGAACCGTTATTTCTGACTCGTACGATATACTGATCCCTTCCAATATGAGGGATGAGGAGGTTGTATCTGACATTCGTTATCGTGACAATACGGTGCAGCTGGACTTGAATGTCCCTGTGGAAGACTCGTACGCACAACACGGCTATTTGGATTACGGATACAGAGGTGAACCGTATCCTCAGGCTGAATATCCGAACGGTCAGCCAAACTATCCCGACCACAGTTACGAAGGTGAGCAGAGCTATGTACAACAAGACTATCTCGACCACAGTTACGATGGTGAGCGGAGCTATGTACAGCAAGACTATCCCGACCAGGGAGAGGATGGTGAGCGTAGCTATGTACAACAAGATTATCCTGACTAGGGAGAGGGTGGTGAGCAGGATGAGGAATGCTCTTACCAAATTACATTTTCTTTTGATACAAACCGGAAATTTCGTCACGTGATGAGTTGGTGGATTATGTACAGAAGACGGGAAAGGACAATGATTACGTCATTGTGATTAAAAGGTCGAATAAAAGAGGAAGTAATTTCAAGGTTTAGTTTCAATGCAGTCTTGGTGGGGAGTACAAGAGTGTAGCTACAGTAAGGAAAACAGGTAGCAAGAAAACAGGTTGCCCGTTTGAGTTGATAGGGTTTACGGAAGCAAATGGAAGTGTTTGGAAGATAGAGGTGAAGGACGCGAGGCACAACCACACTCCTATTGTAAACTTGGAGGGTCACGCGTTGCGAGGAGGCTTTCTTGGAGGATAAAAGACTGATTGAGCAGCTAGCAGAGCAGGATATTCCAAACCGTAGCATCTAGCGTAAGTTGACGAAAAAAGAACGTGGATAAAAAGATAACTCCGGAAGATGTACACAATGTTGTTCAGAAGATCAATGCCCGAAAGAGGGTCGGAGAATCTCCAATGCAACAACTCGAAAACCTTCTCATCGAAAAAGATTTCACCTATTACATGCGCGAAAATGAGACCGGGAACGCAGTTGAAGATATCTTCTTTGTCCACCCACTTTCATTTACTATGTGGTGTGCATTCCCGCATGTGCTCATGATTGACCCCACCTACAAAACAAACTTGTACAATCTTCCGTTTGTGCAGGTCGTAAGTATGACATCGACAAACCAGTCATTTTCATTTGCTCATGCGTTAATTTTTGCAGAGAAGGCAGAAAACTACATATGCGTGTTGGAGAGGATCAAGTCTATGTTGGTGGACTGTATGGAGCCGCATGTGTAACACCCCGAAATTTATTATGAATGATGTGTATAAAATGCAACATATAAATTACATCAAATGAGGCATAAAACTAACCCTTTTTTTAGTACTAATGTTGGAAAAAGTGTGTTTTTGTCTTCCTTTTGTATTTTCAGGATTAAATGAGCTCAAATTAACAAAAGAAGCAAAAAGGCAGCTAAATCTAACATAAATACAAGAAAAGGAACAAAAGTGGATTGCCCGACCCCTCGACAGCATCCTCCCAAGCAAAACAGAGAAGGCAGAAGACTGAACACGCCCCGTGCTCAGCGAGCACGGGGCCGTGCCCAAGAAGCAGCAGAAAAGACAAACCTGTAGAAGCTTCTATTGCTCACCACGGGGGCGTGCCCAAAGTACTGCAGGCACATTAATTGTAATTGCGAATTACAATTAATGAGGAGAGATAGTGTCAGACAGGCACGGGGCCGTGCCCAGGCCTCTGTTCAGCCTATAAATAGGAGTGCTTGGCTTCATTGCAACTCATCCCTTGGCACACCACCTCTCTCACACTTCAACCACCACCCACCACCATCACAACACCATCATCCACCACCATCATCCGTTGTCCATCATAGAGTGTGTAAGTCGTCTCGAGATCCAAGATTGATCGTAAGAGTTCTTGACAATCAAGGCCATGTTTGCCTAAGTCTCTTACATCACTTGGTGAAGACAAGTGTTTAGTATAATACTTTTTATTTTTAATCTTTTGCACTTTTTATTTGGTTTTGTATTAATGACTTTAATAACTAGTTGCTTATGTTGAAGGTGACTTTTCCTTATCGTTTGTCCATGGTGTCTTGGCATTATTTTACTGTCTATATAAAATAAAAGATTTTCACCATTCATATCTCCACGGTCTATATGGAGGTATGTTGGCTACCTGGTCGGGGGTTAAGGGAACGGTTTGGTAAGGGTCTTGCCCTTGTTCAGCGTTTAGAGGTCCTGCAAGGGACCTGGGTCAAATTTAGTAGGATCTCCTTCAATACCCAAAGGTATTGGATGGCGGAGATCCAAACTCTTTGAACCCCTCATAAGTTAACTACTATTAATACTATAACCCGGCTATTTAGGACTGTATCCCTGCTGACTCAGACTACTTAGTCGAGGGTAACGTCACCTCCAAAAGAGGGGCCTACCATAATTTGCATTAATAACTTAATTCATTATCTTTCAATAATCCGACCCTTTAGGATTGTATCCTTGTTGACTCAAACTACTGGGTTGAGGGTAACGTCGCCTTCAAAAGAGGGGCCTACTACAATAACTAAGATAATCTCTTAAACAAGTGCAAAAGTGCGAAAATAATCAAAGGTTATACTAATACACGAGTCGGATCCAAGTGATTCATCTTGTCTATCTGTTTTATTTTTATTTTATTTTTCAGCATTTAGTTAGTTTCATTTTCTTAGTTTTAAAATCTTTTTTTTTCTAACATTTTGATTAGATTAGACGTTGAGGATAAACCGGTACTAAAAGATCTTGTGTCCTTGGACGACCTCGGTATCTTATGTGACAACCTGAACTTTCAAGGTTAGTTTTGTAATCCTGGTTCCCTATTACTTTTCTTTCGCATGCTCGTTTCGATTAAATGCTATACGTAAGCGTGTCGGGTCTTACTTGAGTGGGTTAATTGGTACAATGTTATGAAGATTGGGCCGCCATCACTGTCATGAAGTCTCGGCCCCCCCACACACACACACCCCCATTTGGAATTGGTACTCTACTATTGGGCCTATGCATGAAATTTCGATTGTTATAAATCTGGGCCTAATCAGAAAGTTGAACTACCCAAATCCTTATCTAATAAGTATTCGTATTATATACGTATTGTAATTAGATTAGCTTTAAAAACTCAAACAACCCCAACTTGTCCTCTCTTGATTTCGATAAACATCCCTTCCCCTCTCGTTCTTTGAAGCCGGCGACAGTCTCACTCTCTTCGAAGCAGCTTTCCTTCGGATCAAAACTTGTGGTTAGTGGTTTGTGTTTGTGCCAACTCTTTACTCGTTGATCTTGTTAGCATGTATTTGTACTAGTGAGTATATGTAAATTATGTTAACTATGTTGCCTGAATAAGATAGATTGTACATCGATGTTCGAGTAGTGTAATCTGGTAGATGTGATCGTGTATGGGATTGTGTGATCTTTGATATTTTGATAAAGCTTTAATGTGTATATGAGTGGGGTATTGGGTAATACATAATTATAGTAAATGACAGGGGGGGGGGCATGTTCGGTCCAATAATAGGGTAAGTTGTGGTTGGATTAAGTCAAAGGGGTAACAAGCAAATGGCAGCCATGTGGGGGGGTTTGTGGTTTCGATGCAATCATATGTGATCTTATGTGCAAATCATGTGATATGTTATGTTAGTCAAACCCACCAACAGAAATCGGTTGGCTCCTTGAATGATGCAACCATGTGAGTTTAATAAATGATTGTCAAAAAGCTTGAAGGTCCAATTACATAACAGTAGTAAAAAGGGGTGTCGGCCATTAATATGTTAATTCAATAAGTCTATGTGGGTTACTACCATTGGGCCGCGGATGGGTAGTGGCCTGAGCTTAGGATGAGTTTGAAACAAATACTTAATAATTTGAATATAGGATCTGACTAAACTACTAGCTATTGTTCATGATCATGGCACATGTATCGCAATTATTAGTTTTGAAGGTGTATTCCTCAGTTAGTTCACTGCCCCATGATCACATGTGTGGGTCATGCTTACTTTATTCTTGTACTTTATTTAAATAGAGCTTTAAACAATTGAAAGATAAATATGGTTTTGGTGAATCAAGGAAGTATAGCTATGGGATCTATTGTGAATATTGTAGGCTGCGTAGTTATTAGATGTCAGGTGGTTCGGGATTTTAGTAATAAGTTGAGGGCATTTAATGAGGGTCACATGGGCTGGGGTTTATGGTAATAGCCGATAAGCATATAAGGGTCCGATGGTAAATGGGCTTCGTACTTAGCCCAAAATGCATAGTTGGATTAGCAATCTTGAATTAACATCAGGAGTCCTTTTGGTTATTATTTGATATGTGTTCTATACGTGGATATAATTTGCATTGGTAATTGATCTAATTAAAAGGTATATAATTTGCATTGGTCAATTGAGGCAGTGATGTCATGGGTTGTGTTTGTGTAATATCATAAGGATGGGTTGTAAACAAAATAGGAATTTTACATTACCTTAAGCCCTGAAGATCTCACTTTAGTATGGATTATGATTGTTCGTAATGGTTGTGCAAATAATTTGTGGTTTGAGGATTTAAACATTTACTATGTGATACTAGGATGTGTGTTACAGATTGATGCGCATGATCAACTGTTACGATTTGTGTGATAATATGTGCATGTTACTTGCATAATATATGGTACCACTTGCGTTATGTGATTGAGAAACTGACCGAGTCTGGTAACCACGGTAGGGTTTGACTGATCAACGTAGCACAAGAAACTAATCTAACCGAGCAAACCAAAGGTGAGTTCATTGCTCTTTTCTCAAGCATGGATCCCAGGGAAGGGATAACGGGTAACGTTCCGAGGAGGAATGCATGGGTAACGGGATGTTGGTTATTGTACTCAGTTTTTCTATCATTGTAAGACCACTACATCTACCGGGTCGTTGCTTGTAGGGCAACGGGGGTTCTTAGTTGATAGCGCTATTAGGTTTGGCACCCTCACGACGTTCGAGGAGAACGGGCGTGAACTAATTACCTTAAAACATGACCAATGCTTTGATAGAGGCATTGGGGTTGGCAATCACATATCATATGGCCATTCGGTAATCGAGTAATAACAACATCGAAACATCAAACATCTTAACAACATACAACCTATTGTCTTGTAAACTGTTTTGCTCACCTGATTGGTAACACTACTTGGTAAACAAACACAAACCTTGAACTCACCAGCGTAGTCTGACACACTTGTTTTCATGCTTGTAGGTAATTATTGAAGGAACTTGGGAGCTTGCTGTCTGATGCTGCTGGAGTGGTTGTGGTCATAATAAACAGTTATTTTGATTTGGTTTTGATACATTTATACACTTATACATTTATGCTTCCGCTCAGTACTTTGGTTTTGGTTTAACTTTCAAACGATACATTTCTTTCAATTGGGTATTTTATTATAACTTGTGTTTGATATGATTGGTGGCTCTTTGTTGAATCGTTACACCTCCATTAGGGACACGCCCTAGGTGGTAATTTGGGGGTGTGACAGTTTGGTATCAGAGCCACTGGTTATAGAGAACTCGGTTTTAAAACGTTTTCATAAAACCAGACTATAACCGAATTGATCCAAACAATGACCATGACACTCAGCTTCAGACTGCAAGGTTCGTTCCTCGTTAGCTTATGCTTTATATGCCTAGTAAACGTAACTATATTTATAGCATGCACGATACGACATGGTAGGCATCATGACACATTGATAGTGTAACGTAACACTTACATCTAGTAAATCCTAATCTTGTTGGTAGTGCTTGTTTTGTGTTGATTGGGGTGGGAGAAACTTCAAACATAAGTTAAGAAGCATTGAGAGGAGCATGCAAACCGCCTTATTATCATGGGTGCACACATAATAATAACGCGTGGTGCATGCAAATCCCAATGAGGCTTAACGAATGTAAGAGGGGTTCTTCCCTGTCTGTGTATTAACATGGTAGTTAATCGTCCTTAACGTGATAAACCTGAGCACCTTCCTCGTTTTCGACACCTAAATTAGTTCATTTCCATATATAGAAACATGAGTGGACGAGGACACGGTCGTGGTAGCATCAACATGACTCAGGCTGAGTTAACAAATCTGATAAACACACGTGTGGCTGAGGCTCTGGCAGCCTACCAAGCTGCGCACCCAAACAACCAGCCTGCCTGTACGTTCAAGATGTTTATGGATTGTAAGCCAACAGACCTTCAGTGGGATGGAAGGGGCTGTGGGACTATTGAGGTGGTTCGAGAAAGCTGAGTCAGTGTTCGCTATGTGCAACTGTCCCGTGGGGGACCGCGTGAAGTATGCGACAGGCACGCTTGAGGATGGTGCCTTAACCTGGTGGAATGCCCAGGTTCAGCTGCTGGGTATTGATGCAGCAAACGCTACTACTTGGGACGACTTCAAGGAATTAATGAGGGAGGAATACTGTCCTCGTGATGAGATACAGAAGCTAGAGAACGAGTATTACGATCTGAAACTGGTGGGATCTGAGGTTGAGGCATATGTGAAGCGGTCGTATGAGTTGGCTGACTTGTGTCCGAATTTGTCTCGACCTATGTCGCGAAGGATCGAGTTATTCATCAAGGGGTTACCTCCACGAGTGAAGGGTTTGGTTACTGCTGCAAACCTCAATAACTTAACCCAGATTGTCCGGTTGACTCACAAGATTATTGATCAAGAGGTGGAAAGCAACTCACTGCCACCGCGTGTTTCTAAAGCTACTACTGCCGCCACTACAGCCACTACTCCTGTCACTGATGGCAAACGCAAGTGGGGTGATATGGACAAGGCGTCCAACTCGGTTCATCCCCAAAAGAAGACAGATACTGGCAGTACTCGCAGCTTTGGCCAATCATCCTCAGTGAATCAAAATCAGAGACCTTATGTGGGAAAGAAGCCTCAGTGTAGCAAATGTGGGTTCCATCATTATGGGCAGTGTGATCGAGTTTGTCGCAGGTGCGACAAGGTAGGCCATGAGGCCAAGGATTGTAGGGCTCCTCAGCCAAAGCAGCAGCAGCAGCAGACTCAGTCGAATCAGAGACAGCAAGGGCAACAGTCTCAACAGAACCAGGGAAATCAAAAGGGGTGCTTTCAGTGTGGTGATGAGGGTCATTTTAAGAGGGATTGTCCTCAGCTTAATCAGAATGCTGGCAACAACAACAATACTGGGAGCGGCAATAATGGGAACAATGGTGGGAACAGAGCACGTGGAAGAGTATTTACTATCGGCGCTGGGGGAGACTCGCAATGATGGCAATGTTGAGACCGGTACGTCTTCTTTGAATGATCTTTTTCTGCTTCTGTTTTATTTGACTCTTGTTTCGATTGGAGTTATGTGCCTTAGGGTTCAGTCGTTAGTTAGGACTGACTTCCACCTTTCTTGTAAAATAAGCATGTAGTAGAACTAACTGATAGTAAATCGATAGAAGCTTCTCATGTTCTTTTTGGTTGTAAACTTGATCTCGTGGGTCAAGTGTTCGACATTGACCTACTACTCTTGTAAGTTTTGACATGGTCATTGACATGGACTTGGTTATCTATGTATCAAGTGGAAATTCTCTGTAAAGAGAAAATCGTGCGTATCCCTCTCCCCAGTGGGGAATCCTTATCAGTTCAAGATCATCGTAGTGGTGCCGTTGTTGGCATTGTCACAGTCGTGAAAGCCCAGAAGTGTCTACGGAAGGGCTACTCTGCTATACTAGCTCTTGTCACCGATTCGTCACTTTAAGAAAGGAAGATAGGGTATCTTCCAGTATTCGTGAATTTTCTGACGTGTCTTCTGAAGGGTTACCTGGTTTACCTCCACATCGTTAGGTAGAATTCCAGAATTGACCTTATGCCAATCCTGATTTCCTTCTGGGATACAGCAATCCCTTGGATTCGCTGGATACTATCACAGATTCATCACGGGATTTTCGAAGATTGCGTAGCCTTAACCTCGTTAGAACTGCGGGGAGCGGTGAACTCTTGGGAACCAAATTAGGAGGACGTCTTCTCAGCTTTCTCAGCTTAGGGAAGTGGGGTAGGCGAAGCACATGGGCCTCGATATCCTATTCACCTGAGTTTTAATAGGATGCATTAAAACCTGAAGACCATATGTGGGTGACCAGGCCTGAAGGCCCAGATAGCCACGCATGGGAACGAAGTTTGACATGTGGGAAAGTCAAGGTAGGATATTAGCAACCAGAAACACATATATGGAAATGAGAACCTAGTCACAGATCCAGGATTTGTACTTGAACCCCTAGGGAAGCTATTAAGCTTAAGAAATAGTGGAAATTCGCGGTGGGAGAACGCAAAGATCAGGTGAAGCTCTGTTATCCCCGATTGTTCAACGGTGGGACCAACTTTCGATATCCTTGGCGAATTTCGGGACGAAATTTCTTTCAAGTTGGGGATGATGTGACAACCTGAACTTTCAAGGTTAGTTTTGTAATCCTGGTTCCCTATTACTTTTCTTTCGCATGCTCGTTTCGATTAAATGCTATACGTAAGCGTGTCGGGTCTTACTTGAGTGGGTTAATTGGTACAATGTTATGAAGATTGGGCCGCCATCACTGTCATGAAGTCTCGGCCCCCACACACACACACACACCCATTTGGAATTGGAACTCTACTATTGGGCCTATGCATGAAATTTCGATTGTTATAAATCTGGGCCTAATCAGAAAGTTGAACTACCCAAATCCTTATCTAATAAGTATTCGTATTATATACGTATTGTAATTAGATTAGCTTTAAAAACTCAAACAACCCCAACTTGTCCTCTCTTGATTTCGATAAACATCCCTTCCCCTCTCGTTCTTTGAAGCCGGCGACAGTCTCACTCTCTTCGAAGCAGCTTTCCTTCGGATCAAAACTTGTGGTTAGTGGTTTGTGTTTGTGCCAACTCTTTACTCGTTGATCTTGTTAGCATGTATTTGTACTAGTGAGTATATGTAAATTATGTTAACTATGTTGCCTGAATAAGATAGATTGTACATCGATGTTCGAGTAGTGTAATCTGGTAGATGTGATCGTGTATGGGATTGTGTGATCTTTGATATTTTGATAAAGCTTTAATGTGTATATGAGTGGGGTATTGGGTAATACATAATTATAGTAAATGACAGGGGGGGGCATGTTCGGTCCAATAATAGGGTAAGTTGTGGTTGGATTAAGTCAAAGGGGTAACAAGCAAATGGCGGCCATGTGGGGGGGTTTGTGGTTTCGATGCAATCATATGTGATCTTATGTGCAAATCATGTGATATGTTATGTTAGTCAAACCCACCAACAGAAATCGGTTGGCTCCTTGAATGATGCAACCATGTGAGTTTAATAAATGATTGTCAAAAAGCTTGAAGGTCCAATTACATAACAGTAGTAAAAAGGGGTGTCGGCCATTAATATGTTAATTCAATAAGTCTATGTGGGTTACTACCATTGGGCCGCGGATGGGTAGTGGCCTGAGCTTAGGATGAGTTTGAAACAAATACTTAATAATTTGAATATAGGATCTGACTAAACTACTAGCTATTGTTCATGATCATGGCACAGGTATCGCAATTATTAGTTTTGAAGGTGTATTCCTCAGTTAGTTCACTGCCCCATGATCACATGTGTGGGTCATGCTTACTTTATTCTTGTACTTTATTTAAATAGAGCTTTAAACAATTGAAAGATAAATATGGTTTTGGTGAATCAAGGAAGTATAGCTATGGGATCTATTGTGAATATTGTAGGCTGCGTAGTTATTAGATGTCAGGTGGTTCGGGATTTTAGTAATAAGTTGAGGGCATTTAATGAGGGTCACATGGGCTGGGGTTTATGGTAATAGCCGATAAGCATATAAGGGTCCGATGGTAAATGGGCTTCGTACTTAGCCCAAAATGCATAGTTGGATTAGCAATCTTGAATTAACATCAGGAGTCCTTTTGGTTATTATTTGATATGTGTTCTATACGTGGATATAATTTGCATTGGTAATTGATCTAATTAAAAGGTATATAATTTGCATTGGTCAATTGAGGCAGTGATGTCATGGGTTGTGTTTGTGTAATATCATAAGGATGGGTTGTAAACAAAATAGGAATTTTACATTACCTTAAGCCCTGAAGATCTCACTTTAGTATGGATTATGATTGTTCGTAATGGTTGTGCAAATAATTTGTGGTTTGAGGATTCAAACATTTACTATGTGATACTAGGATGTGTGTTACAGATTGATGCGCATGATCAACTGTTACGATTTGTGTGATAATATGTGCATGTTACTTGCATAATATATGGTACCACTTGCGTTATGTGATTGAGAAACTGACCGAGTCTGGTAACCATGGTAGGGTTTGACTGATCAACGTAGCACAAGAAACTAATCTAACCGAGCAAACCAAAGGTGAGTTCATTGCTCTTTTCTCAAGCATGGATCCCAGGGAAGGGATAACGGGTAACGTTCCGAGGAGGAATGCATGGGTAACGGGATGTTGGTTATTGTACTCAGTTTTTCTATCATTGTAAGACCACTACATCTACCGGGTCGTTGCTTGTAGGGCAACGGGGGTTATTAGTTGATAGCGCTATTAGGTTTGGCACCCTCACGACGTTCGAGGAGAACGGGCGTGAACTAATTACCTTAAAACATGACCAATGCTTTGATAGAGGCATTGGGGTTGGCAATCACATATCATATGGCCATTCGGTAATCGAGTAATAACAACATCGAAACATCAAACATCTTAACAACATACAACCTATTGTCTTGTAAACTGTTTTGCTCACCTGATTGGTAACACTACTTGGTAAACAAACACAAACCTTGAACTCACCAGCGTAGTCTGACACACTTGTTTTCATGCTTGTAGGTAATTATTGAAGGAACTTGGGAGCTTGCTGTCTGATGCTGCTGGAGTAGTTGTGGTCATAATAAACAGTTATTTTGATTTGGTTTTGATACATTTATACACTTATACATTTATGCTTCCGCTCAGTACTTTGGTTTTGGTTTAACTTTCAAACGATACATTTCTTTCAATTGGGTATTTTATTATAACTTGTGTTTGATATGATTGGTGGCTCTTTGTTGAATCGTTACACCTCCATTAGGGACACGCCCTAGGTGGTAATTTGGGGGTGTGACATCTTACCAACACTATACTACGTCCACGATGGGTGCACTTGCCCATATGTGTGTTTAGTGTTAGTAAATATCGTGTTTTATAAATTTAAAACTTGGCTAAAAAGTGTAAAAAAGGGCTTAAAATATATATCTAAAACATATATACACTAACACGCATCAATGAAGGGAGTAAAATGAATTAAATTAAAAATCCCGACTTGGTTGGTAAAATGTGTGTAAATAATTAGTTAGTAATAGAAATGCTTAAATAAAACATAACTAGAGGGGGTAAATTGGTAAAGCTCTAAAGTGAAAGTATTAATGTTTAACAAAACTCAAAAAAAAAACACACTTCTGATGTGTGGGGAGATCGATCAGAACAGGGAGAAAAGGGGATTTAACCCTAGTTCTTGAAATCAGCCAAATCAAAGAGTATTTCATGGAAATCGAACTGCATAGGCTAAGAATTTCGACCATCTAAACCAATCGATTGAAGTGGTAAGTTCAATTTCTTGAAATCATGACTTGTAGGAAGTGGGTTATGACCCAATCTCGAATTTTATACAAGAAAGTGTGTAGATTGGAGTTAGGATTTTTCTATATAACAGGAATCATGTGTATTTATGCGTGAATTCAATCGTTTGAAAAGATAATTGCATAACCCATTTGATATGAATTATTAGAGGTGTAGAATGGTGGAAAATTAGTAGTGATTATGTGTGAATTTGATATAAGATGATGTTGTAGTACTTGAATCTTAAACAAATTTGAATAGGACAAGAGAATATTATGAACTTGATTGTTTGTTGATGAATATTGAAATGAACTAGTAGGAATTGTGCTTTAAAAGCTTGTACTTAGTGTCCCACAAATACGAAACCCGCCAAGTGTTTGATGAAATGCTTGAAAGAATAAATATGTGTAATTTGCGAGATAATTGAATGAAATAGTGGGATACTAAATAAATGAATGAATGTGATGATATAGGCGTGAAGGAAGAAGGTTCCAATACTAGGAAATCGGAAGGTTCACAAGATCGAGGTATGTTAGTGTACACCTTATTTCTATTATGTTGTTATATACATAATAATCTCAATCGAGTTGTGTAGTCGTGTTAAATTTTGAGATTTGAAATCTATGATTTTTCGAAAGTAAAAGTAAGATCTGTCATAACGGATTGTGAGGAACGAATAAGTTATGAAAGATAATGCATCATATCCGGTTCTTGTAGTTGAACCGGGTATGGGAAGTTAAGTATGTAATGTATGAAAGTCTACTCGATCCGTTTTTCTCGGATTGGAGTATGATGTATGAATGTAAAGAATATGTTGTTCGTCATGAACGAATCGAATGGAAGTGATGTAATGTTACTAGTATCCGTTCATAGCGGGTATGTTAAGAAAAGTATGCTTAAACTCTACTTTGAGGCAAGCATGTAATGAACCGTTTAACGGTTAGTAAAGTATTCGAATGATGTAATACCGTGAAAGAGACGAGTCGATTTATCGTTTAGATGTGTTAGTGACGAAATACTAAATTAATTGTTTATGGTGAATGTAGGTAAATCCTCACTTTAGGCGACTTGGCAATTTGGAGCGAGCACATGCACATGTTATGACCATCAAGCGCTTCCGTTATTTCGTATTAATGTTTTGGGTCAAAATGCTTGTTTTGTATAACCTTGTTAGTCGTTGCACTTTTTAACACTTGATGTTATGGTTTTTAGTCGTTTCTAGTCGAACGGGTCGTAGACTTATTTGTTTTGATGATGGTTAAAACAGGGATACACTCGTCTTATTGATGGGTCATGCCCAAATTTTGTTAAAATGGTGCATTAATGATATTGGTATTGTTACCTTAATATGAGAAAGGATTACGTCAATTTGAAAGTTAAAATGTTAGCATCTATTCTCGCCATTTTTCTTAGACTTAAATGCGGACATTACAAGTTGGTATCAAAGCCTAGGTTTGAGGGATTCGAGCAAGAGTATTAGTGCTTGAACTCAAACCGACGGCTCATGCAAAAGTGTGCTCGCTCCGAGATCGCCAATGAGGTAAAATTTTAAATTTCGTTTAATATGAGTATGCATAGTGTGTTACGGTACAAGTTTTAAGGTTAAGTATGCTAAGAAGTGATAAAGCAGGTAAAAAGAGAAGTCCCTGGACCCGTGTAGCTGAAAACGGACTCGGGAAATAGTCAGAACAGCCAAAATAAGGTTCAGCAACGTTTCGGCAGAGGAGAGGCCGTCGCCGACGGGCTGTAAGCCGTCGCCGACGCCCCCATGCTAGCCGACGGCCTATCTGTCTGTCTACGGGGAAGAGTGGCCGACGCCGCTTTCCAGGGCCCGTCGCCGACGGGTCACGAAAAAGCAATCCGCTGATTTTTTTTGTTTTTCACATTTTGAGTTGTCGGGCTATCCGAAAGCCTATTTAATGACTACGTAGGGTCCATATAAGGCTTAATAGGTGTATGTAATCACAATTAGTGGTTACAATAAGAATGGATTCGTAAGAGTCGAAAGTGATGAACCGAATGACATGAGATGAGTTATGAAATTTAAAAGAGCAAAACAATTCAAAATGTAAGAATGCGAATGAAGTAATTACGGACTAATGAACTATGATATATTGAAAGGTTTATGATTCGTATTAAACGCAAAACATGATGTCGTGTAAAGGCAGTCCGCTAAAACTTCTATATTTTTTATAATTAGTTATATACACTTCTCGAAAGCCTCATTCGTGGTCCCGTTGAGTCTTTATGAGGTAAATTAAGCTATGTAAGGATAAAATAAATGATAGTATCGGGATAAAATTTCTAAAAGTCGAATGTAACATATGGAATGACATGAAAAGAATGACGAATGTATAAAGTGGAATTGGAAACGTATGATAATGAATAATGAAAGAAGTAAATATAGACTAAAGTACTAGGATATGTGAAGGAACCGGAATTTGTTAATAAATGAATATAAAAATGATGAGATTAGTGGTGAAAATAAATTGAAGAATGTGAGTTAGATGGAATTCGTATGAAAATTCGGGTGAATGTATGCTTTGATCAGAATTATGCATTAGAGGCTTGTACCTTGTACTTGAATGGTGTGATGCTTATGTGTATTTAATGATTTGCCTTGTTATGATTAAGAGGCGAATATGTGCTAAATGCGAATCATACGAGCTTATTAGTAAAGGATATGTTGGAATTATGTTATATAGTTAACTTGAATGATATTTACTATTTGTAGAATCATGAAGCATTAGCATGTGAAAGTACGTGAAAGTGAATGTATATATGTGCATTGTTTAGAGGATTGCGTAAATTGTATGTATGAAATACGAAGAATATTAATATTATGGTCTATCGTATTTAGATGATTACATGTTCAAAGGTTTGAACTGCGTAAGCAAGACAGTTGACTATCTAAAAGTCAACGGTATAGGGATATCATGGAATGGCCATTAGACACAAATGTTATAGTAAAGAGTTAATGTGTTATGTATTAAGTGATTTACGTGTTATGCTTGACGATAGTTTAGTTGTATGGATTGGAAATGAGATAACTAATAATAAATGTCTCATTTATACGAAATTTGACTAACGAAAGTCAATTAACGTATGAATAAAAAGAAAATGAATAGTTGTATGTATGCTCACATAAGCTAACAATGTTACGAATGTAATAATATGTAAGGATGGAAATCTTGTCAGTTGATTCAAGTATGGATGGCAAACGGGGTAAGAGGAAGCAATGAGGCAAGCATGAACATGAACATGAACACTAAAGGTAAGTGATTTCGCAATCACTTCGAATTTATTTACATGAAGGTGTATACGTGTTTGAATATTAGAAATCAAAGTGAAATGTATAAATAAATGAGAAATGTTATTGTACGTTTTGTTGAAATTGTTGGCATAATGTCAAACCGATAAGACCTCATTATAAGGGTAAATCGGTCATAAATTTTAGTTGAGAAGTTCTAAGGCGGAAATGAGAATTTAGTAATGTTGAAGAAAGGTATGGAAAGAATATTAGTCAAGATGTTAGCTAAAGACATTTTGTAAATATGTTCGAATTGAAAGTAAGTACAATACGTACAACAATACTTATATACAATAAGTACTAAGTGTGATTAACTTTAAAAGGTCAAATCGTAGAAGTCAGTAAATAATAATTATTTACAAATTTTGGAAACATTACGTAAGAATTGCAACGTGTCATGTAGGATGCTCATTAGTAAGAGACATGTTAGAGAACGTAGGTGAACTAACACCAAATATAGTGAACGAACAAATGGAAATGGTATATTAAGGGATGGTCATATATTGACCGAAGCTCGAGAAAAAACACGAGAATCATCTCACTTATGTCCGGTCAAGCTAGTAAAAAGGGGTCTAACGATTCTTAAAGGATCGGCTCAATATAAGAAAGAAAGACAAGAATGAAAAGTTTAAGCTTACGGTTGAATGTAAAACAAACTTAAGAAAGAAGGGTGGGAACACCACTAGAAATAGGAGGTAGAGTGTCGCGTTGAGATGCGCTACATGAATAAGGACATGGAATTAAGTGCTAGGACCCAACACTTGATGTTGAATGTAGAAGATTAATACGAAAACATATCATAAGAAATGACATGGTAAATGATACGACAGAAGAACGAAAGGTACGGATGAAAATGTTTGAATCTGAGAAATGGATTCAACCATGTAAGGACTGAAAGGTTGGATACGTAAGCAAGCACGGATCAAACCAGTAAGAATGAAAGGTAATAAATTAAAAGTTCGAATCTGTAAGTGAAGACGGATTAAACAAATAAGAATAAGAACTAGAAAACAAAACTCAAATGAGTCATACGGGTCAAATGGCGATTGCCATTTGAACCCGGTATTTAATGTTCGACTTGTCAAGTTTGTTACTTGTAGGTAAGCATAATGTATGGGCATGCATTATCGCAGTTTGGAAAGTATTAACCATCGCAAAGTATGAATAACGAGTCAAGGGATTTGACCCACGCCAGGTATGTATAAAAGATTATATTTTTAATAGGAGCTTAGGGCTCAATTAAAGAATGACGTGTCAGAATAGGATAACTGATTCACATAAGTAAGAATGTATTTACAATTAGACTTCCGAAAAGTCAAACGATGTGATCGAAGTCCTTGCAAGTATGCAAGTATAAAGTACGAACGTGTACCTCGATACGACCATAATAAGTAAGGGGTGTTAGTCTGACCTTGAAAGGTCAAACTGCGAAAGTTGGCAAAATAACCAATAAAATGAACGGATAGTATGTAAGAAATGGAATGTATGATATGTTTTAGCATGTACGTAAGAAAATTGTGAAAGAGACAATAGGCAAACAAACACCATGTAGGACGCAATTATGAAAGGTTATGTGCTAACTATTTATTTATAAATAAATATGATGGAATTCTTAGTGGGATGATAGTAAAAAAGCTAGTGGAAGGATGCTCACGAGTGGGAGCATATTTCATGAATGAATGAGACCAATTCTGGTACGGAAGGTACATATAAAGAAGCGGATCGATCCGGCACACAGATAACTGATTTATGCAATAAAGTCGAGGTTAGTATAATAAGTAGTTCATGCAAAGGGCTAATAATAAAGTGTTGCGAAGGATTAAATTTGAGGCTAAACTCAAAGTTGTATTTAGTTCAAGTAACAGTAGTAACCGTAGAACGATGCTTTATGCTCATAGTAAGCATGAAAAAGTAATTAGGAAGAGGGTAGCTTTGTTTTAATACTATTAAGTCATTAAATGTTTATAGTATGCGTATAATGATATGCTAAGCCCTCATATGAATAAGAAAGTAATTAGAAGAACGTTAGTAATGGGATGATAGGGTTTTCTCATGGTTACAAAAATGAAGTATATCGTGTATGATACGTGAGTGGAATGAAATAAATCGATTTATTTTTGTTAGCAAATGTATGAATATGTTATGCTGAATTAGAAAGATAGAAACAAGCCGTAAACATAGACTTGTACGACCAATAGTATACATTTGAAATAAATTTCAATGAACGAACTGCTAGTGATGATGTATGCTAGGAACTAGCATTATAAGGTGAAAACGACACTAATAAGAGCTCTAGATCAGATTCTGACTTATATGCGATTATGAAAGTAATTTACTCAATTTAAGAACGGAGGGACAATGCGTACAAAAATGTTTATGCATAAATGAAACTTTTGCCAAGATCCCGAATGCATCTTGGTTGTAGTAAGCATCGTGAATGGATAGATGAAAAAGTGATAGTAGAATTGGTCTAGTTGGAATGAGAAAGGTTTCGGGGACGAAACCTCTTTTAAGGGGGGTGGACTTGTAACACCCCGAAATTTATTATGAAGGGAGAAAAATGAATTAAATTAAAAATCCCAACTTGGTTGGTAAAATGTGTGTAAATAATTAGTTAGTAATAGAAATGCTTAAATAAAACAAAAACATAACTAGAGGGGGTAAATTGGTAAAGCTCTTAAGTGAAAGTATTAATGTTTAACAAAACTCAAAAAAAAAAAAAAACACTTCTGATGTGTGGGGAGATCGATCAAAACAGGGAGAAAAGGGGGTTCAACCCTAGTTCTTGAAACCAGCCAAATCAAAGAGAATTTCATGGAAATCGAACTGCATGGGCTAAGAATTTCGACCATCTAAACCTATCTATTGAAGTGGTAAGTTCAATTTCTTGAAATCATGACTTGTAGGAAGTGGGTTATGACCCAATCTCGAATTTTATATTAGAAAGTGTGTAGATTGGAGTTAGGATTTTTCTATATAACAGGAATCATGTGTATTTATGCGTGAATTCGATCATTTGAAAAGATAATTGCATAACCCATTTGATATGAATTATTAGAGGTGTAGAATGGTGGAAAATTAGTAGTGATTATGTGTGAATTTGATATAAGATGATGTTGTAGTACTTGAATCTTAAACAAATTTGAATAGGACAAGAGAATATTATGAACTTGATTGTTTGTTGATGAATATTGAAATGAACTAGTAGGAATTGTGCTTTAAAAGCTTGTACTTAGTGTCCCACAAATACGAAACCCGCCAAGTGTTTGATGAAATGCTTGAAAGAATAAATATGTGTAATTTGCGAGATAATTGAATGAAATAGTGGGATACTAAATAAATGAATGAATGTGATGATATAGGCGTGAAGGAAGAAGGTTCCAATACTAGGAAATCAGAAGGTTCACAAGATCGAGGTACGTTAGTGTACACCCTATTTCTATTATGTTGTTATATACATAATAATCTCAATCGAGTTGTGTAGTCGTGTTAAATTTTGAGATTTGAAATCTATGATTTTTCGAAAGTAAAAGTAAGATCCGTCATAACGGATTGTGAGGAACGAATAAGTTATGAAAGATAATGCCTCATATCCGGTTCTTGTAGTTGAACCGGGTATGGGAAGTTAAGTATGTAATGTATGAAAGTCTACTCGATCCGTTTTTCTCGGATTGGAGTATGATGTATGAATGTAAAGAATATGTTGTTCGTCATGAACGAATCGAATGGAAGTGATGTAATGTTACTAGTATCCGTTCATAGCTGGTATGTTAAGAAAAGTATGCTTAAACTCTACTTTGAGGCAAGCATGTAATGAACTGTTTAACGGTTAGTAAAGTATTCGAATGATGTAATACCGTGAAAGAGACGAGTCGATTTATCGTTTAGATGTGTTAGTGACGAAATACTAAATTAATTGTTTATATTGAATGTAGGTAAATCCTCACTTTAGGCGACTTGGCAATTTGGAGCGAGCACATGCACATGTTATGACCATCAAGCGCTTCCGTTATTTCGTATTAATGTTTTGGGTCAAAATGCTTGTTTTGTATAACCTTGTTAGTCGTTGCACTTTTTAACACTTGATGTTATGGTTTTTAGTCGTGTCTAGTCGAACGGGTCGTAGACTTATTTGTTTTGATGATGGTTAAAATAGGGATACGCTCGTCTTATGGACGGGTCATGCCCAAATTTTGTTAAAATGGTGCATTAATGATATTGGTATTGTTACCTTAATATGAGAAAGGACTACGTCAATTTAAAAGTTAAAATGTTAGCATCTATTCTCGCCATTTTTCTTAGACTTAAATGCGGACATTACAGCATGTCATCATAACAAACATGGACTTGGCGCTAATTAACTCGTGTGAACAAGTTTTCACAAAAGCAAACAACTATCTTTGTCGGTTGCATATTCATCAAAATATCAATAAGAACAACAAGGAGAAATTCACTGAGAATGAGTGGAAAAAATTTGTTCATTCGTTTACGACATTGTGTGAGTCTTCCACCGAGGAAATATACAGGTATAATCTGGCAAACCTTGAAGGACAACTGAAAGAAGTTGGTCGTGGACGTGAGTATTTCTTACGTAATTATTTAAATATTTTTTTTACATACATACATATGTAGATACATACCTAACAAGTTATAGTTATATTTTTAGAGGTTTTTGACTATATGAAGAAATCATGGTTTGATCCGTACCGTGAAAATTTTATATTTGCATGGACTTACAAGACACTTAACTTTCACCAGACTACAACCAACAGAGTCGAGGCCATGCATGCATTGCTAAAAAGTCACTTTCCAAGTCATCGTAATATGCTGGTTAAACTTGTGGGGTTTGTTGAACATATGTTGAGAAACAATATACGAATATTAGAAGAAGTTTTGAAACAAGCCTTAGAAAAGTAACAAACCACCACAAAGTTTACCCCATGCTTGAAAATGTACTTCGAAAGGTTTCAATATATGCTATTGAACTTATGGCTTTCGAGCTACGACGTAAGGAAGACGGGTTGAGAGCCTACGGTTCAACTTGTGGTTGCCGACTTTTTACCGGTTGTGGTTTGCCATGTGCTTGTCATCTGGATAAGTTAGAAAAACCAGTACGTTTACATATTGACTCTTGGCTATTATGATTTCACTACCTAATTTACTACCTTATGTTTTCGTTCGTAGGGGGAAAATCCGAATCAATTCAATAGGCGTGTTCTGGAAGAAGCTTGACTTCAAGCCGGCAAGGAGTAGGATTGAAGATATCGATGTAGACGCAGAGTTTGAAAAACTCAAACAACAAATCAATCCAACACCTCCTCAAGTGAAAAAGAGCTACTTGGAAAAATTTAAACAAATCGTCATGCTAGGCAATAATAGCAAAAAAAAAACTCCTGTTGTTCAAATGAACACCCGTGGTCGTCCAACATTAAAGACGCAAGAACAAAGGACGGCAGAAGCTACAAGAAAAAGCTCGTATATACCGTCCGAAGAAAGTTGGTTCGACGGCTCGTACGATCTTCATAGTCACAGCGCGTACGCATCATCCCAAGACCCTCGATGACAGAAAAACAACAATTGCTTAACCTTCACCCTGATTTCCCAAATATCACATTGGGTCCTAAGTCGGATATAGATACCGGGAACTATGGATCTCAAATTCCAAAAGTGTTTCACCCACACATCTCGAAGATAAAGGATGTGAAACCAGATGGTCACCGTGGGGTTAGGACAGAAACAAACAAAGTATCTGTCTATCCGGCGACAACTTTTGTTGGAGATGCGTCAAAACGAGGGTATTTGGAGGCAAGTATTTGATCCTAAAAATGTAGGACATTACGATGAGCTGTACAGTAGGATAAGTTTTGAGGGAGTGGGTAGGGAAGAGCCCAAAAATCATGTGCTGATGCCTGAGACGGGATTTCTTATTTCTCAAAGATATGGTGTGATTGTTCACACGTTGGACATTCGAGGCAGCGACACGGTTTTCCCTCTGTTGGGCGGTCCGGATGAAGCTGGGAGGCTCATCAAGTGGTTGCGGTTGTGTTCGTCGATGGTGGACATTTCATCCACGTAAAGCTTGAAGAATCCTACCCAATGCCTCCCCCGATCTATATTTGGAATTTGAAAAGAACAGAGAGGGTAGGATCCTGGCATGACAAATACAAGGATTGAATCGACGCATATCAAAGGCTAATGTGCCCACCCGTTGGCCTTAATCTTTTCCTAGATGTTCAAGATATAGATTAAGTATGTATAATTGTAATCCTATTAAATCAGTTATAATCCAAAAGTGTGTTTGTGATTGTTATTGTTAAAAATACGCCATAATACGAACAAATGCATATCCAGCATTCAAACGACCCCTGCGTATATCAACATTTATGTTTTGGTATTAATATGATTATATTTTCCATTTCTACACTTTTACAACATTTTTAAGTGTATAGCATGTAATATGTAATATTTAACAACTTTTGCTAATATAAATTTTATTAGAAACCGAATTAATTCAAATACGTACTTTAAATCAACTGGAAGATACATAAAATCAAAAGCCGAACGAATAGTGTTTCTCGCCTTTTCATTCTCATGTTTGCAATGATTCTCTAAGAACTCCACCAATAGTGACCTACTGTTACAAGCATCATAAATCATAAAACAACTTATAATCAAACTTACATATATAAAGAAATTAAATAACATATTCTTTACTGGAAATGAAGATGATTACGTACGTATAGTGATTCAGAATGTTTCGAATCATTACAGAAGTTGAATGTTCATCCAGATTAAGCAGAATAATTTCTCGAAACTTTCTACCCACCGGCGGTAATTATCTTCGACGAGTGAACCCACATAACCTGTTCCTCGGACCCGGTGTAATTGAATAATAACGAACAACTTTTTGATTACCGGTATTGGTTACCAGTGGTGGTCATTGATTAACGTGGTGGAATCTGGATGGGTAAAACAGTGGCGCGTGAGGAGTTTTTTTTCGTAAAAATAATTTTAATTCAAAAACGCACCTACAAGTGTCATAACGTGACGTATTTTGCCATTATAATTCATAATACGAAGTTTAATGACAAAATACATCGAATACTGATCCGGTAGGACGTGTATACATACAACACGACACGTTGAACTACACGTAAAATCAAAACAGAATCGCACAAAATCATGGAATACGGCCACACATATGACCGAACTTATTCGGAACATGTCGTATTGTAACAAATGCCACTAAAATCAATAATTAGGACGATAATTAGTTAATAAGGAAACCCTAATTAAGACACCCAATTAATTCTGCACTAGCCCTAAAATTTTCAGAATGATCGGAATCAGGATCAGGGCCCCTAAAACTCGAGGGGGGTAAACCCTAGTTGATAATTATCTAAATTTGCAAACTTCTGATTGGTTGAAAATTTTGATTCATGCAATCTACTCCCGTGCATGGCAAGTCTAGGACCTATAGGTATCCCTTACGGACCGTAAGGGATCAGGCTTACGGTCCGTAAGCAGGGCCAAATTTTGGCTATAAATAGCCGACCTTGGGACTTGCACAGGGGACTTGGAACGACGTGAATAGCTTCTAACGTCGAATTATAGCTGTAATACCACAATAAACACACACACAATCACGAGGTGCTGCCGCAATCAGGGTAATAACTCGATCGCTATTACGATTCAACATCCGATCGATTATAACTATCCAACAATTGTCCGAGTGCTGCTCAAATTGAGCTTGTACTTTGTTATTCATTGTGATTTCGACTTGAATGTTTGAGTGCTGTTCGAATTCGGACTATGCTCTGTCATTCGTTGTGAATCCATTGAATTATTAAGTATTGCACTTGATAATAGTTGTGAGGGTTTAATCTCGTGAATTGACGTAACTGCTGAATTAGTTACTAATCCCGTTTGTGTGTGCATTGTTATTTAAATTAGGTTAAAAGGCTAATCAGTAAAGCTTATACTCTGCTCGTAAATCTGCAATGTGAGTCATTCTCTTTTTATCAATTGTTTTACAAAACTCCAAAACTATTTTCAAAGTTATAATTACAAGGATTAAGTCTATGTAATCACCAAATTACAGCCGGTATGTGGGGTTTTGTATACATTACTTATTTCCCGTCACACTTGGACAAACGGGTGGCCAAGGGGTGATCTGACCACAGTCACAGACACCATTGGACAAATGGGCTAGCCAATGGATAGTCGAGTGACTAATACTGTGGGTAGTTGGTTTGATATCAGAAACATTGTAATTCCCCTTAATACTGTAGATTATAACAAATGTGTCGTTTTCAGTAAAATGAATGATTCACTCAGTATTTCCCCGCTGACAAAACCTTTTTCAAACATGTTTCAGGTGATATGGTATGAGCAAAGAAAAGTGCCGTGGAGCACTCCCAGCTTAGAAAAGTGGCTCAATGTAAATAAATAAATAAACATGTTTTGAAAATAAAGATTTCCCTGAGAAATCACATTATTGTAAATTTCGGGAATTTATCCCTAAGTTATGAAACGGTCAGTTTAAATTATTGAGAGATCCTGTTTTAAAAAAAAAGACTTCCGCTGTCGCCTAAATTAAATACCACGGGATTCCTGTCCCGCGGCTCCTGGAACGGGTCAAACCGGGTCAGGGGCCGTGACACGTATAGACCATAAACTTCGTAAAATGAATTATAATGGCAAAATACGTCACGTTACGACAGTTGTAGGTGCGTTTTTGAATCAAAATGATTTTTTTAAAAAATAAAAAAAAAAACCCCAAAGCGCCGCCTCGCTTTGGCCTAACATGCATCTTTATCCCTAAAATGAGGCTTAATTACTATATTTTTTTAAAAAATAAAAAACCCCCGCCCCTAACAAACCCTTTTTCAAATATGTCTTTCTATTTTATTTTTATTTATATTTTAATTACTATATTGCCTTTGGTAAAATACCAATTGTTATTGAAGATTTAGGATTTTTTTTATGCATTAAAACCTTGTGTTCTACAAAATATAATAATCTGCAAAACGAATATGAAAAATTCATCATTTTACTTAAACATAAAAGCTTGATTTTGGACTTAATTTTGACTTTATTCTATACAAATTAATATATTAAAAAGTTTGAGTTTGCTCTCACTATCTGAAATTAGTTTTTATATTGGTTTAGTGGGATGGTGTTTCCTTTTACTAATGTGAAGTTGTGAGTTCAAATCTTCGAAAGTACAAGATAAAGGTAAAGGTAAAATTAAAGTGTTTAAACGTTTGCGTTAAAAATATATTTTTTGATTTGATTTCATCTTACAGACGAATCTTAATACATGAAAAAAGGAACACGTAATGTTGGAATGTATATTTTTGTTATAAAAAAATATCCACCTATCATACCATATATTCTAACAATTATTGGAATTTTTCACATGTAATGATTAATTACCAAACAATTATTGGAATTTCAAATTCAATTCGTTTTTGTAGTTGTAAATTACAATGAGTGTGTGTACATATGTGTGTCATCAATCAAGTACTAGTAAATCCAAAGTAACAAATAGCTCAAAGAGCATTATCATGTTCCCTTCTTTTATTCTGTTGCTTGCTTTGGAATTACTACAATATCATGCATAATAATAATAATAATAGTCTAAGTATAGAATATTAACAATTAACAATTAACATTAACAATTTGTATCAAAATTCTCCACATATACAAATACCAAGTAGGGGAATAGTGCCACACAGCTGTGTGGCACTCCCCTATTGGACCACCAGTTTTATTGTTTTATATTCGTTTAAAATTACGATTTCGTCCTTAATTTAAAATAAAATTATGTTTTCGCCCCCACTTCAAAATAAAATTACGTTTTTGTCCCTCGCTCAAAGTTACGATTTTACCCTCGGTTAAAAATTATGATTTTTTCTCCATATTACAACTACAATTTTGGCCCCAGTTCAAAATAAACTTTTGCTTTCGCCCAAACTAAAAATGACGATTTCGCATTTTCGCCCCTTTCAAAAATTATTATTTCGCCTTAAGTTTAAAATTATGTTTTTGCCCGGTTCAAAATAAAACTATGCTATTTTCTTAATTTGTCAACTGTAACCCTAATTCTCTCTCTAGCAAAATGGCGATTCTAAACCTTCATCCGTAACCCTAATTTTCACCATCCTTTCATCGATCTTTCTGCAGCTGATTAGTTTATAGACGTTTTAACATCTAAAACGAGTTTGGTTGGCAGATCTGTTCGTGTTTAATCTAGGGTTTATCGCCGCCATCAATTCATATTCAAGCAGATTGGAGTTTGTTTGCTGGTCATTCAGATTTGTTTAATCAGTTAACTGTCCGATTGGTAAGAATCATGGGTTAAGGCTTTTGCTAGTTTAGGGTTTCGGCGTTCTTTATTTATTTGTTGTCGGCTGGTTTTGTGTGGGTTCTTTGCTTCGTTTCGATCAGTAGGGGATAGAGAGTTGTTTGTGCTTGGTTATGGATGATCGATTTAAGTCTGGTGGAAGGTCACCTTTGACGTTTCAACAGATTGCTGATCGGCTTCTTGATGTTAACGGTAATTCAGTGCAGCCAAAACGTGGGATAAATATCATTGATGAACTTACAAAGGTTTCCAGACCTGTTCAAATGCAGAATCTGGATTCATCAACATACGAGGATTTGGCTAAGGATTCAGGACATACCAAGGCTGGGAACTCACGTTCTAACAGTACTTATGTGCCTCCTGATTCTGTTCATGTTGCTGAACCGGCTGGGTTAGGGAATATAAGATCGTCCGGGATGACTAGTGATGGTGGTAACAAATCAAAACCGATGTCATATGTTGAATCGGTTCTAGCAACCGAGTCTCACCCAGTTCCGGATGTGAATGTACGGGCTGATCTTAGGTTTTCGGATATATTGCAAGGGTGTGCTGATTCTGTTTGTGCAGCCAACCAGGGGAACCGAGGTCCTAAGCTGATGTCTTATGCAGATTGTGCAGCCAACTCAGCTAAAGTAAACTTCAGGTTTCTTGCAAGTACTGATGTGCATGAGGGTTGTGATGTGGTGCTGCCTCGTGACTCTGTTAGAGTAGTGCAAGAGAAGCTAGCAAATACTCTTTTTGGTTATTTTCTAGGGGACCGAATTGCGTATCCGGTGGTGGATTATTTTGTGCGGACAAATTGGAAGAAGTATGGAGTGCAAAAATCCATGATGAATGCTAATGGATACTTCTTTTTCAAGTTTGCGGATAAAGACGGGATGATGAATGTGCTGAAAGATGGTCCATGGATTATTCGGGGTCAGCCTTTTTTTCTTAATATTTGGTCGGCCACTTCAAAATTAGAGAAAAAGGAGGTCAAGAAGTTGCAATTGTGGGTCAAAATCCATGATGTTCCGATTGCTGCGTATACGGAGGATGGGTTGAGTATGATCGCTTCGGCTATTGGTGATCCGAAGATGTTGGACTCGTATACCTCGTCCATGTGTTTGGATACTTGGGGAAGGAGTAGTTATGCTAGAGCGTTAGTAGAAATCTCGGCCGATAATGATTTTAAGGAGGAGATAGTCATAGCGGTCCCTGACCTTGAAGGTGAAGGTTTTGTCAAGCTAAAGCTTTATGTGGAGTATGAATGGAGTCCTCCTAGGTGTGTTCATTGCAAAGTGTTTGGGCATTCTGATGATACATGCCCGAGGCAACCTAGGAGGGTTCCTAAGGAGCCGGTTAACATTCCGAAGCAACAACAAGGAAATAATAGGCAGCAAAGGAAACAACCGGTAGTTGATAAGGATGGGTTTACAGATGTGGTTCGCAAGAAAGCGGCTAAAGCAGGTTTTCCTGTAAACAAACAGAAACAAAAGTTTGAATACAGGCCGATTGGTCCCAAACCGCAGGGGGCTCAGCAATCAAAGGTTTTATCCAAGAACTCTTTTGAAGTTTTACGGGATAGTAGTCTTCATACGGGTCAGTCTAGTAGTGGGGCTCATAATGATCAGCAAGATTCGGATGAGGCGGAGGTTGAAGAAGTCTACAACGAAACTAGTGCATTCATGACATCGGGTACTCAACCTTTTTCTTCAAAAGCAGGGGCAAGCACCTCTTCTTCCAAGCCTCCGAATGGATAGATTGTCTGCGTTTCGTCTGAAGGGGCTGCGGTTTTGTGGCCACTTTATTTTTGATGATGGTGGTTGAGTTTAGGAGTTTGTGGTTTGCATTTTTTGTCTACTAGATGTCGAGTCATGATGTATAGTAGACTAGGATATGGGGTTTTATAGGTTTTTGGTTTGTTTTTGTTTTACATATATGGGGCATGTCCTGTATATGAACTAGTGTGGAACACATCCTCACTACTTGTACTTAATTGCGGTTGCATTTTAATAGATTCACTGGGGTAACCCTTTACCAAAAAAAAAAAAAAAAAAACTATGCTTTTGCCCCTATTCAAAATTATGATTTTGCCATCAATTCAAAATTTTGAATTTGCCCGAGTTCACATTAAAAATATAGTTTTGTCCCCAGCTTAAATTTACGATTTTGTCCTTAGTGCAAAGTTATATTACGCTTTTGTCTCCGGTTCAAATTTATAGTATTGCCATCACTTTAACTTTTGCCAAATTACGATTTTACCTAAGTCAACAAATACAACTTTGCCCTCAGTTCAAATTACAGTATTGCTATCGTTTTAGTTTTTTAGCAAAATTATAAAAGTGTTTTTTATATTACTTGACTGGATTTAATTTTTTTCCATGTCAAGGAGCTTACTAAAAGTCGCTCATTAATCCTTACAAGCTACAGTTTTGCCCTGAGCTCTGAACTACGGTCTTGTCATCGTTTTAGTTTTTTTTCCTAACAAAACTATAATAGTGTTTTTTTAATTGATTGATAATTATTCGGCCATCGCCCCGCAACGCGGGCGGTGGCATTAACTAGTTCATATACATATATGATAAAATTCAAAGTGAATGAATAGTGAATTTAGGGTGTATTAGAATATGGGGTATGTGGCGTGGGTTGGGTACAAACGTCTAAGTCACCACTCTGGTGAGCTTGGGTTTCGGCGTGGCCCCTTGGGCGCGGGTTTCAGCCCGGGGGCAGGGGTTTGGCGTGGGTTGGGTACAAACGCCCAAGTCACCACCTCGGGTGGGCTTAATGAACAGTGAATTTAGGGTATATTAGAATATGGGGTATGGGGCGGGGGTTGTGGCGTGGGTTGGGTACAAACGCCCAAGTCACCACCCCGGGTGGGCTTGGGTTTCGGCGTGGCCCCTTGGGCGGGGGTTTCAGCCCGGGCGTTGGACGGGGCTATCAAGATGACATTAGGGCTGCAAACAAACTGAACTTTCAGCGAACAGTTCATGAACCGTTGGGCGGGAAGTTCGTTTGTGTTCGTTTGTTTAATAAATGAACGAACACGAACAAAAAATTTTGTTCGTTTAGTTAAATGAACGAACATGAACAAAGGCCGTGTTCGTTCATTTGTGTTCGTGAACGTTCGGTAACGTGTTCGTTTACGTTCGTTTGTGTTCGTTTGTTTATGTTCGTGTTCGTTTGTTTATAGGAATATATATGTGTGTGTGTGTGTGTGTGTGTGTGTGTGTGTGTGTGTGTCTGTGTGTGTGTGTGTGTGTGTGTGTGTGTTAAATGGAGAATTGAAGTTTAAGATGAAGTTTTTGAGACACTACTTTGTGTTAGTTATGTTTATAAAAATTATATGTTAAGCTACTCAAGTTTGGATAATTAGCTTGGTATATTTTGGGTGGATCTACTTAGTGTTTTTTTTTTTTTTTTTGTTATGATCATCTTCGAAAGTAAATATTCGTTTGTGTTTGTTTATGTTCATTAACGTTTGTTTGTGTTCGTTTGCGTCCGTGTGCGTTCATGAACGTTCGTTTGTGTTCGGTACCTAAATTAACAAACGAACACAAACGAACACGAACAAGTTCATTTCCTTAAAAAATGGACACGAACAAAAAATCTCGTTCGGTAAGTGTTCGTGAACTGTTCGTGAACACATGAAATCCTTAACAAACGAACACGAACAAGGCCGTGTTCGTGTTCGTTCGGTTCGTTTGCAGCCCTAGATGACATGGCGGGATCTCATTGGCCAAGACAAGTAGCCGTTTGGGCTAGCCGTTGGCCAACGGCTATGTGCTTAAAAAAAATTATTCACTATAAATACTCACACTTCTATTCATTTTTTTTTACCACAACTACTCCACCTCTTCTATAATCATCTCTATCTTATTTTTAAAAAAATTCTCATCCAACCACAATACGAAAAATGAATCCTCATAATCGTGGTTTTGACCCGAACAATCCGTGGGCATTCCAAGAAACACCTAGCCAAGCATCCAATCGTCCAATTGCTCCCTTTTTAATACACTCCACGATGCCGGATATGGCTGGTTACGCATCGTTTATCTCGAATCGTTTGAAGAATGATGTCGGTAGAAAACATCAATGCCTTTCACGCAACGCGCGCCATTGAAAAACACTAGTTTGTATCAAAATATAATTCAACAGATTTATTTATTAAGTGTATTTTCTTTTTCGTAAAAAAATTATTTATTCAAATAAATGCTAAAAAGGACTACATTATTTAATTAAGCGTTTGCATCAAATCTTAACTACATGTAAGATACGCGAAGTAATACTTTTTTTATTCGGTAAAATGACATTTAACACTTTGTCACACTTGAATACATATTTGGAAAAGTTAATATATTAAAAAGTTGATCTTATAAAAACCACCATATCTTTTTACTCTAAATAAGTTGATCTTACAAAAAAGGTATAGCTATTTGCACACCAATATGACTATTTGCACACTAAACCCTAGCTTTACCTACGTTGCGTATCAAGCTATACGCAGCATATAAGTTGCATGGAATTCAGAGTCTACCCAGCAATCATTGGCACAAACAACCAGGGTTTATAGGTCTCGTATAGTACTATAGGTGTGGTTTAGGTTTCGTATAGTACTATAGGTGTAGTATAGGTATCGTATAGTACTATAGGTGTAGGTTTAGGTCCCGTATAGGCCTATAGGTGCGGTTTAGGTCCCGTATGGGCCTATAGGTGTGGTTTAGATCCCGTATAGGCCTAAGGTGTGGTTTAGGTCCCGTATAAGCCTATAGGCATATACAAGACCTATAGAAAACCTGTATTAGATTTATACTACACTATATGATGCAATACGATACGATACCATAGAACACCCGTATAGGCCTATAGGCATATACAAGACCTATATGAGACTTATACGATGTTTATACGAGACTTATACTATATGAGACTTATACGAGGTTTTTAAAAAATACACCTTTTATATACGCTGCGTATAGGCCTATACGCGGCATATATAAAGAGTCAAAAAGATAATTTTACCACAATTTTGGGGTTAAAAATAAAAACTACCATTTATATACGCCGCGTATAGACCTATACGCAGCGTATATAAAGAGTGAAAAAGACAATGTTACCCCTGTTTTTGGCTGCGTATAGCCTCCAATCTAGTGGTAAAATGGTTTTTTTTTTACTATACGCCACGTATAGCCCTACATGTGGCGTATATATGGGGCAAGTTTGGTTAAAAAACCATTTTACCCCTGGGTTGGGGGTTATACGGAACGTATATATAGGTTTTTTTTAGAAACATTTATACATTATTGATGGTTTTAGCCCCCAATCCGAGACTTGGTATAATAATTTAATTTAAAAGAATATTATTGAAACGGTATAATATATTCGAACCGTACAGGGATATTTCAAAATATTTAACGGTTTTAATTTAAACGGTATAGTATGGAAACGGTATAATATATATATTCGAAGCGTACACAAGTATTTAAAAATAACTAACGGTATGATATTTAAACGTTTATAGCATTCGAACCGCACTAGACATGGTATAATAATTTAATTTAAACGATAACAGTATAATATATTCGAACCGTATATACTTTTCCCCAAAAAAAATTAACGGTATATAATATTAATGGTATAACATTAACGGTTATATATTTTAAGCGATTTAACGTTGGAACCGGGTGAGAATTTATACCACAAATACATCAAAATAACCAAAAAAAATCTGATGAGTTATATACGCTCCGTATAGCTCTATACGCAGCGTATATAAACATTGTTTATCTGTATCAGTGATTGTTGGGCAGCCTCTGAATTCCATGCAACTTATACGTTGCGTATAGCTTTATACGTAGCGTATATAAACCCTAAGTGTGCAAATAGGCAACTTTGGTGTGTGAATAGTCTGTGCCTATAAAAACCACCATATTTTTTTACTCTAAAGTTTCAAAACTTAATAAAATACATGGATTCATTAATTAAATCAACAATAAACGTTGGCTTAGGGCCGGCCCAAGGGTAAGCCAAATGAGGCTTAGGCCTTGGGCCACATAAACTATAAGGCCTCCATTTAAAAAAAAAATTATATTAAATGTATTTTCTCAAAACTCTAGTTGTATAGGTTAGGGCGGCTTATGGCAGCGGCATTATGGCACGGGAAGAGAAACAACCGCGCCTCATCATCTTCTTCAAGTCTTCAAGACTTCAACGGTAATTTTATTCATCTTCTTTATATGTCGCTGCATCATGTCGGTCGTTGCATCCTTCCTTGTCGCTCGACACTGATTCATCTTCTTAAGTTCTTAAATTGTTGCTTAATTTACAAAATCAAATCACTGTACTGATTCATCTTCTTACAAAATCAAGTCGCTCGGCTCAGTGGCTGCATCTTCGCTGAATCGCTGCATCCTTGTCGCTCAGTCTGTTGAAGGTAAAGCCCTAATTTCCTAGTTGCCTAATTTTCTAGTTAAAATCTGTTGCCTAATTGAAGTTTGTGATATTAGCCCTAATTTCTTAGTTGCCTAATTTTTTGTTAGCGTCCCAATGATGGATCGTATCCTACTGAGGCATGATGCGGTCCTGAGGGCACATCTGGTTTTACCCAGCTGTTACCCCAGCGAGTTTCTCGTGTGGGGGCAGTATGGTTTCCAGGGGGAGATCAGCTTGCGGGGGGTCGGGGCCCGATAGAACATCGCGTCCTCAAGTGCGGGGCTGACGAGAGTTTTATCTTTGACAAACTCCCGATGACAGCTAAGTCATGTACATAGAAAGTCACTCTAAAAAAAAAAAAAAAAAGAAAGATAATCATCAAAATTTTCAAAGTTAGTTATTATCTCACATCCACCCAATATCAACACAAATAATTAGAAGATCTAATTCATCACCAAGAGCATATCCAAGTAATCATTTTAGGGATAACCGACAACATTTTATAAATTGCCAAAATTTACACCACTAAACGTTAAAGGGTGTGATGGTTATGGTTGGAACATGATTCATCACGTAGAAACATGAATGGAAAGTTATACCATCCACTTCCCTAATCCACCATGATTTGCATTGATTAAACCATAGCAACCATGGTCCTCCTTTTCATTTTTCAAATAATCATTTCTTTTTTTTCTTTAGAAAAAGATAAATGAAAATAAACAATGAGATATTGGTTTTGGTCATTACCACACCCTTAGGGTAGTGGTTTTGAATTATGGATTAAAAATGGGTGACATGACACTGACGTGAGGGTAATGACCACATCATATAGCTAATAACTATTAATTTTTTAATCCATATTCACACCTTGCCCAACTATAAACAGAAAAAACACACTAACCCTAAGACTCCACCTGCATTATTTTATTCCAAATATCTCACATGACCTGGCAAAACCTCCAAACTTATAGTTATTATTAAAAGAAAAAAAAAATATATCACACACACCAAATTTTTCCAAATATATATACTCTTTTCTGCCATTTGTTTTTCTTATCAGACGCAAAAAATATTTTTTTCATCACACACGTATACTTCTGGTTGAACTTTAGGATTTACGGTTAAGGGTTTTGCTGAACAAGAAAAACCAACAAAAATGATGGGTTTGATTTCTTGTTACAGTGAATTATCAGTTCAACTGTCTCAAAAATCATCATGTTCAAATCACAAGAATGTTTCAAATTCGGTTTCTCAAAAGAAACTGAATTTAACCGGGTCGATCCAAACCGCCACTACGAATATATACAAAACCACCTTATCCACCGGCAGCCACCACCTGATCACCGTCACGTGGTGCCGGAACGCCACAACACAAGGCCTTCAAATAAGCTCCGGCGACGACCCCACCACGGTTTTCCGGTTAAACACGAATTCAAGATTGTTTCGGAAAAAACGAGGTACCAAAGTGTTTGAAACGGTCAATAACTCAAAGTTCGAGGTTTTCTATGATCTTTCAACAGCGCAGTACGGCCCCGGCGCAGAACCTGTTGAGAAGTACTATGTTTTAATCATGGTTGATTCAGAACTGGGGTTGTTCCTAGGAGACATGTCGGACGACGCCGTTTTGAAGAAAGTCAAAATGCAGAAACAAAATGTGAAGTTTTATTTAGTTTCACGGAAGGAGTATATTTACGGAAATACCCTTTATTCTACAAAGGCTCAGTTTTCTGATGCCGGAAGTTTGCATGATGTTGTGATCCGGTGCACCGGAGAAGGTGACGGTGTGAAGAATAATCCGACGTTATCGGTTTGTATCGATAAACGGGTCGTGATTCGGGTTAAGAGGCTACAGTGGAATTTTAGGGGGAACCAGACCATAGTTGTTGATGGGTCATCGGTTGATCTAATGTGGGATGTTCATGATTGGTTTTTCGGTTCCGGGTCCGGATCCGGGACCCGGACCGGGTCGGGCCATGCGGTTTTTTTGTTTAGAACAAGAAACGGGGTGGATAGTAGGTTATGGTTGGAAGACAAGGTGAGGACTAAAGATGAGATGAAAGAATTTTCCTTGTTAGTTTACGCGACCAAAAGTTAGAAAGAAGTGAATACATACATCTTGTAAAAATTATAATTATTTTTGTGTTTTATTTTCCTTTTTTTTAAAACAAGTTTTTTTCTTATGTTTACACATACTTTGTGTATTATTTTCCTTTAAAAAAAGTTTTTCTTATGTTTACACATACTAATTCAAAACCTTGGGATATATCTAAACCATGATTATGATATATGGAATCGATGTGTTATTTTTGCTGATAAATACAAAACTGATAATAATAATTTGTTTACAAAATTGATATTACATTTTCTTTTGTTCCCACATTCCACTCCTCTTGTCTTTCTTTGTGTCCACTCTAACTCGGATGAAAAACACTCTCACTGTTGGTTCTTTTCGCTAGTACTGGACCGTCTATGATGGGTCGGGAGAAAAACACTCTCACTGTTGGTTCTTTTCGCTAGTACTGGACCATCTATAATGGGGTTCCCGCTGGTACTAGAGACGCCACATTAGAAGACAGTGAATACGTAATAGAAAATTTGACTGCTAAGATGGTCAATAAACCATAAACCGTATGTACTCTTGGTCATATAGCACGTTAGATATAATAATAAGAATAATAATAAGAACAACAACAACAATAAGTCACACGCATAAAGTTTATATATGACTTATTTCGGAAATTATAGACTTTTGTTTAAATTAGACGTTTTTACATAATGGAGTTGGTATCGAAGCACTTTTGACCTAGACCTTTTCAATTTTGAGGAATTATTGTGTGGTTCATTGGTTCTCTTGCATGAAAGGCTGTTTTTGGTCTTAAAAGAGATGGGAGGCGAAGGAATATTTATATATTTAACGTAACGTTGTTATTTCAATATATTTTTTCGTAATCTTCAAATAAACCGTAGTTTCTCCTTCTGTATATCATTACTTGTTGAATAAAAGTTTATGCTGCTCATTAAACTTTACATCACAATATAGTATCTTTAAATTTGCCATTATTAAAATATTTTCTTCTTAAACTAAAAAATCCTGTCGTTTTATTTACATTTATATTGTTAAGAGAATAATAAAAAATATTGATATCATCTAAAGACATTTATATAATATAAATTGCTAAATACATAATAAGAAGAAAGAAAGGGATAAAATATAAATAGTTAAAAACTAAAAGATTTAAAAAAAATAGAGATGCGACTTAGCATCATTATATACTGAGATATTTGGTTGCGAGTCATTATACACAAATAACAAATAATTAGATGATGGGTTAATAAAATACAACTTTTTTTAGTTCATTTGGTTATATATTCATCTAAAGTTATGAGGATTTCATCACTTAAACACATTTATATAAATTTTCTTAAATAAACATAATTTATATATACATTTATAGTCTTCCGTTACCAGTAATTAAAAAAATAGAAATATTGTATCTCTGTAGCAATGTATATTTTCTACAATAACACTTTAAGTTTGTTATAAAAAATTAGGAATTAATTTAACGATCTAAACTAAAGTTGATTTTAAGACTATTATAAATTTGTGTTTAACTATAATAAATTTAGGATTAGAAAAAAGAAAAGTGTAGGTGATGATTTAAAATCATTACTTACAGGCATGTATGATGCTGAAACTGAATGTGGAGAATATAATATCTAGTACGTCATAGTGTGGGCATTGATCGGTGGCAATGCTCATTAAAGGAGTGTCATGCCCACACATGAAAGTTAATTAAAAAAGATCCTACACATTCTTTTTTCCTGCCGACACATGTAGTTGATAAAAAAAAAATTCCACACATTTTTCTCGGCCCAAAATGGTCGGTTGCCACTTCTTTGTTTAGTTGGAGGTTTTGTAAGATAAAAATGATTGAGATGGGGAAGATGATGCATGAATTATGAATTCTCATTTACCCAATTCAAAATATATATCTTCATTATACTCAGTAAATTTTACCAATAGCAAAGCTAAGGTAGGATCTGAGTAGAGTAATATGTAGACAGCCTTAACTCTACCCCGTAGGAATAGAGAGGCTGCTTTCAGTGAGACCCCCGACTCAATAGTAGTTTTGCATCAAGTCTTGGACATAAGGCACATAACACTCAGCAATTGAGACAACTGCCGATTAGTGCATGTACCTCATTGTCTTTCAGCTATCAACGCCACCACATGATGCATGATTAACCATCCCCTCTTTTAACGTTATTTTCACAAACTTAGTAATATAACGTTAAAATTAGTGTACTTTCACTTTTGCCCCCCGAGCGCCCAGTGGCGAAGCATGAGATTTTCCGACGGGGGTCGAAAACGTATGTACCCAAAAATTTCTATAGAACCGGGGGTCGAAAACGTATATGCCCAAAAATTTATATACGAAAACTACATAGTCTCCACTACCGAGTGAAAAGTTCGGGGGGTCGGCCGCCCCCTCCCGCCTTACTTAAGTTGCGCCCCTGCGAGCGCCCACACATATATACATTATATGCGCATACCGCAAGCGGGGCGTACAATTCAAAATATTACATCTATTTTTTTTATTTATAAGTGATATAGCGTGTGAGGATTAGGTTCAAGAGTGAATAATTTTTTAGAGTAAACTTAGTGAACTAATCTTGGCTCTTGATTATTTTTTAGATTAAAAGGGTAAGATTGATGTCACACCCCAATCGATGGCGGAATCATCGGGGCATGGCACTGAGCGAAACAGATTGTCCAGAAGTTTCCATAACAACTATCTATATAATCCAGTTAATGATACGTCCCATACCGTATCCCGAATAAACAAATACATTATTACAGATAACATCCAAACAAGTAGTTCTGTCCCGACAACTTAGATTTAATTTAATACAAAACATAAATATTGTTCAAATGCTCCTAAAGACCCAGCCTGACAAGATCTACCGACAACTATGCTCTAGTTGTTCTTTCCTGACAGACAACTATTTGTTGGGGGCCTCTAGAGCTTTATTCTAGCCTCGCTTTCCTAGCAAGCAAACATTTTAAACACCTGTCACATACGTTAAAATACAGTCAATACATAAATGTAAAGATGAACATACAAGTTTGATATAGCATATAGAGTTCGAATAGTTTACGCATAACCAGCACGTACACAGAGGAAAATGAAGCATGTTAATTATCGACATGGATCTATCGATACCAATGACTGCGGGTTGACCGTCCGAGACGGTTCGCAATACATGATTACCACCGTAATCCATGCAAGTAATTGTCCTTAACAATCCCCGTGTGAACGGGTTCTGAGTCCAAACTATAGTACTACGTCGTTAAGGCAGGTAGACAGCATTCCACGTGTAAACACAATCAACAAGCATTCATTCAGTCACGTAATACATGCGAATCGGTTAGCGTTCAAATAATTGAGTAGTGTGTTCGATAGTGATTTAGATAAGTAACGCATGTAACACCCAAAAGTGCTAAAAGCAAAAAGGGATCGAGTATACTCACAGCGATTGGTTAATGGATTGAAGGGAGCGCTTGAGAGTAGGGTTAGCCTGAACAGTTTGATAGCATAACGATGAATGCACATAGAATGAAAACAAGTGTAAACGGGTCGAACAACCTAGTCGATCGAACGACAGGTTCGATCGGGTGGGTTGTTCGTTCGGCTGGACAATTCGTTCTGACAGCCTACCCAATCCGCCGGTAGGCTCGATCAGTTGGACTGTTCGAGTGGATTGTTTCTTTCTTTGGTGTGTTTGTGTGCGAGGATTTGAACTTTTGAAGTTTTCGTTGTAGCATTTGAGAACACTGAAGTGTTCTTACCTTTCAGGTCGATCGATAGAACAGTCTGTTCGATCGGTCGGCTTATCCGATCGGTTAGGAACTTCAGTAGTAGTCCTCGTTAGGTTGTCACTCGATCGAGCAGCATATCCGATCGAGCAGCCTGTTCGTTCTGATAGCATGTTCGATCGGGTGGCACCCCAATGCGTTGAACGAGTTAAAAATTGATTAAGTGTTGAAGCATAGTATCTCATGATCCGAAGAGTAATGTTTACCAATCGATTAGGTCGTTCGATCGGTCATTACTTCGTTCAATACTATACCTCATGAATTTGTTAAGGTGTGGGGCCACATGCTAGCCGATCGGCTGGCCTGGTCGATCGGCTGACATGCCCGATCGGTTGGGCTGTTCTTTCGAACAGCCTAACCGTGCGGTCAGCATCCTGACCTGGTTGGCCTATTCGTCTAACACTTGGCTGTTCCGCTTGATTGACGTTATGTTGAGGTAGTTTGACAACGAGTTGAACTATGTCACTGTCGTTCTTACTTGTTTCTCCTGCTCGGACAGGAATCACCCAAGTCCGGCTGGTGAACGGTTCGGATCGTTAGTTTAACGTTTAACCCATGGTCGGTGAACCTCGTAGATAGAACCCGAATCTTGAACCACCCAACCATTGGAATGATCGGTGAGTCGGCTCAAGCTCCGTTTCTACCGGTTTGAAAGCATTGAGTGTAAAAGAGTTGAAAGGAAGTTGGAAATCCTCTTTTCAATCCTTTACATCGTGTAAATGTTTAGATCTCTGATAGATCTTGACTTGTTTATGTGGAAATCGGTTAGATCCGAGCTATTCATGGTGGGTTGAGGCCAAACCACGATGTTCTTGAAGAACACCATGATGGCATCATCCTAGAATGCTTAGATCTTGATGATTTCACGGTCAGAAATCAAGATTTGAAAGATAGAAAGGTGTAGAAGTGTGCATTGATCAAGAAAGTACAAGATTTAGGGTGAAAACTTACCGGAAATGGAAGAAATCTGAGAAAAAGAGGAGGAGCACGAGCTGGTCGGTCAGAGCTTTCCAAAAGTGGAAAGGATGACAATGATAGCCCTATTTATAGGCTCCAAAAGAGGAAAGGGTTGGCCGATCGGCCAGGCATCCCGATCGGACAGCCTGCTCGATCAGACAGTCCGTCCGATCGGCTGGGCTGTTCGATCGGCTGACAGCCTGATCGATCAACAACCTGGTTTGAGTGTTCGGTGCGACGATTTTCGATACTTTGATTTCGATTGAAGACGTTACGAGTACGATAGAGTTTCCTATTCAAATTACTTTCAGTCCCAACTACTATATCTAACATATAATCTCCTATGATTCACCCTATCCTTACGTTACCATTCGTCGTAGTTCGATTTTGATTGTATTCGATTTGAGATTTGAGTTTCGATTCGAGTTTCGATTGATTTGATTGAATACCACACAAATCATAAAGTAAGCACGCACAGGTAACACATAAGGCACACACACACGTATACAACAAACAAGGTTCGCATAGTTCGAGATTCGAGTTCGATGATAGTTAGATCGGTTTGATTATAGATTAGTTAACTTTATCGCATTGTTACTTCCTACTGATCACAGTCGTAAATCGGTTTGCGTTGATAAAACGTTCGATTACTTCGATTCTTCCTGATTACAACACTTACTCCACATAATATAAATAATACTGAAAATAGACTATCTATAGTCAAAGAAAGTCAAAGTTGACTTGGACTTTGACTTTGACTTTGACATTGACATTCGAAAACACGGGGTGTTACAGCCTCCCCTTGTTTAGGGAATTTCGTCCCGAAATTAGGCTCGAAGCTGCACAGCACCGTGAATTACCAATTTGACGCTTCAAATCTTTATTTGAACAATTGCGGGTACTTGGCCTTCATGTCGCTTTCGAGTTCCCAAGTGAACTCTCCGCCTCGTTTGCCTTCCCATCGGACTTTCAGAATAGGGATGTGAGAGCGCCTGAGTTGCTTGGTGTGGCGATCTGTGATTTCGACAGGCTTTTCCACGAAGTGTAGCGTTTCGTTGACCTGAAGATCGTCGAGAGGTACAATCAAATCATGATCAGCTAGGCACTTTCAGAGGTTTGACACATGGAAAGTCGGGTGGACGTTACTGAGTTCCTCCGGTAGTTCGAGTTTGTAGGCGACTTTTCCGATCCTTTCCAGAATCTTAAAAGGTTCAACATATCGAGGCGCCAGTTTCCCTTTCTTGCCGAATCTGACTACACCCTTCCAAGGGGATACCTTTAGGAGTACGTAGTCGCCAACGTCAAATTCAAGGGGCTTGCGTCTTCTATCGGCGTAACTTTTCTGTCTATCCCTGGCCTTTGCCAAGTTGTCGCGGATCTGGAGGATTTTGTCAGTCGTTTCTTGTAATATCGCGGGACCGGTTAATTGTGAATGACCGATCTCGTGCCACACAATAGGCGAACGACATCTTCTCCCATACACGGCCTCGAATGGTGCCATTTGTATGCTGGCATGATAGCTGTTGTTGTACGAGAATTCGACTAGCGGCAGGTGTTTGTTCCAACTACCACCGAAATCTATAACACACGCGCGGAGCATGTCTTCAAGAGTACAGATCGTTCTTTCAGTCTGTTCGTCAGTTTGAGGATGGAACGCAGTACTCAGATTAAGCGACGTACCAAGGGCCGCTTGAAACGTTTCCCACAGTTGCGAAGTAAACCGAGCGTCACGGTCTGAAATGATGTCACGAGGCGTACCATGATTACAAATGATCTTGTCGGTGTAGATTTGGGCTAGTCGTTCTACCTTGTAGTCTTCCTGTATTGGCAGAAAATGGGCTGATTTGGTCAGACGATCTACTATAACCCAAATGTTGTCGTGACCTGATGGCGTGGGCGGAAGTTTGGTTATGAAATCCATAGCTATACTCTCCCACTTCCATATAGGGATTGGAGGTTGTTCGAGTAAGCCGGAAGGTCGTTGATGTTCAGCCTTGTCTCTTGCACAAGTCAGGCAACCTCCAACATAGAGAGTAATATCCCGTTTCATTCCCCGCCACCAGTACTTGTAACGAAGGTCCTGGTACATTTTATCGGCACCGGGATGAATGGAGTATCGGGACTTGTGGGCTTCATTCATTATAACCTTTCGCAAATCGGTCCGCTTGGGGATCCAGATTCGGTCCAGATAATAGAAAATCCCATCTTCTTTGCTTACAAGCTGAGCTCCGTCGTGATAGATTGTTTCCTTCTTCAAAGTGCGTTCGTTGAAATAGGCATGCTGAGCTTCGCGGGTAAGAGCTTCGAGGTTGTGCTGGGCTTGGGTATTGCGAATACTAAGCAAATAACTCCGTCTGCTGAGTGCGTCGGCAACAATATTTGCCTTGCCTGGGTGATAACGAATCTCACAGTCGTAGTCGTTAAGAAGTTCTACCCATCGGCGTTGACGCATGTTAAGTTCTTTCTGATTAAAGATGTGTTGTAAACTCCTGTGATCGGTGAAGATCGTACACTTGGTACCATACAGGTAGTGTCGCCAAATCTTCAATGCAAAAACAACTACGCCTAGCTCGAGATCGTGGGTTGTATAGTTCTTCTCGTGGATTTTGAGCTGACGAGATGCGTAAGCTATAACCTTGTCTCGTTGCATGAGGACACAACCGAGACCTAGGTTAGAAGCATCACAGTAGACAATGAAATCGTCGTTTCCGTCTGGTAACGTGAGAACGGGAGCATTGCAGATCTTGCGCTTAAGGGTTTGAAAAGCAGACTCTTGTTCAGTTCCCCAAACAAAAGACCTGTCTTTATGGGTAAGAGCGGTAAGCGGCACAGCGATCTTAGAAAATCCTTCGATAAACCGTCGGTAATAACCCGTTAATCCGAGAAATGATCGGACTTCAGACGAGTTCTTTGGTGTAATCCAGCTTTTAACTGCTTCAATCTTCGTGGGATCGACATGGATACCCTGACTATTCACGATGTGACCCAGAAACTGAACCTCCTTCAACCAGAATTCGCACTTGGAGAATTTGGCATAGAGTTGGTTCCCCTGGAGTAACTCGAGGACCAAACGTAGATGTTGCGCGTGTTCGGCCTTCGATCTGGAATAAATCAGGACATCGTCGATGAACACAATGACGAAACGGTCAAGATAAGGCTTACACACGCGATTCATCAGATCCATAAAAACCGCGGGTACGTTGGTTAGACCAAAAGGCATAACAACGAACTCATAGTGGCCGTAGCGAGTGCGAAAGGCTGTTTTATGTACGTCTTCTTCCTGAATGCGCAACTGATGATAGCCTGAACGTAAATCGATCTTAGAGAAACACTTGGCACCTTGCAGCTGATCAAATAAGTCATCGATTCGGGGCAAAGGGTAACGGTTCTTGATGGTTAGCTTATTCAATTCCCGATAGTCGATGCACATCCTGAACGACCCATCCTTCTTTTTAACGAAAAGGACTGGCGCGCCCCATGGGGAGGTGCTCGGGCGAATGAAGCCTTTTTCAAGTAGCTCCTGGAGTTGGTTCGAGAGTTCCCTCATTTCGGATGGCGCGAGTCGATAAGGGGCTTTAGCAACAGGGTTAGCTCTAGGAATAAGGTCAATACGAAAGTCGATATCACGACTTGGCGGTAGTCCAGGAAGATCATCAGGGAACACCTGAGGAAATTCACGAACCACTAGAACGTCTTTGACTTCAACCTTCTTTTTCTTTTCCTTCTCCGCTACTACAATGTTGGCCAAGAAAGCGCTGTATCCCTTGCGGAGATGCTTGCCAGCTTGGACACATGACGTAAGTTTAAGACCTTTCGAAGCTGTCTCACCATACACACACAATAAATCTCCATTTGCTAGAGAGAATCGAATCATCTTTTCGAAGCATACAACTTCAGCATGGTTTTCACGAAGAACGTCCATGCCTACTATGACGTCAAAACTTCCGAGTTGCATTGGAATAAGGTCGATTGGAAAGAGGTGATTGTTGAGCTCGTGAGTACAATCACGGAGAACAGAGTTAACGGTGACAGTTCTTCCAGTAGCGACTTCGACTTTGAAAGACGAGGGGAGATAAGAACGCTTACGACTAAGGAGCTTCTCGAATTCAGACGACACAAAGCAGTTATCGGCTCCGGTATCAAACAAACATGATGCATATATACCATTCACAAGGAAAGTACCATTAACCACGTTGTTGTCAGCCTGGGCTTGACGGGCATTGATGTTAAAGGTTCTGGCACGGGCTTCTTGCTGTTGCTACTGAGGCTGCTGCTGCTGGGGTTCTTACTTCACAACTCGAGCATTGACCGCGGGTGCTTGAGCTGCAAAACAGACTCGAGCATTGACCGCGGGTGCTTGAGCTGCAGGTTGGCCTTGAGGGGCTGGAAGTAGAGCTTGATGAGCGGCGGCTTGAACTGGGGCTTGACGGGGACCATAGCGGCAGTTTGCAGTGAAATGGTCGTAGAGGTTGTAGTGAGCGCAGAAACGACAGGCGACTCCCACCGGATGATGGTATGAGCATGTCGGGCAGAGCGGGTGGGGCCTGTGTAAGCGCGCTTAGCTGGCGGTGCATTGATCACTGGAGCTTGTCGGTGGTGTGACTGCTGCTGAGCCGGTACGGCTTGCAGAGGGGCAGCAGCTGTTGTCACAGTAGAGTTCTTGTTGCTGGAGCTGTTGTTGTTGTGCTTCTTCCTTCTTCTTGACGACTTGGAGGGTTGAGCAGTGGTGGTGTCGACGGTTGACGTGGCGGTGGCTTGGTGCAGAGACTTGGATGGCTTATCCTAGAAACCAGATTTTACTCGCTTGTTGTTGATCTCGGCGGAAAGCAAGTTGGTCTCCTCAATTGACGATGTCTTGGCGGCGTGAACAAAGTCGGCTACACAATCGGGTAGAGCTCGAATATACTTCTTGATGGCCATGTCTGGAGTCTTGACCTGATCGAGACAGATGATGGTGAGCTGCTTAAAGCGTGCAGTTAAAGCAGCGTTGTCTCCATCCTTCTGCTTGATATTCCAAAACTCGTCCTCCAGCTTTTGGCGTTCGTGGGGAGGGCAAAATTCGTCCATCATAATTGCCTTTAACTCCTCCCAAGTCAGCTCATAAGCTGCATCATTTCCGCGCTTGTTTCGTTCGGCCGTCCACCAGTCTAGAGCTCGGGACTGGAAGACGCCTGTAGCATTGAGGGTGCGGAGATTCTCAGGACAACCGCTTTGGCGCAGAGTGACTTCAACTGAAACGAACCATTAAGACATGGCGGTAGGGCCATCTTCTCCGGTGAATTCCTTGGGTCCGCATGCTTTAAACTGTTTGAAGCTGAAACCAGTCTTGCTAGCATCTTTGGGAGCATTGGTTCGCGACTCCTCAGACGACTTGCTAGATTTTTCATAGGCATCGCTTACAGCTTTTGCCACACTCTTTGCGATGAGAGTAGCGAGACGCTTGTCTCTCTTCTCTTGGCGGGTCAGATGGTGTCGGGATCCAGATGAAGACATGGTCTGCAACAGGCATCGTCACAGGACTCAACACAACGTAATTGAATATCACCTCACACGTCTACTACTTACTAAAGCTTAGGGACACGTCGAAACATGCATCACACAAACATGTAGGCACATAACCATAGATTCACGTAATCACAGAAGCACATAGGCACATAGAGCACAGAAACACATAAACACAGAAGAACATACACATTAAAACACAGAAGTAGTCAGAATATAGAAACCTATCATTCAAAGCTCGCGTGTCGTTCGTATAGCATGTCGAGTAGTTTCGTATAATCGTATAGCATGTCGAGGATTGTATAGCATATATCGCATTATAGTACTGTATAGAATTGCAACGACTTGTTAGTGTTTTGAGGTAGGATAGCAATACGAGTCGTGTGTGTTGATCGAAGTGATAGCAAAAATCGAACGAACATCAAAATTAAACACATAAACAGGCAAATACATAAAACACATAAAAGTCGAGGTAATAGATTGTCTGCGGCTACTAGACATTGACTACCCAAAGCGATTTGACTATTCACAATAGACTTGCCGTCACTTTTCGACTTTCGGGATCGCGTTCCTCCCTCGATTCTTGGGCATTCAACACATTTCCTTTAAGTCATACTTGTGAGTTTAGGTCGTTGGAGTCCGTCGAGGCTTTGGTGAGATGAGTAAAAGTTGGAATAAATTGCCAAGGTTCGGGTTTCACCCCTGGCTTAGCAATTTCTTCCTTGTTTTAGTAAAATTTGGGGAGATTATGCATCAAAATATGGATTTCACTCCTGATTTGGTATAATTCTCCTCGTTTATTGTTCGAATATTGCGAGAAAATCATAGGTAAATTGATGAAATTGACATTAGTCCAGTAATCTAGCCGGGAGTTTGCGGCTTTCACACCTATTCCTGACTAAATCGCTCGACCTTAGTCATAAATTCGAGTGCAGTGCTAGCCAGGGTACCTAGTTATATCACCTAACTGAGTCTTGCTGGTTCCTAACTATAGTCTAGGTCTCTAAGACAGCGACCCGGACTAGGTCGTGTCTTGCCTAATTCCCTATAGTTATGGCTCTGATACCAATCTGTCACACCCCAACCGATGGCGGAATCATCGGGGCATGGCACTGAGCGAAACAGATTGTCCAGAAGTTTCCATAACAACTATCTATATAATCCAGTTAATGATACGTCCCATACCGTATCCCGAATAAACAAATACATTATTACAGATAACATCCAAACAAGTAGTTCTGTCCCGACAACTCAGATTTAATTTAATACAAAACATAAATATTGTTCAAATGCTCCTAAAGACCCAGCCTGACAAGATCTACCGACAACTATGCTCTAGTTGTTCTTTCCTGACAGACAACTATTTGTTGGGGGCCTCTAGAGCTTTATTCTAGCCTCGCTTTCCTAGCAAGCAAACATCTTAAACACCTGTCACATACGTTAAAATACAGTCAATACATAAATGTAAAGGTGAGCATACAAGTTTGATATAGCATATAGAGTTCGAATAGTTTACGCATAACTAGCACGTACACAGAGGAAAACAAAGCATGTTAATTATCGACATGGATCTATCGATACCAATGACTGCGGGTTGACCGTCCAAGACGGTTCGCAATACATGATTACCACCGTAATCCATGCAAGTAATTGTCCTCAACAACCCCCGTGTGAACGGGTGCTGAGTCCAAACTATAGTACTACGTCGTTAAGGCAGGTAGACAGCATTCCACGTGTAAACACAATCAACAAGCATTCATTCAGTCACGTAATACATGCGAATCGGTTAGCATTCAAATAATTGAGTAGTGTGTTCGATAGTGATTTAGATAAGTAACGTATATAACACCCAAAAGTGCTAAAAGCAAAAAGGGATCGAGTATACTCACAGCGATTGGTTAATGGATTGAAGGGAGCGCTTGAGAGTAGGGTTAGCCTGAACAGTTCGATAGTATAACGATGAATGCACATAGAATGAAAACAAGTGTAAACGGGTCGAACAGCCTAGTCGATCGAACGGCAGGTTCGATCGGGTGGGTTGTTCGTTCGGCTGGACAATCCGTTCTGACAGCCTACCCGATGGGCCGGTAGGCTCGATCGGTTGGACTGTTCGAGTGGATTGTTTCTTTCTTTGATGTGTTTGTGTGTGACGATTTGAACTTTTGAAGTTTTTGTTGTAGCATTTGAGAACACTGAAGTGTTCTTACCTTTCAGGTCGATCGATCGAACAGTCTGTTCGATCGGTCGGCTTATCCGATCGGTTAGGAACTTCAGTAGTAGTCCTCGTTAGGTTGTCACTCGATCGAGCAGCATATCCGATCGAGCAGCCTGTTCGTTCTGATAGCATGTTCGATCGGGTGGCACCCCAATGCGTCGAACGAGTTGAAAATTGATTAAGTGTTGAAGCATAGTATCTCATGATCCGAAGAGTAATGTTTACCAATCGATTAGGTCGTTCGATCGGTCATTACTTCGTTCAATACTATACCTCATGAATTTGTTAAGGTGTGGGGCCACATGCTAGCCGATCGGCTAGCCTGGTCGATCGGCTGACATGCCCGATCGGTTGGGCTGTTCTTTCGAACAGCCTAACCGTTCGGTCAGCATCCTGACCTGCTTGGCCTATTCGTCTAACACTTGGCTGTTCCGCTTGATTGACGTTATGTTGAGGTAGTTTGACAACGAGTTGAACTATGTCACTGTCGTTCTTACTTGTTTCTCCTGCTCGGACAGGAATCACCCAAGTCCGGCCGGTGAACGGTTCAGATCATTAGTTTAACGTTTAACCCGTAGTCGGTGAACCTCGTAGATAGAACCCGAATCTTGAACCACCCAACCATTGGAATGATCGGTGAGTCGGCTCAAGCTCCGTTTCTACCGGTTTGAAAGCATTGAGTGTAAAAGAGTTGAAAGGAAGTTGGAAATCCTCTTTTCATTCCTTTACATCGTGTAAATGTTTAGATCTCTGATAGATCTTGACTTGTTTATGTGGAAATCAGTTAGATCCGAGCTATTCATGGTGGGTTGAGGCCAAACCACGATGTTCTTGAAGAACACCATGATGACATCATCCTATAATGCTTAGATCTTGATGATTTCACGGTCAGAAATCAAGATTTGAAAGATAGAAAGGTGTAGAAGTGTGCATTGATCAAGAAAGTACAAGATATAGGGTGAAAACTTACCGGAAATGGAAGAAATCTGAGAAAAAGAGGAGGAGCACGAGCTGGTCGGTCAGAGCTTTCCAAAAGTGGAAAGGATGACAATGACAACCCTATTTATAGGCTCCAAAAGAGGAAAGGGTTGGCGGATCGGCCAGGCATCCCGATCGGACAGTCCGTCCGATCGGCTGACAGCCTGATCGATCAACAGCCTGGTTCGAGTGTTCGGTGCGACGATATCATAATTTTTATAATTTTCAATAAATATTTTTTTTAACTTTCTATAATTTTCAATAAATATTGAAAAATATTCTCTGAGATTGAAATTGTAATTGTTTTTGGGCATTAACTTTTTTTTTTGAATATGTGATGAAGTTATTTATTTTTGTATACATGTGACTTGTTTCGTTTTCATTAAATTAATAATTTTTATATGAATCTACTCATGTGCATGCATAATATACTATATGTTGTTAATATACACATATGTAACCATTTCTGAATATAAGACACAGATGTATAAAAGTCTGTACACATGTGTATAAACTAACCGCTGTGTATCTTGTATAAACTGATACTTAGCAAGACTGTACACATGTGTATAAACTAACATCTGTGTATCTTGTACATACGGAAACTAGCAAGATTTTAAGGATTTTGATTATATTGTTTAATAAATGCAATTTACAAAAGACGCAAATAGCCTTCTGTCAATTATTTTAAAGGGAAGTTACAACATTATAATTACAATCTTGCTATTGTTTAAAAATCTCAAGATGATGTAATCCAATGGCTCGTATTAGTTCACATAGTTCACTCTCAACATAGTGTTCACTCTAGAATCCTACCATAGTGTGTGAAATGATAATGAAGAATTGATCACGTTGATTCTATGAATACTCAGGATAATCTTTCCCAAACCCTCAAATTCAACCCAAAAGGCAGAGAATCTGAAGTGATAAAATGATTATTGTCAAAATTGATGAATGACCATCCGAATTACATGTGAAGGATGTAAATAAGAATTGAAACTCAAAACGGGCCACAAAAAGGCCATGGGCCAAACACAAGCCCAAAAACAAAATGCATAAAATATGAAAAAACATAAAAGTGCCCGTAACTCTGATGTAGCGTGTGATACGTTAATGAAGAACAAATCACGTTGATTTTACGAATACCCGTGATGATCTTCCCCAAACCCCCAAAATTCAACCCAAAGGGCAAAGAATTCGTAGTGAAAAGTGATTATTCTCAAAGTTCATAACTGACCATTCGAATTACATGAGAAAGATATAAATAAAGACAGAAATTTGAAATGGGCCACAAAAAAGCAATAGGCCAAACACAAACCCAAAAACAAAATGCAAAAAACACTGAAAAAAACATAAAAGTATCCACAACTCCCACTGGAATGAGTTTTTTTGGGCTGAAACTTGGACAATGCCCCTCCAGGTCCTTGCCACGACGTGCTCCTCGCTTCAAGCTTTAATTTGACTGGTCAAACGCCTAAAACGGAGACCCGTAGTCAAAGTAATGCCCGTTTTCATAAATCACCCTTGGTAGCTTGATCATGGGCCTCCAGAAATGCCATGGCTTGATCTTCTACACTTGGGCCGCATCAAACTCCCATTAGAAAGCATTTTTGGGCTGGAAATTGGACGAGGCGCTTCCGGGTCCTTGCCACGACGTGCTCCTCGCTTCAAGCTTTGATTTGACTGATCGAACGCCTAAAACGGAGACCCCTATCCAAAGTTATGCTCGTTTTCGTAAATCACCATTGGTAGCTCGATCATGGGCCTGGCTTGATCTTCTACACTTAGGCTGCATCAAACTCCCATTCGAATGTGTTTTTTGGGCTGAAACTTGGACAAGAACCTTCCGGGTCCTTGCCACGACGTGCTCCTCGTTTCAAGGTTCGATTTGACTGGTCGAACGCCTAAAACAGAGATTCGCAACAAAAGTTATGGTCATTTTCGTAAATCATCCTTGGTAGCTCGATCATATGCCTCCATAGACGCCATGGCTCGATCATCCACACCTGGACCTGCATCAATAAGACATTAACAATTAACTCGCATTTAAATTTTAAGAATTATTGACCGTACCTCAATGTACATAATTATTTCAAAACTTTTCCATTCTTCTATTCAACCGTCCAAATGGAGAAAAGTTAGTCCACCATGTGTTTATGGTTGTTTCCAATCCATTCTTCTATTCACTTCGATATATCTTTTTCAAAACACCTTTAAATTAGTCTAACACTTACGGTTATACTTTTCATTTCATACATGATATATCCCTTCTTAAAAGTAAAAAACTAACACTTATAATAATCATTAAATATAATACATTTCACATAAACCCAAACATGAAAAGATTTTTTTTGCTACATATAGAATTATTGGTTTTGTTGTTCGTCGTCTTCGATAAATAAAATGCACATGAAAGGTTTTCTTGTGTCTTTTAGTAGGACCATCAACCATGTATTATGGACAAAAGAGTTTTAGATGATGATGATTTTTGGAATTTCCGTACATCGCCATGGTGGTCGTGTGTAGGTAATTCTAGAGAAAACACACGTACTAATCGTTTTTAGATTGGATAGTGACACGATATAGAAATTCAGCATACTTAAAGAGAATTCCAATGAGGATGTAAAAGAAACAGTTTGTTTAAAAAGTTATTGGTAATATTATAAAATATAAACTTATAGATAAACTACTAGCTTAATTCATAAAATAAAATTGACATTGAAATAAAAATGAACCGTAGAGGTATCTTGTTAATTATACTTCAAGATACTTTGTTAGGCCATTCATAACCCGGACATCTAAAGAGGTCTGTTGACCGATGTGAATGATGTGATAGCTAATGTGGAGTAGAGAAGTAGGGGGCGTCGACACAGAGGAGAGAAGGGGGCGTTCGTAGCCTCTGTTGCACAGTCATAAAACATCTATACATTAATCTTTCTACAACATAGAACCATAAAAATGACTTCACAATGCACTTCATCAATGCAAGTCTACTGCATTCAAAATTAAAATCACGCCGCAACGCGCGGGTTAACATTAACTCGTTAATATACAATTAAAAAATTAAAAAAAAAATCAACTTTTTTCTATAAAATAGGTAAACCTTTGTTCTAGTCTTCTAGATACGTTCTTGGTCTGTAATGTTGAGCCTTGACTATGACGATTAATCTTAAGAGCCTTCTTTCCCTTTTGACGAGATGGCTAATCCGCATACATTCGGTTTTCAGAGAACAATTATAGATGAAATTATGATATTTGGTATAAAGTTGTGTACAAAAGAATACCCACTGATGTACGAATTAATTACCAACTTTTCAACACTCGATGGCTAATCCGCATACATTAGGGGGAGGGGGTGGTCATCACTCATCACTCACAACATCCAATCAAGTTCCACCATATCATCAACCATTATTCGATCACTCACAACCTTTTTTTAGTGGCAATGGTCATCACTCACAACACCCAACAATAAACTCTCACACCCCCTCACATCCATCCATTTATCACGTGTGAAAAAAATTCATCGAAATATATCATCACTCGTTAAAGTTGTTTGGTGGCGGTGGAATTTTTGTTTGTTCCACGCGTGGAACATGTCTATCATGGAGAAAATTAGGGGTGTTCAAAACTATCCGTATCCGAAAATCTGATTCGAAACATCCGATATCCGAATCCGAAATATCTGAAAAATCGGATATCCGAAACTTATAGTGTGTGTTATATATGAAACGGGTCAAATAAAAGCTCTCGCTAATGGGGGTGTGGGTTGGTTAAAAACATGTTGAAAGGCGTTTCGAGCTCACATTTTAATTTTAATAATGCACTAGATTGTAGCCATAGCCGCGCGTTGCGGCGGCGATGCCTTTGTTGTTTAAGGCTGACGACACGTTATGTGATGCGTTAACCATATAAACACGTGTTGTGTTCAAAGTCTCATAATCACTTGTCTAGATATATATACACACACATATACCCGTCTAAATTCTCTCGTGTTATGCCGATTTATCTAACCATTGGTCGTCATCACAATTCACTCAACCACAATAGAATCAAATGTGTGTGTTGCTGCCAACTGCTGATTGCACTTGCAAACCAAAAGTCAAAATTGGTCACCAAATTCTAATAATAGACAATGCATGAGATTTTAGAAGCAACAAATATTTATTAGGAAAACCATAAGAACTCTTCTTAAAAAAAATTCCCTCCATTCAGTTGTAGATTTCTGGAAAATGAAAAATATCACATAGAAATGTCAATGTGGTGATTTGGGTGGTTATTATTTTACGGATTAAATGGTTAAAATAGGAAGTAAGCTAGAGTATGTGATCAAGCCTGTGTTAGTCCTTGAGGTGTTAAAAATTCAAACTTAGGCTATGAAAAAACATTTCATATGAAAGAAAGTATTATCCCTAACTAAAATTAAAGCATACAACACAAAAACATCATGGTGTAATTTTCTAACACAAATAAAATGATTTAAATATTAAAATTGCAACATTATCAAGAGAAGTAAACTTACATTTTCATCAGATGGTTCCACGTTAGGCTAAAGGGTATGGAGAGCCTCATCCCCAAGGGGATGAGGCGCCACGTAGGTGCCACGTAGGCTCGGCTTGGAGGGGATGGACCTAGGGGGTGGGGGATGAGTCCCTTTATATATATATATATATATATATATATATATATATATATATATATATCTATGTATAGATGTGTGTGTGTGTTAGGAGAGAGGAGAGAGGCACGGCACATCCGGCTGTGGGGAGCCGATGTTGCCGAGCCGACCCTATGGGGGGCGGTGTGGGGGACCGGCGCCGGTCCTAGCCGGGCCTCAGTTGGCCCCCATACCCTTCAGTCTTAAAAACACAATGTTCCCCTCACATTTTTAAATGGCGCATGGTTCCTTTCGAGATGAGCTGAACTTTAATAGGCCAGTTTCAGCAATGATGAACTGTCCTAGTCCTTCACCTAAACATGAATTACCAAAGATTCTCTGTAATGATTTGTACGCAGGGCCTGAACTTGAATCATCATTCTCTGTGATGATTCTTGAAAATTATTTTGTCTCCTAGATGTTGACAAAGGTAAACCTGGAAAACTTTATAATGTGTTCAGTGTTAATATTTTGTTTCTCTTTCAATTTATGAACAACCTCATGATTTTGTTTGGGTTGCGCTTGTTCCAGTGGGCGTACCAGTGGTCCTCAATTTTGTTGCCCCTTGTTCCTCCTGGTAATCATGCAGCGTCACTGATGATCCGCAAATCAATGTGACAATTTTCCTCATTAGTAAAATATCGTATGACCATTCCATTTGAGAACAGAGTGACAAAAAAGTTAAAAAATATAATAAACAAATGAAGGTTATACTTTTTCTTCAACGTTGAGGGAGTCATTGTCGTCTTTTACTTGTTCTACCTTCTGGCACCACCACCAGGGGCGGATTTAAAGCCAATTAGGGGGTTCCCAGGAACCCGTTCAGCTCGTAATTTATAGAGTTAATCATATGAAAAATCCGTTCAGCTCGTAATTTATAGAGTTAATCATATGAAAAATTCTGAAGGAACCCTTTAATATTTTGTAGGGGAACCCTATAACCAATTCTATAGACTGGCAAACTGGTTCAGCGTGTGCTTGTGACATCTTGAGTTCGAGTCAACTTAGTCCGTTTTTAACTAAAAATACGAATTAGGCTTTAGATATGCAACTAAAAATACCAATTCTCTCTTTCTTTTTCATCTAACTTATACAGCTTTATATACATTTATACTCAACTAAACTGTTAACATACATTTATACTCAACTAAACTGTTAACTGGAATGAAGATTTGCAACTTTAAATTGCATCAGGGTAGTAACTACTTATCATCTCTGAGGTGAAATATTGATTAACTAATTTTGTATAAAGTTTATGTTGTATCCTATAATGTTAAGCTCGATCTTATTTGTAAAGACCATCTTATTTATATGACGTATTTTTAAATTTATCATGACAATGGTTTTTTTCATTATTGTATCGTATTTTTATTATGTGATGAACCTTACCCGACCCGAATCATTGAACTGGCCCGTGTTTTTTATGTTAGGACATACGATATTGAAACACTTAAAAAAGTGAACCCCTTAGAAAAAAATTCTTGGATCCGCCACTCACCACCACCCAAACTACTACCCATCACCACCCTCTACACCCACCCTCCCTCCATCTCAAACCCGAACATCATATCGTCCACCACCAGCTTCACAATCTTCCTACACCAGTATACCATCGTCGCGTGCTATCCCAGAAGAACACAATCCTGCATACCAAGTTTCTTTTGTGACTGAAGAACACTTTTGAACCTTGGATTACAGCCCCGATGCTCCCTTCGATCCCCAGACCGACACAAACCTACAAATGTATAGGTCGATAAACATTTAGAATCAAAATTAATTACTCATAAATTTGACAGAAACAGTTGCTTCCATGAATTTTCGTAGACCTCAGGTCGAAACCACCAACCATACTTGTTCCGACCGCTATACTTGGTTAAATATTTATATAAATTAACTGTACTTGAAATTCATTAACATATATATACAATATTACAGTTCATGGAGTTTAACAATATACAATAGCCATTAACCATGAAATTAAGTCTAATTTTATATGCCCTATTTATTCTTATATGATCTGATGCCACCTTAATAAACTTGTCACCGTATGATTTATGTTAAGCCATTCATTCTTGACTTTGTTGCTCAACATTTTTTTTTATCAAATAACTGTACTTCAAAAAAGTTCCCAAGAACCATGTGGTTGCTGACAACATGTATAGAGATAAAATGAGGTTTTTAATTACTGAGTTGATATTTTGAATACACATACATATGCCCAATTTATAGAAAACGAAAACAAGAATAAAAGGCAAGACAATAAATGGCTGAGCTGTAGTCTTGGCTGTAAAACAGCTGTGATTGGGCTGGAAATCCTCATAACAAATCTTCAATCATTCTCTTCTTTCCGACACTCCCCCTCAAGTTGAGTAGTGGGGTCACCAATACTTAACTTGCTCAAGCAGCTACTAAAAGCGTTTCCGTTGACGGCCTTTGTAAGAATATCTACGAGTTGATATTTTGTCGATACATGTGGGAGCTCTATGATTCTTTTTTCCAGTTTCTCTTTGATGAAATGTCGGTCTACCTCCACGTGTCTTGTTCGATCATGTTGTACTGGGTTTTCTGAGATTTGTATTGCAGCCGTATTGTCACACATAACTTTACTGGGTTCCTTTTGAGAAAAACCAATGTCTTCTAGTAGCTTCCTGATCCAAAGAACTTCGCTTAACCCTCGAGCTATACCTCTAAATTCCGCTTCTGCACTCGACAGATGTAACAACCAGGTTATAATTACAAATTAAATGAGTATTTAGATTTAAACATTCTTGCTCAAATACGGGTTTATTAAAACTTTTCTAGACTTAAAAGTAAAACAACTTAGTGTAATTAAATTCGTCGTTTGAAATGTAAAACGGCGACAACTTGCGGAAGCATGTATCTTTATCGTGTTCGGTTCTTCGTTGAGCTTAATCGTCTTCCGGCATCAAAATGTACCTACATTTCATAAACATGAAATGGTTTAGTCATACTTGGTTTAAAACGTAATCAAACGGGTACACGAAACGAAATTCAACAAAAATAGCTGGGTGCTACTGTAACTTACGGTAGCCACTGGCATTCAGGGGCTGCCGTAAGGCAGTACATCTTCAGCGTAACAACTTTAGTTGCTACCGTAAGTTACGGTAGCTACTGTAACTTACGGTAGCTGCTGCATGTTCTTCATGCTTTGCATTACCACGTTTCTTATCATATAATTTTCCACCATGGCTGAATTGATTGTGGGTTTACTATGATAAACTATATAAACCGAGTTTTTACAGTTCAACTCATTATTTACGGCAAAACTCAAATAGAGCCATTTGGCTCAGGTATTACATCTTTCAACTTCTATATTTGTCCTAAGTATTTGTCTAACCATAAAACTCGTTTCCAAACAACCTTTAGGGGTTGTTTGCTCAGTTAGACTTATAAGGACGTTTTGGTCCATTTTGGCCCTTCATTAACGATGAAAGATTTTTGTAAACAAGTTTGACCCATAAGCCTTCTTCTTAACTATGATTTTGTTTGAAAGGTTACTAGCCTAAGACCCCGCGAGCTTCGCGGGTGGCTAAACAACAACTAAACACATAAAATAATTTAAACGTAGAAGTGTTAAAGTGTGATTTGTTAAGCCTAATATTTTGAGACAGTTGAGCACGTCCCAATAGTACATCTACATAATGTTCGTTACAAATTAAGTTTTTGTCAACTAAACCTTCATGATGTTTTCATGTTTTCATGATGTCTTCTTTAACTCCACTATCGCATTCATCCTCTGACATTATCAATTCCAATCAGGACGATTTAGAATTTAAAGCTCTATTGCTAGATTATTAAAAAGAGTTAATTACTGTTTTCGTCCCTGTGTTTGTCAAAAATCACTATTTCAGTCCATTAGTTTAAAAATTGCGATTTCAGCCCTTGTGGTTTCACTTTCGTAACCATTTCAGTCCACCTCATAACCATTTCAGTCCCTGTACTTACAGAATAAATGGATTGAAATGATTACGAAAGTGAAACCACAGAGACTGAAAGTGGTCACGAAAGTGAAACCACACTAACTGAAATCGCAATTTTTAAATTAATGGATTGAAATAGTGATTTTTAACAAACCACATGACGAAACAGTATTTAACTCAAAAGAGTTAATTACTGTTTTATATACATGAAATTAATTTGAAAAAAAAATAGATTCTTACTTAAGTGTAAGAACAACTCAAACGGGTTCTTAGAGATATTAACTGGTTGGCTCCCTCAAACACTCGATTTGCTATAAATCCCTTTTACTGTTATAGAAAAAAATAAGGTTATAACCCGGAAATTTTCCGGGTAGGAAAATTTAATTTATAACAAATAAAAGTATAAAAATAACACTTTAACATCTAAAGTATCATCTTTACCTTTTCTCCATCATAAATTTTTAATTGGTTTCTTAAACTTTTTCTTGTTGTAAAGAGCCATAAAAACATACAAAAGCAAGAATGTAAAGTAAACGTCTATATTTAGAGCATTTACATTGGAACCTCTATTCTATATTATATAGAGAAAATAATAGAGGAAACAACAAAAATACCATCACATTGGAATTTCTATAATAGAAAAAAATTAAAGTAAATTACACCTCTATATTTATAGGGTCACATACATTCAACCCTCAATATTATTATTCTGAGTGTGTAATATCTAATATGATTTTGAAAAGCTTCATTTATACCACAGCCTCACCAATTTTGAAAAGACCCATTTTAAAAAAAAAGACTCATTTCATCACAACCTGTTTTAATCGAGTTAATCACAGGTTATCCTCTCAATATCTTTTGACATCTATACATAAAATAAATACAAACAAACTAATCATAAGTCCGTCTTTAAACATTTTTTCAAAGTTTACCTACTTGAGCAATTAGAGATAAATATAAAGCAAATCACCCGTTAGGTAAAAACGGTTGAAATTACGTTTTTTTTTTCAGTAAACCAAACTTTATTAATCACCAAAAGAGGCATACAAACAACAATTAAGCTTCCAAAAAAACACACTCAGATACATCCAAAATACTCTTACCCCATTACACATCCAATCACTTTAAAAAATTATCTATACACATACACTAACCAAAGTCTAAACCAGAGAAAGTGGACCAGATTGAGAGATTGACGCCTATCGATCTGTTAATCATCCACCAGAGAGTAGCCTCCTTAATGTCTTGCACTATTTTAGTTTGTAAAGCATCGACCCCTTTGAAGATCTTATCATTTATCCTTAACCATAGCCTTCATACTGTCATGAGAAATACAATATAAATCGGCATTTTTTTTTCGTGGGCGTATCCAGACTAATTCTACATACACAAACCTTCCAATATATTGATTTAGCGAAGATACGTGAAGCGAACAAAAGACAAGAAGAGCAGCTTTTATATTTTTTTTATCATACCTGTAATCATTTTATAAATAATGCTATACAAAATTACAGGAGGAGAAAATGTTATAGCTATTTTTTTATAATATCAATCATAATGCTATACACACCTTGTCGTAGCTTAATTAAACACATTTCTTCAGATTATTGCCCAATTAGATCAGATTCTAAAAAACGAAGAAAGATTATCATGAGATACTGTAAAACTGGGTTTTAGGATGTAAACCATAAAAATAACAAATTAATTTAGATGATTAGCCTTGCAGAAAACCCAAATCGGGAAAGTTTACCTGAATCGTTAAACTAAAAAAATCAGACTCAGATTGGGTTACTCAAGCGGATATTAATCACTGGAATAAGATCGGGTATCAAACATAAGAGCACACATGAGTTGATTAATGGAACAAAATGGTGAGGAGAAGAATATACATCAGTGAATCGAATAGAGATCAATTTCCCATAGGATCCCATTTAAGATATATAGATATACAGATATAGATAAAGAACGATGCAAGATATACCTTTCCTTCAACTTCTCATAGGATCCCATTCAAGAGTTCCTTGTAGGGGAAGGAGTCTGAAAGAAGCTCATCACCTAAAATTTCAAAACATAATTTGAATTAGATATGCAACTCGAGTACAAAAACAATAGTCGAAGAAGACTCGAAGCATCCCTAAAATTACAAATAATATAGTCAGAGCATCTCATAAAAAACATCAAGATTTCAAAGCGTTCAAAATTTAAAATCAAACACAATAATGGTTTACTTCAAAATTTAAATTTAAAATAATGATTGACTTCAAAATTTAAAATTTAAAATCTGAAAATCAAATCACTAATATCCAATCCCGTAAATCAAGCAAACTTATTAGGAAAGTCTAACTTTTCAAATTTAAATTCAAATTCAATTTACAGATTCGAAATTCGAAAAAAAAAACTTTAAAATTATAGAGATTAGCATAAATGATGAAAACTACCATTATACCGGATAAAAAAACACCAAAAAAACGATAACATTAAACTTACCTCTTGTGTTCGAAGAAGATTCAGATTCCTGCAATTGCATAAAAATTAGAGTTTATCATGAAAAAACAAAAAATAAAATAAAAAAAATCAGTAAGAGCATCACTCTTTCAAAGACATCAACAATATATCCATTAATAAGATTAGATTCGAAAAATTTAAATCATCATCAGCAACACAAAAATACAGAAAAATGATTAAAAAAAAGTGCGATTAAGCATTTAAATACATAACAATCTAATTTAGTTTACATACCTGCAGAATAAGTGGAATGATCTACAAAAAAAGAAGAAGAACAAATTCTGAGAAACTTAAAAATTAATGTGATTGTCGAAAATTATGGAAACTAACACAAAATTTGGAATCAATTAAAACTTTAATATAAGTTATCTTGATAAATTTGGAAATACGTTACAATTTAGACAACTTTGATAAGTATCCATAATTGATATAAATTTCAAAAATTCAAATTTTGAAATAATCAGTCAAAACAATTTACCTAAATAGTTAAATATTATTCAAACTTAAATTCAAAACCAATGAGGTTAATATATTCATAATATAATCAATATCTAAATGATTGTGAAAAAAAATCAATCACAAAAAATACAGAAAAATGATTTAAAAAAAGTGCGATTAAGCATTTAAAATACATAACAATCTAATCTAGTTTACATACCTGTAGAACAAGTAGAATGATCTACAAAAAAAGAAAAAGCACAAATTCTGAGAAACTTGAAAATTAATGTGATTGTCGAAAATTATGGAAACTAACACAAAATTTGGAAGCAATTAAAACTTTAATATAAGTTATCTTGATAAATTTGGAAATACGTCACAATTTAGACAACTTTGATAGGTATCCATAATTGATATAAATTTCAAAAATTCAAATTTTGAAATAATCAGTCAAAACAATTTACCGAAATAGTTAAATATTATTCAAACTTAAATTCAAAACCAATAAGGTTAATATATTCATAATATAATCAATATCTAAATGATTGTGAAAAAAAATCAATCACAAAAAATACAGAAAAATGATTAAAAAAAGGGGCGATTAAGCATTTAAAATACATAACAATCTAATCTAGTTTACATACCTGCAGAATAAGTGGAATGATCTACAAAAAAAGAAGAAGAACAAATTCTGAGAAACTTGAAAATTAATGTGATTGTCGAAAATTATGTAAACTAACACAAAATTTGGAAGCAATTAAAACTTTAATATAAGTTATCTTGATAAATTTGGAAATACGTTATAATTTAGACAACTTTGATAAGTATCCATAATTGATATAAATTTCAAAAATTCAAATTTTGAAATAATCAGTCAAAACAATTTACCTAAATAACGATAAAGAAGACTCAAAATAACACCAAATCTATGGAAAACGAACCTGCTTGCAATCGATTGGAAGAATGATCAGCTCTCTAAAGGACCTGTTGTCAACAAAGACATCACAATTTTAAGGATTTAAATAGAGAATGATGGATGAAACATTGATTAAGCTTAAACAATAATCTGTACTATAACCTTTCTGGTATGCCAAATCATCACTCCCAATTTTTGAATTGTAATAGTGTCAGCAAACAACGTCAGCTCTGATAATTGCTCAAAATCTACTTTAATACGTGAATTTAATAGGAAAACCTAAAGATGAACATATGATAGAGAACATCAAACAGGAAGCGACATTATCAAACATGAATCGATATTTGAAGAATTGTTACATATTTGTTGAATTGTTTGGAGAAGACAGTGATGGATCCCATCTTTCAAAAAGCACCAAATCTTGAAAAATATCACAGAAGCACTCAAGAAATGAATATAGGTATTGATGAATGCATAAGTTAGAAATCACTTAAACCCTAAGAAGAGGCGGCGGCTAGGTCTTCCAGACACCAACAACGCCGCAAAAAGAAAATTAAAAACACGGATACATACCTTATACGCCGCATAATAAGGACTGTTTGCTTCCACTCGCGATTGAAGATGAAGAAATCTAGGGTTCAGGAGATTGCAAATAACATATTAAAGATCGATAGATGATATCTAGGGTTTAAGGAAGAAATAGATAGTGTTTAACAATGACAAAGAAAAATCAAAGAGGGAAAAGAAAAATAACATACCTATGTTTTTCGAAGATCAATCGATGAAGAAGGAAGAACCAGATGCAGGAGATGGGTATTAGGGTTTTGGAGTGAAGTGAAGCGTATTAAAGAAGCTAAGGAGGATGGTTTTGGCGGAAAAAGCAAAAAAAGTGGTCTAAGCAAATGCCACGTGGCAAGTAATGGCTTAAGCTAATGCCATGTGGCTTAAGCTTATTTTGCTTTATTAGAAGTAGTAGATTAGACCTTTCAAACGTAATGACCATCGTTCGTAACATTCGGTTTACCTATTAAAGTAACCGAATTCTATTTTAGACTCCGATTAACTCTCGTTAAACCTTACGTTTAAATGAGAGTTAATTTATTATGCGTACCTGGCTCGGATCATTATATTGACCCATTTAAATACCTTGCCTCAATAGCCGCTAAGTGTAGCGATGTAATTATCCACTCGATAACTATTTCTGTAATTATACAACTCAACAAATCATTAGTCGATATTATCAAAGAGTGATATTTTCACCTTTTGACCCGTTTGGTCTAGATGACCGATTATATTGGCGAGATGAAGCTTTTTGCCATCTCGTCTACACGACTCGCTCCGATTTACACCGCACGGTCGTTTTTAATTGTAATTCACCTCTTAACGCTTTTTGGCCTATTAAGGCTTACGAAATACGTGCATTTCAAAATGAACAATTATTATCAACAAGTGACTGAATTACAATTTTTACCCTTATTGGTTATCATGGTTTACCTTATATGGTAACCTTTAAAAGTACTTGTTTAATTCGTCATAATATGATCGAATCACCGATTTAACTCATTTTCTTTTTACCATCAATACGGTCTCTTATCCTAATTGGTTATCTTGTTCCGTACGACCACACGCCGGAACACCATATCTCAAATTCCCATTTGTCTTACTCGTAATCAATACGACAAAAGAACATTCTAAAATATATGACTAGTGTAAGCTATACTTACCTTGCATCCTTGCGAGCTTCATACTTGAACTTGTATCCATTTGACCCGTTCATTTCCAAGCTCCTACCTAGCTTGTCAGAGTCAAACTACCATATCATATCCACAAGATGATTAGATTAGTCAACCATTAGCATAACCATCACACCTTATGGATTCACACACTTATTCACCAAAGTATGCTATTTATTCAACAACTATTTTTTTTTCTTTTTCCATAATTCTTTCCATTCACTAACCGTTTGACCCGTTAGTCAAGTTACTTATACAAACTAGTTAGTAAGTGATTTTGAACACTTTAAGCATGTCATATAAAGTGTTATTTGTTCCTAACAATAAATACTTCATGACTAAACAAGTATATGTAATCATATGTCTTTTTCCGGACTAATAATAACATTATTAATGTGCAGCGATTTTCTATTCAGCTGCTGTAATCGACCATTATGACCCATTTAAAGTCCGAACTAGATTAACATGTTCAAAAATGGATCGTAGAAAACTTCAATACCTTCGCAAGCATATAAGGTACACCTTCTAACGAATTTTCTATGATTTTATATGATTTTTATAAAATCAGCACAACAACTATATTTTCATTTTTCAATCAGCTTTTAAGTTTTCTGAGCAGCAGTTTTAATCACATTTTTGACCTCTTTAACAACCACATTTGTTTCTTATGATTGAAAACAGTAAATTTACTTCATAAGCTTCCCGAAAAGGTATAGAACACCCAAATCGGATAAACGGTTGATTTTATATGATTTTTTTAAGATTAGTCAAAATCCATATAAAAAGCTACAGAAATCATGTTTAGGTTCCTTTCAAATTCAACCCAAACCATCAAATGTAACCCATTTCCATGGCTATAACCCTTATTAAACTCTTGGTAATGGTTAGAAACCTATAACACAGTGATTGTAGGCTAAGAGATGTCAAAAACATCATCTATTTCAGCACTTTAGTTTTTATTTAGGCATTTTAACAAACACCTAGTGTGCATAATTTTACATGTTTACTAACTAGTTCATAACTAGATATTTTTACCAAAGGTAACATCAATTTGGTAATTTCACATCAACTTTAACATCAACAAATCTGAAATTGCTTTAGAGAATTCAAATTACACTAGTACAACTATCATAATCCTAGTGTCTTCATACTTCTACATCACCCACTTAACACCTTCAATGGTGATTATGGAATTCTCAAGTATTGAGCATAATTTCAATAATCTAATGACTAGGGTTTATTCCTAGACACTATTCATTCTAATTCCATCCAAACAACATTCATGCATGATTATCAAGTTTCACAAGTATCATCAAAATATAATTTTTGACATACCTCTTGATTCTCTAAGCTTGGTGATCACAATTTTAGTAAAAGCCCCAAATTTTCTAGCTCGATTTCCCTTCGATTTACTGAAATTTCGTGAGTTTAGGGTTTCAAAGAGAAACCCTCTTTTGCTCTCTTGTACGTTCGACCAAGACACACATATGTGTGTGTGTTTTTGGTTTTTATTAATTTTATTCACTAACTTGTATCATTTTTCCTTTTTGGTCCCTTTAGTTCCAGTTTTATAAAAAGAGGGTACCAATTCATGCTTCGTTTATTGTTTTAGACAATTAACTAACTAGGTAAATCTTTCTTAGTTACTTGGTGGGTTCGAGGTAGTCATAACCCGTTTCGTTTTAAGTCCCGTTAACTCGGGTCTCTTTTGAACTTTGTTCTTACAAAAGTTTTTTTTTCTTTTATCTAATATTAGGTTTATTTATTTAAATCCTAATACTTATCGGGTTAATTTTACCATTAACAGTATTTTACCCGTTCTTTAATATTTATGTGGTTTGATTACCAAACCCGTTTTTTTGGGGGTGTTACAACAGAGCAACCACCTTTTGTTTCTTACTTCTCCAAGTAACAAGGTTTCCATCGACCAAGGAGAAGTACCCTGATGTTGACCTTCGATTTCCCTTATCTCCTACCCAGTCTGCATCAGTGTAGAGCTCAACATTCAGATGTCCATTTGTTTTGAACACCACTCCATGGCCTATGGTTCCCTTGAGATATCTTAAAATTCTCTGAGCAGCTTCCATGTGGGCAACTTGTGGTTGGTGCATGAACTGACTTACTATTCCAACCGCATACGCTATATCAGGACGAGTGTGAGAGAGATAAATCAGCTTGCCCACGAGCCGTTGATACCTTTCTTTGTCCGCAAGCTCCCCATTAAGTTCCATGTGAAGGTTTGGTTTACCGCCATTGGAGTATCTGCGGGTTTACAATCAATCAACCCGGTTTCCGCCAGAAGATCAAGGACATACTTTCTTTGGCAAATGAAGATCCCTCGTTTAGACCTGAGAACTTCAATCCCGAGAAAATACTTGAGATTCCCTAGATCTTTCATTTCAAATTTTGAAAACAGATTCTCTTTTAGTTGTGCTATTTCTTCTACATCATTCCCGGTAATAATCATGTCGTCTACATATATGATCAAGCAGGTTACAAGACCGTTTCTTCTCTTGAGGAACAGAGTATGATCAGCATTACTTTGGTGATACCCGTATTCTTTCATGGCCAATCTGAACTTTCCAAACCATGCCCGAGGAGATTGTTTTAGCCCGTATAATGACTTTTTCAACCAACATACTTCCCTTTCTTTAAAACCCCCTGAGAAACCTGGAGGTGCTTCCATGTAGACCTCTTCTGTTAGGTCTCCATGGAGAAATGCATTTGTAACATCAAACTGGTGGAGAGGCCACTCCTTATTGGCTACCACGGAGAAGAGGACTCTGATGGTGTCCATTTTTGCAACCGGAGAGAATGTCTCAGAGTAATCGATCCCATACGTCTGAGTGTAACCCTTAGCTACGAGTCGAGCTTTGTATCTTCCAATGGAACCATCTGGTTTATATTTGATTGAATACACCCACCGACATCCAACAGTTTTCTTTCCTTTAGGAAGAACGCACTTCTCCCACGTGTTGTTTTTCATAAGAGCACGCATCTCCGTTTCCATTGCTTCCTTCCAGTTCTTCTTACCCTGGGCTTCCTCTATGGAACTCGGTATTTGTTCGAAGTATAGTGAAGTAACAAATGCTTTCGCACTGTTAGATAAGTTCCTGTTAACCATATTGGTTGTAGGATACCTTGAATTTCTGGTTTCCCTTTCTGGGGAGTACCGTTTTGGAGGAACCCCTCTATTGGCTCTAGGAGGTAAAACGTATGTTCCCGGTGTTGTTCCAGAACTCCCATCATGTTGTTCATTAGATTCGACTTCTCCTTGGACTGGGTTGTTTTGCTCAGCAATCTCCACCTGTTCCATTGTCTTGGGACTTTCCTGATTGTTAGTGGTATCTAGATCATATCCAGACACATTTTCAAGGTTTGGAGAGTCACTTACCTCGAACACCAGTATGGATGATTCTTAGGTGAGACTTTCGACAGCCGTAGTATGTGTGGATGTATGAGATGACTCATTTTCGCTTGCAGATGGAATCCACTTCAACCAGCTCAGTGAGTCTTCATGTTCTATCTCCCCCTGACCACTGAGATGGGACTGATAGTAATATTCTATTTCAAGAAAATCACAGTGGACAGTCGTAATCACACGACGTCGTGATGGGTTATAACATCGGTATCCTTTCTGATTACCCCATAACCAACAAAGACACATTTTTCGGCACATGGATCAAGTTTGGATCGTTCGGTTTTGGGTATATGGGGAAAAACGGTACACCCAAAGACACGAGGTGGTAATGTAAGAGGTTGGGGTAGTTTGGTGAATGTGGATAAGGTATCTAGGGGAGTTTTTAGGTCAAGGGCTTTGGTTGGTAAACGATTAAGAAGATACACAGCTGTGTTTATAGCTTCGGGCCAAAAAGATTTAGGGACTTTGGATTCAAGCATAAGGGCTCGTGCCATTTCTACCAAAATGCCATTTTTTCGCTCAACTACACCATTCTGTTCTGGGTGTTTTGGGCAGGTGCTTTGGTGAATCATTCTCTTCTCTTGAATAAATTGTTTCATGGAGGTATTAACGTACTCCCCTCCATTATCAGATCGTAAGATCTGAATGTTGGTTTTGAACTGAGTTTAGACCATTGTATAAAACAGTCTATATTTGTCAACGACTTCAGATTTGTGTTTTAAAAAATATACCCATGTCATCCGGGTACAGTCATCAACAAATAACAGGAAGAAACGAAGATTTTGACCTCCATTCGTTTCAGCTGGACCCCAAACATCGGAATGTATTAGTGAAAAGGGTTCATTGACCCTAGTGTTACTTGGTTTGAAAGGTTTTTTATGGCTTTTGGCTAAGGCACATGTTTCACAGTCTAAAGTACTGTTTGACGGAAAGAGTTTAGGGAGTAAAAGATGTAGATACCCGGCGGAAGGATGCCCTAATCTCCTATGCCAAAGCCATGCTTCCCTACTCTTTGTTCCGTGAGCAAGCATCGCAGTCCCTGAATGAGTTACCTCATCCACATAGTATAAGCCTTGTCGTTCAGTGCCACGCCCAATTATCTTTCCAGTTCTGATGTCCTGTAAGATACAAAAATGAGGATGCATTAGAACTGTGCAATTGAGTTCCTTTGTAACATGACTTATTGATAACAATTTGTGTGTTAACGAAGGAACATATAAACAATTTGACAATCTCAGATTGGGAGATATTTCGACAGTTCCTCCTCCCTTTACTAAAGCACTTTCGCCATTTGCAGTCTTGATATGAGTTCTGTTTGGTTTCTTTGTAGACACGAAGTCTGATGACTCGTACGTCATCGTATCAGTGGCTCCACAATCAAAAATCCAAGAACTGACTTGATCACCGCTTTTCTGTGTTGTTAAACAGGCTTCTCCACTTGTTGACGGATATTCCTTCAACAACTCATACTTCCTGTTGCTAATCATTTGCAAAATCCCCCTTTTTTTTTAAAAAAAAAATATTGTCTTAAACAAAAAAAGATTCCAAAGAAAAAATGACAATCCCAATCCCCCTTTTCTTGACTTCACGTGCTCTCACCCACCACACCTTTTAATTTCCTTTCTTCTTTACATAAAAAAGAAACACAGATCCAAAAAACTAGCCCCAAGACTTTCTCCTCTACATAAAATCAGAGAGAGACGAGAGAAGAGAGAGAGAAGTCGTCGGGATCTAACGTGTGCGATTTCGGCTACAATAACAATGACAACCACAACTGTTCAGATTCTGATTGTCGGAACGGATCGTGCAACACCGTCGTTGAGAGTGTTAACGATGTCGTCACCGGAAACAGTGGTTGTTTGGGCAGTGGATGCAGTGGTTTTCAGTTTTGGGTAGCAGCGGAAGGCTTTTTCAGTGGTGGCGGCTGGATCTTGAGCCTATGTTGTCGCGGGTTGATGGTGGTTTGTGGTGTTTGGTGACCGGCGATAATGGCAGGAAGAAGCTGAAGACTGAGTTTTCTGAAGCTTTTGAACAAGTAGGTTTTTGATTTTTTGGAGTTTGATTTTGATTTTGAGTTTTGGGAGAGAGGATATCTGAATTGGTTCTGTTTTGTGGTTTGAAGGAGATGGGTTTTCACTGAATGGCTTTGTTTTGTGGTTTGGGCGGATTGATCTCAAGATCGTATGCACTGCTCTGATACCATGGCAACATGTATAGAGATAAAATGAGGTTTTTAATTACTGAGTTGATATTTTGAATACACATACATATGCCTAATTTATAGAAAACGAAAACAAAAACAAGAATAAAAGGCAAGACAATAAATGGCTGAGTTGTAGTCTTGGCTGTAAAACAGCTGTGATTGGGCTGGAAATCCTCATAACAAATCTTCAATCATTCTCTTCTTTCCGACAGTTGCCAAATATCAAGTGTTTCTAAAGAAATCATAGAAAAGTTCATCGCACCTTCACCGCCAGTGCTTTACCGTCACCAACATACCTTCAAAACCCTATACCCTTAATCAATGTATTTTTCTAATTTTTTGACCAAAATAAAAAAAATCCATACCTGTTTATCTCTGTTCCCCTGTTAATATATAGAAAGGTTGACCCACCGCCGGAATCCATTGAATCCTAACTCCCAAGTCACCGCCGATTCTCACCTTGCTAAACCAAGGGGTTGCTCGATCTACCCATGAAATAACTCATCACTGCTCGATTGGATTCCTGTTGTTACTGGAACGGTGACAGTCTGTCAATACCACCGTGTATCATCGTTGTCGGGATGCCACGAAAACGTCGAAACTACCTCTGACCGAGTTCCCAGTTGTCAGAAATCCCATGTCGCTGCTCATGTAGGCATGTGGAGTAATCTCCAATAGAGAGAGAGAGAGAGAGAGAGAAAGAAAGAGAGAGTAGGAAAACCAGTGATGATGGCATAGGTGGTGTAAAGATGGATGTCTGGTAATTGAGGAAACTTGAATGATGTATGCTAGACAACTAAAACACCACCGACTTTTTGTTTTAAGAATATATAAATTTAACCTCCAAAATTGTTGTGAAAATATTTTTTTATTAAAAATGAACATGTAGTACTATATATAGTACTACATGTTATATCTTTTAGGTGGCTGACTATGATTTTTTAGGTGGCTGACATGTTATATCATTTTTTATTAAAAATGAACCCATTTTGATACATAACCTGCTTATGTTATATAGTACTACATGTTATATCTTTTAGGTGGCTAACTATGATTTTTTAGGTGGCTGACATGTTATATCATTTTTTATTAAAAATGAACCCATTTTGATACATAACCTGCTTATGTTGCCATATCTTTTAGGTGGCTAACTATAAAGTTCTTTGAGTTGGAACGCCATATTTGAGAAGCCGTCTATGATTTAGTTTTTTTTCCTCCGATTTAAAATTTTGCAACACTTGGCTGTGTGTTTAAGTAATAATTATCGCTACTAAACACTTTTTGCATTTTCATGATCACATAATACATCGCTATCAGCCTATCAGTTTTGTTTTTTTAATAGGTTTTCCTTAATTTATTTTGTCATATTCATTCAGTAATTACTTGAATTTTGCAGGACTATCAGTTTTGACCATATTCTACACCATATATGAGTATGCAAGGGTGTCAACACGAATTAAAACTCAAAAACGCTGATGATAGTGTCATTTTCTGCTATGATAATTAAATGTCTAATTAACTATATTATTTAATCATCATTTTTTTTATCTGACTCATATTCTACTGGTAATAAATATTTGATGTTGATGATATTGAATCTGAAAACATTACTTTTCTTTGGTTGCTGTAACTAGTTTTCAACACAAAACAAACAGATCAATGATCAGATAACACCATTTGAACATTTTATTATACTGGAGTAGAAATTCAACAAGTTTGATAACAACGGAAACAAAATTTGAAAATTACAAAAACAGAAAGAATAAAAATCTATGGTTTATTATTACTCTGTTTTTGGGCTTTTCTTCTAGCTCTCCTTTCTCTTGAGCTTAAAGACGTTTTAAACCCTCCGGTTTCATCGTCTTCGTCCCAGTCTCTATTCATTGATTTCTGAATATTTGTATTCAAAAAATTAAGATAATCATTTGTCAACAAGAAATTACATAACAATGTCAGGTAAACGGGCAACAAGCTGCGACGCAACCCCTTCTGAATATTTGTATTAAAATTTTAAGATAATAATTTGATAAAACTTTAGATTACAAAAACAAGTTGAAATGTGTAAAAAAAGTATGCATTGATCGATTAGTCGAGATGAAACGAATACCTCTCGGAGCTCGGAGAAGCTGACGACATAGAAGGTGACCGCGGCTGCGGCTACGATTCCGAGCACCGGAAGTCCTACTTGTTGTAATCCCTCCATCTGCTGCTGGTTCTTCAGTTTTTGTGTGGCTTCTATATGTTTAAACTTTAAACCATATCCTTTCACTTGAAATAACAAATTTTAAAATGATTTTAAATATTATAATATTTATTCACAGTTAATAAATTAAGGCCCATGGGCTCTTAAAATATGTATTCTGAAACCCAGCCCACTTAGCTATGTAACCCAAGGATTAAAGATGGAATTTGTTCTCTATAGTTAAAAGTAGGGATCGTGTCTTAGCGGGTTTTAACTGGTCTCTGACGACGCGAACAACACAAGTGCTAAACAAGAATACGACTCGTTTACTACTTTATATCCAATGTTAATAACACAGTTGTATGTTTTATGTACCAAGAAGGGAAAATGATAGATCATTACCTTCTAATTTTAATTATTTTTAAAATACTAAAAAATCACATGGTGTACTTTTCAGTAAACAGGTCTAATCGTGTCTTATACATGTTACCTATTGCCGGTCCTAAATGGGTAAATAAGGCCGAATACTAATATCGTACCGGTATATTCCCAATGTCGTACAATTCAAGTCTTGAGCGAATCTCATCGTTATCGGCATCGGCCCTGATTGAATCTCATTAGTAATGATGTCGGTTTTGATTTATATCTGCAATCGGTTTCGCTACTATTCGGTATGAGTAGCAGTAATATACCGAAAATATCGATATAACCGAATATGGATTAAGGAGTAAATCCGGTAATCCTGGTAACTTAATCCCTCCCATAACTAACAACCCATTTATGAGAAGTTAAAATATCTGCTGATTCTTCTGTTTGTGCGTTTTTTTTTAACATTTTCGTGCCTTTCGTATGTTTTGTATCATAAGGCTATTTGTATTTGATCTTTTGCCTTAAACCATATCCTTTCACCTTTTTTTGAACATCGTATAATTTCTCACATGATATATCAAATTTTAAAATAGTTATGTATTACAAATAATATCTATTTAAAATTTATAAATTGAGTTTTGAATTACAAACTAGGTTTATTACAGGGGTTATATATATAGGGGAAGGTTAAAATGAAAACCACTAGTTATTGCGAAAACTCGAAAACTAACTAAAAAAGCCTAAAAAACATACCAATTTTTTTTGCATACCAATTTTCGCTATTTAAATTATATAAAAAAACCTTTTTTCAAAAAAAAAAAAAATTGTAGTGCTCATGTGACACATGTGTAATAGTACTACACATGTGCACTAAATTTTTTTTTTGAAAATTTTTTTATATATAAAAACTAGCGATTTTTAATAAAAAAATTGTAAAAAAAAATTGGTGCGTTTTTTAGGCTTTTTTTAATTAGTTTTCGAGTTTTCGCAATAAAAGTGGTTTTCATTTGAACCATCCCCATATATATATATATATATACATATATATATATATATACACACACACATATAATTTATTAATCTATATACATCGTAGGACTGAAATTACATTTTTATATATGATAGTGAAAACCATCAATTAGAGTCGTATTTTGTCGGGAAGATTCAATTGAGTAACATGTTTCATTTAAAAAAAAGGCAAAAAAGTGAAATGACCAAATGTGTCAAAAATATTTGAATGTTTAAAATGTTTTAAATCATTTTATTAATAAGAAATCTTATATCATACTTTTGATAATATGTTTTCGCTACTCATAAAAAAATACATCAACCATTATAAAATGTATATATATAAAAATATAGAATGCACAAAAGGTGTTGAAACGTTGGCCTAACATGATTCAAATCCTTTTGACACATAAAAAAATCACCCATTTTGACGTGAACCTGTGACAACCTGAAAAGAAGGATAAATAAGATTCAAACACTTCCATTAAAAAAGAAACAAAAATCCTATTACAATTATGTGATTGACCTGAGTAGTTCATAATATTCACTTTAAGCATAAATTATTGTGAAATATATGAATAATTCGGAAACCACAACTAATATGTGCAATATGAAAATTATAGATCATATAATTATTCATTTTGAAAAGTATTAAAATTCTAGATTTTAAAATGATAGATAACTACCGTTAAAAAAAGTTAAAGTATTTTTTAATCATAAATCTTGAATTTTAATTAATATTAATATTAATAGCATAATATTATTAATAATCATTAATTAGAATTAGATATTAACTAAATAATAGTATTAATGATTTGAAGAAGAAAATATCAAGTTTTTTTATTAGAATTAGAAGATGCTGTCTATTTACAATTTATTAATTGAGGCCCATGGATTTTTAAGCATTCTGAAACCCAACCCATTTAGTTTAGTAACACAAGGAGTAAATATGGGAATATAGAATTTTGTTCTCTATCCTTAAAAGATCTATCATAAAAAATAGAGACACAACTAGTGTCGCAAACGAATCGAACAAATACGAATAAGTTTTTATTCGTGTTCGTTTTTAAGAAATATATGTGTTTATGAACTGGTTATGAACACTTGCCGAACGAGATTTTATGTTCGTGTTCGTTTGTTAAGAAAATGACTTGTTCATGTTCGTTTGTGTTTGTTTATTAATTTTAGGCAATGAACGGAAATTAACGTTGATGAACACAAATAACCACAAACTAATATTCATGAACACAAATGAAAACAAGCGAACACAAACAAACGTTCATGTACAGAATATAAAATACATTAACACTTATTAAATATTTTGTTTGTCGGAATTTTGAAGTATTTAAATAAAATATAAAAATTAAAAACACTAATAAACTATCGAACATGTTACCAAACGTTCACAAACATAAATGAACAAACACAGTCTTTGTTAATAGACTCTAAATAGTTTTCTCGAATTTCATTCTCCTTTGACGTTGTGATATTCATGAAAACACTAAGTAGCTTAGAAATTCTTGTCATATGAGGAACCTACATTATATCTTGTTAAATGATCTCAAGATTCTTGTATCCGTGTCGTTGGCCGATTAAGATTTATTAAAGTTTGAAAAGCTGATTTTAATTACACATTTGCGGACCCTATTCATGCGACAAGAATTGTTGCCAACTAACTTGAGAAGTAATTACTATAATTCTTTAAATGTTCATGTTATCCAGTTATTGATTTATTGGTAACATTCTTCTTATTTTAGGGATTCTTGATTAGCTATTTAGAAGTGAATGATTAGACCCAATCAGGATGAAATGGCCAGCACATAGCATTATAGTCTAGAGATATTTTGGGGGTGTAATAAGGCTTAGGGACCATTAAGTCTTGGGTTTGATTCCCACAAGGGGGGTTTTCTCAGATTTATTGAGTTTCCTCCTGAATTGGTGTATAGACATTATTGGCTACTGGAGATGGATATGATCCGGTAGTTTCACTGATGACACGATAATACTATAGTGATCCGTCAATGATCCAAATTTACCGTAAAAAAAAGAATGAAATGGCCAAATGTTTTGCATGCCTTTTTTTCACATGTAAATGATGCATATTTTTATCTTTAATGCGTTTATTTTCACATGTAAGTGATGCATGTTTTTATCTTTCGAGAGACTTGTATAGATAGAAGTTGTACCAAGCTTGGTACGTAAAAAAAGTGCAATTAATTGGTGCACATGCAACATCTACTTTTTCATTACATACATGTCCTCTCTTCGCGTATCACAGACTTCACATTTCTAATATAATTAAGTAAACGATGGTATTCACCTTTCAACCACTCGCATATTATTTATTTGCTAACTAGTGGCGAAGCTTGAGATTTCCGACCGAGGGTCGAAAACGTATATATCTAAGAAAATTATAAAACCGGGGGGTCGAAAACGTATATGCCTAAAAAATTTTATACGAAAACTACATACCGGGCACTACCGAGCGAAAAGTTCAAGGGGTCGGGCGTCCCCCGGCCCCCACAAAGCTGCGCCGCTGTTGCTAACAACAAACATGTGTTCCTTTGCATATTTGAGACTTACATGGATGCTTAATTGCTACAATAACTTATCTAATCACTTTGTTCTAAAAGTGTATATTTGCCATAATGCATTTTCGAGTGGACGTTTGTTGCAAATGCATTGCAAACACTTTTTTTTTTCAAATAGGCGTGAAGTGCATAGGGTTGACTAAAAGAAACAGGCTGACTTTATACATTGTTACACACAAAAATGTCACATGAATATAGTGGCGGAGCTTCAATGAAAATTCAATGGGGGCGGACTTTTAAAATCTAAATCGGTGAGGGCAGACTCTTAAAAATCTAATATTTACACTACAATTTTGTTTCAGTAAAATTAACATTACGAGCGAAAAATCAGTGAGAGCCAGGGCACCATTAACTTCCGCCCGTGCATGACTAATTAGGCATTTCGTCATAAACTGTGTTTTACAATATAAAATAGCAATCATTGACTCATTTGTTATTTTTCCATAGAAAGTAGTGGCGGGATCAGAACATTTTAATCAGGAATTATCCTAAGGTTGTTTTCTCTATTGTTTACATCCATAGAAATTAGTGACGGTATCAGAACATTTTAGTCAGGAATTATCATAAGGTTATTCTCTCTACTGTCTACAATTAGACAGCACATCTCAGTGAACCCTCTAAACCGCCTCTAGTACCGGCCTGATAGAAAGAAATAATCACTAACGACCAAATGGGTCCATGGTAATCATTTTGTACTTTAAAGAGAGCCTTGTAACGAAATCTAACTTTTTGTACACAACATGTTTGTGTGCAGTGAAATCATTTTTCAAACATATTGTTTCCATGTTTATAGTGTTACACGTGATGTTCATGGAAGTGAATATTCAAATAACTAAGCATATATTGTTGACTCTTAGATTCTCAATATCTACCAAGATTTACCTTCAAATTTATTGATAAGAACCATTAAGAGGCATTGAGAAGGCGTAGCTATCAAAATACAAATGTTTGAACTTTCAAAAGAGAGAGGGAATACAATAATATTGCATGCAGCAACTACATTAATTAATTAATTGATAGCAAACAAAATAATATTTGAATTTCCATCCAAATGGGTTCCATGAACTTCACGTGTCTGGTCCTTAATTTCTTATGTGGCAAATAAATTATTTATATACGTGTGAGGTGTGCAAATGTGCAATAATATTTTATAAGAATAATAAATTGTTGATAATTCACTTTACTAATACGTAAACATTGTATTATATCTATATTAGAAAGGGCTAAAATGTTAAAATAGTTTCTGAATTTAGGTCACTTTTGCCACTTTTATCTGGTTTAAGAATAAAACTTTTTGTATGTGGGTTCTGAGTTTTCATTTTTGTTATCATTTTTATCGAATTAGCAAATTGTGTTATAATTTTCTGTTAACTTCTTTTTTTTTATTGTTTTTCTCATTTAAATTAAGGGTATAATCGTCATTTTATACAATAATATATTTTAATTAATTGAGGAAAACGATAAAGATTCGAGTGGTTAGCAGAAAATTTTAACCAAGTTTGTCAATTGAATATAGCAACAAAAAAAATGAAACCTTAAGGACCCAAATACAAAAAGTTTTACTTTTGGACTGAAATGACAAAGTCAAAGCCATTATTTGTTTGTTGGCTTTTTTTCTTCGAGTAAAGTACAATTTTAGTTCCTGAGGTTTACACCCGCTCGTAGGTTCCTCATTTCAAAAAATTCAACACTTCAGTCCCTTGTAAATTTGATTCAATCAAACCCCTAAAACTTCTCTGTTAGTCAACAGTGGGCAAAAGATTTTCATAGAGTACATAATGCTTGACGGTGTGAATGACGAGGAACAACATGCACACCAACTTGGCAAATTACTTGACACATTTGAAGTGGTGAGCTGTCAACTTGAAAATGTTTAATTATGATTTTAAAACATAAATTTTTTTATTTATTTGTTGCTTGCAGGTTATAAATCTGATACCTTTTAATCCGATTGGCACGCTAAGTCAATTCGCTACAAGCGGAGATGACAAAGTCACTATATTTCAAAAAATTCTTAGAAATACGTATAATATACGAACTACTGTTAGGAAGCAAATGGGTCAACATATAAGTGGTGCAGTATAGTTGTTAAATTGTGTTGTCGCTTAATTATGTGGAAATTATAACTCATTTTGCTCTTATGTGGTTAGCATTTTAAATAGGTTAACGTCTTCAGCAAGTGTATGTATGCATCATTATATTACTCATCACCCATCCTTCATTTGAGATGATAACTGCTTCGATTTTAGGTTTTAATTGGTGTGTTAATTAATAATGTGCATGTGTTATCAGTCTAATTGGTGTATGTTGTCAAACTAGGGTTTAGTGTTTAGTGGGAGGGTGAATGGAGAGAAGATGAAGAAGATGGGAGGACTAAATTGTTTAATATGGGCATTTGATAGGGATGGTATGTGTTATATTGGGTTAGAAAATACGAAATGACGATATTGCCCTTCATTTTTTAAGTAAAAAGACAAGAATACCCTGGTCAACTAACTGTTGACTAATAGTAGTTTGCACCAGAGGCTTGATTGAGAGCATTTGACAACATCAGGGACTAAAGTGTTGAATGTTTTAAAATAAAGACTGAACCTGCAAGCAGGTATAAACCTCAGAGACTGAAACTGTACTTTACTCTTTTTTTTTTTTTTGTCTCATCTTTTAGTTTATATACCAAAACAAACACTTTAAAGTTTATAACATATAAACGGTAGCTGGTGTATGGTAAGTGTCAGGGGAGGAGCTTAGTGGAAACCCAGAGGTGCACCCGTCCCTTCGAATATTTCGGTTAGCAGTGTAAAATTTTTTATTTTTCATTCGAAAATTTTAAAATTATAAAGGACCGCCCCCAATTATTTTGCCTAATATTTATACAGTATATAACTTGGTTCCCATGACTCCCCCTCCTCCCCCCCTCCCCCCTCCGGAACTTTTAATCAAGCTCCGCCACTGGTAAGTGTGGACTTTTGCGTGGACGAGGATTTGACCAAAGTGAGGCCTAGGGGCTAAACTAATGTGTTATCAAGGATACCACGGGCTACATCTCAACATCGTCTTCGTAGTGTAAAAATATCACTCAACTCTGTCTCCGTAATGTAAAATACCCCTCAAATCCGTCTTCGTTATACAAAGGATGCCACTGATCAAAAAAAATTAGGATAACCTTAAATTTTTGGGCTAGTTCCACCACTGGTAAAACCAGTTCGCAAGCTTTTTTTTCTTAAGTTACAAATGCTTTAGTTTTACTAACACCTCTTAAATTTATTTTTTTGGGTCTTCTTTTCTTATTTTTATATTATCATATTCATAGTGTCACAAAACGAATCGATAAAGAAGAATTCGCGCCCTATATTGTATTGATATCGTTACAAAACCGATAGATAACGATTGAATTCCCGTCCCAAGCGATGAGATTTTGCTTGTTATAATACAAACAGAATCACAAATCCATATTTGTTCTTTTTCGTAATTTTGCTTTTGAAAAATTGGATGTTGGATTTAAATAACCCAAACTCACCAATTGACCGATAGCACTTCCAACTTTCGATTCGTACCACATCACTCCCAACTTTCAACTTATTTTCCTCTGACACTTCAAAACTAACTGAACGCTAACACAATTAGTTTTTTGCTGATGTGGCACTTTGTTTACTGACGTGGCATATGGCATGACACTCTTTTGATGACGTGGCATCTGGTGTGGCACTTGTTTAGTGACATGAAATCTAACGTCAGTTAATTAGGTTAAGGTTCAATTCGTTTGATAGTACCAGAGAGTAAATGGGAAAAGATCCAAAAACATTATAAAAAGACAATTTCGTATGGTTAGGTATATTAATTTCATATAACGTATATGCTTATTATTCCCATTTGAATTGAAGTTTTCTTAACTAATAATAGGAGAGCTAGGGTGCGTTTGTTCGCTGGAATTCAATGGAATTGGAATCTGAATTCCAATCTTCATGTGTTTGGTTGACAAAGAACTTGGAATTGGGCATGAATTCCTACAAATTCCTTTAACCAAAGGAATTTAAAATCATTCCTACATGTGAACAACTTCAAGTAAATTCATTGGAATTTTTGACCGGTTGACGTTGTACCGTTTTGATCCGTACCATTTCGACCTGAACTGTTTTGACACGTATCGTTTCGGCCGAAACTGTTTCAACCCACATCGTTTCAACCCGCAACGTTTCATCCCAACCGTTTCGGCCCGCACCATTTCGGCCGCATCGTTTTGCCCCGCACCGGTTTCGACCCAACCTAAACCGTTTCAACCTGAACCTTTCTGACCCGTACCATTTCGACCCATATCGTTTATATCTGCACCATTTCAACCCGAACCAGAGGTGGTTTGGGCGGGATAATAGATTCCAATTCATTTAACAACCAAACACATCAAAAATGGAATTGAGATTCTAACTCCAACAATTTCCAATTCCTGTTGGAATGTTTAAATTCCAAATCCAATTCCTTCTTATTCCAATTTCTATACAAATTCCAGTTCACATTCCAAAACATACCTCGAACCTAATGCACCCTAAGCTTTGGTTGTTTAAGCTCTTCCGCAATAAGTGAGAACTGAGATTTATGTCACAAGACAAATGTTTGAAAATCGTTATGCTATGTGTTATACTTGAACGCTTGGATTTACTGGCTAGTCCGGGACTTTATCAGGGACAACCTTGTCGGATAAGAAGGTGTATGTGCCTAGTCGTGTCTATGCGACAAACGCACCAATTGTTGAGAGCTGGCGCTGCTATCTTGATGAGTCCAAGGCAGGACGAAACCATTTGCCCATACAAAGAGCATCATGGATTGGCTTATCCCCAAGGAAATGGGGACGCCACACGGGGATCGAAAGATAACCCTGTGACAAAGTGGTATCCGAGCAGGTTGATTCTTGGATACGTTGGAACGTGACTCTTAACCAAAATGTGCTTAACATCTAGAGTATGGTTACATAATGGTGGTGGGAGAAGACCAAATATGGGGTATTTCAGTGAAGGCCTTTGCACGTCGCGAGTATGGGATCGTGAGCGCCACCCTAGCATGGTGTCAATGAACCCTCTATGTTTATGTTAAAAACTATGGTACAAGCAGCGCCGTAAAAGATCAAGAGTGAAAGCTACTACAGTCTTCAGGTTCCCTGTATTCGAGAAACTACTAGTGAACATCAGCATCTACATAAGTGATCTGATGCATTACTTTGAACTGGCATGAGAAAAGATCATTGTTGTTGTGCTATCAGGTGTCCTATCCTCCCAAAGTGAATCATGCTCAACTTTCGAGAAATATGCATTGTCCAAGTATGCGTTATGTTATGGGTTGTACTTGAACGCTTGGGTTTACTTACTAGTCCGAGACTTTATTAGGGATAACCTGAACGGATAAGAAGGTGTACGTGCCTAGTCAAGTCTCTGCAACAGATACACCACAGGGTGAGAGCTGGCACTACTTTACTGATTATGAGAACCACGAGAACCAATGTGAATACAACAAAATAAACCTACCCCACCACCTAAAAACCTAAACACTCATCCCCACCCCACCACAACCCAAAAACCTAAACACCCCTAGCCCCCCCCTCCACCCCCCCCCCTCCAAAAAAAATAATAAAATAAAATAAACATCACCAAAAAACCTAACCCCCACCCCAAAAACCTAACCCCTCCCCCCACCTCCTACCTAAAAAAACCTAACCCCCCACCCACCCCACCCAAGCTAAATGCTAAAAACTAAACCATTAAATCGCACAACTAAAAGCTAAAAAGTTTTTTTAATTAAAATTCGCTAAATTTCGTCACTAGCGAATTTTAATAAAAATTTGTGTGTTTTTAATATTTTTTAGGTATTTTTAGTTGTGTTCTCGCGGTTCTCACAATAAAGGGTAGTTCCTAACGGATCCTTATATATATATATATATAGGTAAAGAGTACTGTACAATATTGCTTATCGTACATTACGTACGTTTCAATCTCAGCCGTCAGATCATCTTCCCGCATTTTAAAATCGCATGTTGTTTTTTATAACAATTTCGCATGTGATACTTTTTGATGAATTCACATGTTGTTTTTTTGTACCAATTTCGCATGTGATAATTTTGATGAAATAGCATGTTGTTTTTTTTATAACAATTTCGCATGTGATAATTTTTGATGAATTCACATGTTGTTTTTTGTACCAATTTCGCATGTGATAATTTTGATGAAATAGCATGTTGTTTTTTTTTTTGTAACAATTTCGCATGTGGTAATTTTGATGAAATCGCATGTGAAAAAACCAACATGCGAAATTGTTACAAAAAAACAACATGCGAATTCAATGCGGGAAGATGATCGGACGACTGAGATTGTAGCGTACGTAATGTACGATAAGGGCATTTGTATGATAACCGGCCTCTCTCTCTCTCTCTCTCTCTATATATATATATATATATATATATATATAACGCCCCGCTTGTATGCGCATATAATGTATATATGTGTGGGCGCTCGTGGGGCAAAACTGAAAATGCATTAATTTTAACGTTATTTTACTAATTTCGTGAAAATAATGTTAAATGAGGGGATAGTGAATCATGCATCATGTGGTGGCGTTGATAGCCGAAAAACAAGGGAGTACATGCACTAATTGGCCTTTGTCTTATATATATATATATATATATATATATATATATATATATATATATATATATATATATATATATATATATATATATATATATATATTATAATACATTTAAGGATGCAATTATCTTTTTACATTAATGTTTAAGATTATATGGTGCAAAATTGTTTTTTTATGAACTTGACTACCTTAATTATCTTTTACAAACACGTTTCATCCCAACCGTTTCGGCCCGCACCATTTCGGCCGCATCGTTTTGCCCCGCACCGGTTTCGACCCAACCTAAACCGTTTCAACCTGAACCTTTCTGACCCGTACCATTTCGACCCATATCGTTTATATCTGCACCATTTCAACCCGAACCAGAGGTGGTTTGGGCGGGATAATAGATTCCAATTCATTTAACAACCAAACACATCAAAAATGGAGTTGAGATTCTAACTCCAAAAATTTCCAATTCCTGTTGGAATGTTTAAATTCCAAATCCAATTCCTTCTTATTCCAATTTCTATACAAATTCCAGTTCACATTCCAAAACATACCTCGAACCTAATGCACCCTAAGCTTTGGTTGTTTAAGCTCTTCCGCAATAAGTGAGAACTGAGATTTATGTCACAAGACAAATGTTTGAAAATCGTTATGCTATGTGTTATACTTGAACGCTTGGATTTACTGGCTAGTCCGGGACTTTATCAGGGACAACCTTGTCGGATAAGAAGGTGTATGTGCCTAGTCGTGTCTATGCGACAAACGCACCACTTGTTGAGAGCTGGCGCTGCTATCTTGATGAGTCCAAGGCAGGACGAAACCATTTGCCCATACAAAGAGCATCATGGATTGGCTTATCCCCAAGGAAATGGGGACGCCACACGGGGATCGAAAGATAACCTTGTGACAAAGTGGTATCCGAGCAGGTTGATTCTTGGATACGTTGGAACGTGACTCTTAACCAAAATGTGCTTAACATCTAGAGTATGGTTACATAATGGTGGTGGGAGAAGACCAAATATGGGGTATTTCAGTGAAGGCCTTTGCACGTCGCGAGTACGGGATCGTGAGCGCCACCCTAGCATGGTGTCAATGAACCCTCTATGTTTATGTTAAAAACTATGGTACAAGCAGCGCCGTAAAAGATCAAGAGTGAAAGCTACTACAGTCTTCAGGTTCCTTGTATTTGAGAAACTACTAGTGAACATCAGCATCTACATAAGTGATCTGATGCATTACTTTGATCTGGCATGAGAAAAGATCATTGTTGTTGTGCTATCAGGTGTCCTATCCTCCCAAAGTGAATCATGCTCAACTTTCGAGAAATATGCATTGTCCAAGTATGCGTTATGTTATGGGTTGTACTTGAACGCTTGGGTTTACTTACTAGTCCGAGACTTTATTAGGGATAACCTGAACGGATAAGAAGGTGTACGTGCCTAGTCGAGTCTCTGCAACAGATACACCACAGGGTGAGAGCTGGCACTACTTTCCTGATTATGAGAACCACGAGAACCAATGTGAATACAACAAAATAAACCTACCCCACCACCTAAAAACCTAAACACTCATCCCCACCCCACCACAACCCAAAAACCTAAACACCCCTAGCCCCCCCTCCCCCCCCCCTCCAAAAAAAATAATAAAATAAAATAAACATCACCAAAAAACCTAACCCCCACCCCAAAAACCTAACCCCTCCCCCCACCTCCTACCTAAAAAAACCTAACCCCCCACCCACCCCACCCAAGCTAAATGCTAAAAACTAAACCATTAAATCGCACAACTAAATGCTAAAAAGTTTTTTTTAATTAAAATTCACTAAATTTCGTCACTAGCGAATTTTAATAAAAATTTGTGTGTTTTTAATATTTTTTAGGTATTTTTAGTTGTGTTCTCGCGGTTCTCACAATAAAGGGTAGTTCCTAACGGATCCTTATATATATATATTTATATATATATATATATATATATATATATATAGGTAAAGAGTACTGTACAATATTGCTTATCGTACATTACGTACGTTTCAATCTCAGCCGTCAGATCATCTTCTCGCATTTTAAAATCGCATGTTGTTTTTTTTATAACAATTTCGCATGTGATACTTTTTGATGAATTCACATGTTGTTTTTTTGTACTAATTTCGCATGTGATAATTTTGATGAAATAGCATGTTGTTTTTTTTATAACAATTTCGCATGTGATAATTTTTGATGAATTCGCATGTTGTTTTTTGTACCAATTTCGCATGTGATAATTTTGATGAAATAGCATGTTGTTTTTTTTTTTTTGTAACAATTTCGCATGTGGTAATTTTGATGAAATCGCATGTGAAAAAACCAACATGCGAAATTGTTACAAAAAAACAACATGCGAATTCAATGCGGGAAGATGATCGGACGACTGAGATTGTAGCGTACGTAATGTACGATAAGGGCATTTGTATGATAACCGGCCTCTATATATATATATATATATATATATATATATATAACGCCCCGCTTGCGGTATGCGCATATAATGTATATATGTGTGGGCGCTTGTGGGGCAAAACTGAAAATGCATTAATTTTAATGTTATTTTACTAATTTCGTGAAAATAATGTTAAATGAGGGGATAGTGAATCATGCATCATGTGGTGGCGTTGATAGTCGAAAAACAAGGGAGTACATGCACTAATTGGCCTTTGTCTTTTGTATATATATATATATATATATATATAATAATACATTTGAGGATGCAATTGTCTTTTTACATTAATGTTTAAGATTATATGGTGCAAAATTGTTTTTTATGAACTTGACTACCTTAATTATCTTTTACAAACACGTGCAAATTATGTGATTAAATACAAAATAGTAATTGAACAATATTGTTTATAAATACCATAAACACACACATCTACATGGGATATATGGGATAGAGATTAAATACAAATGAGTGTTAGTTAATATACCAAATATGAGAAGTGGAGGAAGAGTTAATTATTATATTTTATTTTTGAATTTTTCCCATCTACTTAAGCTATTGATGAAACAATGGTTAACCGAGGTGGTTAACTCACTAGTCTCGTCAAGTAGGGTTAATCCCTTCTTCCCGATGATCGCTGGCTGGATCGTCCGCTGGATGATCTCCTGCACAAGGAAACAAGCCGTGACTCGTAACAAGGAGGATGGGGTGGGGGTGCTCCTTGTTATCACTCTCCGACGTGAGAATCAGTAATTTTCTTGGGAAGCAAAGTGTGATAGTAGTAGTAGTGAGAGAGTTGTGAGAGAGTTGTGAAGAGTTACCTCAAACGTGGTTTGGGGTTGGTATTTATAGCCGAGGAGGAGACAGACTGACGACGTGCCGCCTTATGCATGTGTGTCAGGCTTGTCGGTTGTGGGGGTGAAGCCACGTCCTACTGCAGTGTCAGTCTGTTGCTTATGTATGCACTGGCAGGCGACTGCCAGTGGTGCCACTTGCTCTGTGATGTCAGTCCCACTTGCCTCGTGGGCAGGATGCGGTGCCGCGCCGCCTCGCTGCTTGCGGTGACTGTTGCTGTTGTCCAGATCCCTTGTATTGAGTTCAGAGGATGCGGTGCGAGGCCGCATCGCTATGCGTACACCCATTTTCATACACCAGGTAAGGAGATATTCATATGATGCGGTGCCAGGCCGCATCGCTTATGCCTATCTTTATTTTCCCATCTTTTGACAGATTGGATTCGACATCTGTGTTCGCGCATGCCCGCACGGACACAGATAAGTTCTTGCTGGTGGGGGTTTTTGATAAGGGTAATGGTCACTCGCAGTCGTGCTGACGCGAGATCTGGGACCATACCCCTTCAAGTCCCCCCAGTCTAGTGTTGCTCCCTTATGCAATTTGCATGTGGGAGGAGTACTGGACTATGGTGTCTAGAAGGTAGTTCGTAGTTTGGAGAAGATTCTAGGCCATGTAGATGGCTCCTGCTTCTAGAAAATCAAGCTGGGGATCCGATAGAGTCATGTGACGTCTCTTCCGTACCGGTGAGCAAGTTTCGTCTGATGCGAAATTCTCAGCCTAGGGTTTTGATCTGGTAGTATGGTCTACATTTTCCTGATGTCATCAGGGTTGGTTGCCACCTGTTGATGTGTCGAACCAACCTCTGAGATTGTGAATGAAGATGTCAGCAGGCTTCGAACCACGCTTTGTGACGGTGATGGAAGACGTCTGCAGTCGCAAATCTAGTTGTAACCTCAGCGGTAGCTGATGCAATGCTGTAAGTGCCTTTGCTCAAGCTCTATGTTCAGCAATTGGATATGTAATGATGATCCCTATTTTGTGGGGTGTTCATGTTCTTCCAATTAGCTCTCAAGTAACCGCACGTCCTTTGCGGTTACCTCGTTCCTTTGCATTGTTGGCCATGTTTGGTCGAACAACGTGGGGTACTTGCGTCATTGTTGGTCGTGTTTGGTCGAACAATGTGAATCTGGATAATGGTCAAATAAACATGGTCATAGGCATGGCTGTGCCCACCATTGTTTATTCTATCCAGCTCATAAGTGGTCAAACAAAGTCATAAGCAGACTTGTTACCACTGTTCCTTGGCTTGTTGCTCAAGGAGATCCCCTTAGATGATTGGGAATCTCGTCCGCACTTGTTCTGTAGCCACTTTCCTTCACGCTTCAATGGGAAGCAGTTCAGTTTTCCTGGAAGTAGCTTTGTTCATCTGTGTGATGACTTAGTCGTGGCTCTTCCGTAGCTACCGATCACTCAGCTAGAGGTGCAACCGCAGTGACTCATGAGTGTCTGCTGCTTTCTAACAAAAGACTCGCTTTAAAAGAGTGTTTTGCTTGGATGCGGCTCTTGAAGGATCAGGAGTCAGGGTTGCTGATGTGCGGTCGCGCATCATAATTGTCCTTTTCCCTAACGAGAAGTTGTTTGCGCACCCTCTGTGGTTGTGAACCGGACACGAGGGATTTGAAGCTTGAAGACGTTTGTAGGAGTGCGGTTGGCTTCATCCTGAGAAGCGGTTTTCGCAGTCAAAAGAGCAACGCTGGTTCTGAGCATCTGACACACCTGTGCGGGCTCGTGTGTGTCATCTCCGCATATTCCATGTGTACTCGTGGGTATATGAGGATATTAGTTATACCCCTTTACATAATGTAGAGATATATATTTTCGCCTTTTTTGAGGGGTATGTAAAAAATGACATGCGGTATGGGTTATGGTGCGGTATACCAGAGAAACCGCATGCCGTTTATATTTGGATAATGTGGTCGCTTTTTTGTTGCATACGTGGCTGAACGCACGTGTGAGTTGGTGAAAGTTGGTAGGATTTCCTGGCATGTGCTGAAACGAAAAGACGTTTGCACTGCCCCATGTCATAAATGCATTGTAGCAGGAGTGTAAAAGTCTCTTTTGTCAGGCGCGTGGGCGGCCACTCGCGCATGGTAACCGTCAGCGGAACCGTCGCTAAACACGTGGCATCGCATAACAAGCTCTTTTCAAACGTGATGATTCGGTTACTGCCTCGCATTAATTGCGATGGGTATATAAGGGGAAACCGTTTGTGGTTTCCCCTCATTTGTTCAAAATTTCAAAAATTTCCGGCGAGAGAAAGAGAGTATCTTTCGTCAACTCCGAGAACTTGTTTGATATTCTGGTGAGGTTTCTGAGTTTCTTGACTTCATCTTTGTAGGATCGTTTTCGGACCCAAACGAGTCGATCAGAAGAGTTTATCTCAGTTTCAGAGGCGGAAACAAAGAAACTGGGTTCAATTCAGCAAGGAATAGACTTTAAACTGTCGATTTTATAGATTGAATGACATTTACTGCAATTCGACACTTCGGCAGCACTTCGTTGCAAACCGGAACAACAACTTACAGATTCCACTCCAAGTGACCTTTATATAGGCCACGTGATTTCGCTTGAACACATTTCAAGCGAAATCACCATGAACATCTCAAGCGAAATCAGACAACACACTCGAGCGGAATTAGACATATATGTGATTTCGCTTGAAAATGACCTAAGTCATTTCAAGCGGAATCAACTCTAAACTTCACTATCTCGTTTTTCGTGCCCTGATCTCAATACATTCTATACAAGACTCGATACAAGACGTAGACGACAGACGGATGCACCAGCAAACTCCCCCTCGGATGTTGACGGAGTCTTTAGTGTCGAGTCTTCGCATCTTCAGTCTTTATCAGCCTTTGGGCTTCTCTTTGAAGTATCTGACGCTGCAAGAATCCTTTAATCTCTATCTTCTCTTCTCTTTCATCACCAACAAACTCCTTCCCTCAGATGTTGACATCTTCTCTAGTCACTGGCACCAACATACACTCCCCCTCGAGTGTTGAATCTTTATATTCATTAGTTCAGAATCCATTCCAAGATTGTGACCTGGCTCTCCTCCAGCTCAGGTTATCTGCAAAATCTCTACCTCAAACATAAGTTTTCTAAAATAAACCTTTAACTCACTCAGACACCACTTGTAGAAATCATAAAATGATCTAACATATAGTCTCTGATGAACCACTTGTAGAAATATAGTTTTTATCACTTGCAAAAACATTTTCTCTACAAAAATTTCCGATGAACACTTGAAAGATTTAAACTCTTAAACACACTCTCCCAAACCAACTGTCGTCATGTTTAGCACTTGGAATTTTGAAAATCAGCTCTTCAACACCAGTTGCCAAAAATCTTTTTGAATTTTTCAAAATTTTTGCAAAGCCACACTAAAATCTTTTTGGGATTTTTGAATATAAGGAATGCAGTAAAGAAATATTTAAAAACAATATATTTTGTGAGTTTGTGTAAGAGGATCATATCAGTTTCTGAGACACATCACCAACACCGTTAAGCTTTATTTCATTTTAAGTTCTAAACAATTCACCTAGATTGTCAGTATACTGGTCCATTTTAAATTTTCACACAAATTTCAACTGTTTCGAGATACGAATTAATGTTGTAAGCACTTAAACTTATTTGCGTGTCCCACTACTTGAATATACTCCTGTATCCAGATTCCAATATTCAGTCTTACAGGTGAGTATACCACAGATGATATATGTAAAGGGGTTAGATGTGAAACCGTGAGAGCTCAGGTCAGAACTTCCGTTCAGCAGAGAGATGACGGTTCGACTTTTGGTGTGTCACACCCCGGCCACGTAAAACAACAAACCGCGGCGAAAACGCCGGGGAGGTGAGTGGCGACAGAATTATTGTTTCAATAACCACGGCAAATAAAGTTTTGTATTATTAAAATTAAAGTTACATTGTCTTTGAGTCCAAACTAAACTAACATAATAACTGTCTTTTAAAGTCACTAAGGCCCGAGTCCGCCTAAGTGAAGCACAGGCATCATCATGCATTAGCACCTGAAACACATGTAAAAATAGGTACGTCAGCATAAAAATGCCTGTGAGATACATAGGTTTTGTTTATGCAGATTCATGACTTGTATTTGAAAGAAGTGTTTAATAAAATGTAGTCATGAACCTTGTAAAATGTTTTCCTTTGTAAAACCATGTGAAAATCAATGAAAATCAAATGATGATGAAATGATAATGCATGGTTAAATGAATAACCAAGTGAAAATGAATTTGTATAAAATATGAAATTTGTAAAGCAATGTCATGTTCATGTATGAAATGTTTCATGTCTTGCCCAAGTGATTTATATAACGTAACAATGTATAATACAATAAAAGCACTTATATATAGGAAGTACCAGCGGCGTATCCACCATGCTTTTATCATATAACACATAGCCCCGTTACATAAGTCACTTATCAATAACCAACCCAAAATGTCATGTTCAATGCCAAAAATGTGTATGTGTAAACCATGTACCATGTGTTTCATGTATAATCAAATGAAATGCATAGCAAGTAGGAAATCATCTACTTAAACTATGTGATGTGGTAAATGTATAAACTGTGTCATGTATGGTGAATAACTAGAAGTTACTCAACCCCATAGAAAAATGTACAAAACAATGTTTTTGAATAAACCTAAGTTTAAATCAAATGTTATGTTTTGCATAAAAACAATGCTTTATGATTACAAACATTTATGCAGTAATGTTAATCGCATACATTCAAGCCTTGCGACTGTGGCGACAAACCCTTAAACGAATTAAAGGTTTATCTAAAGTTATGTAGTCGGATTCTGTCATTCCCGACTTCCAAACAAACCCAGGAAGTCGGAAACGGGAGTTGTCAATTCCTATGGTACTATTACATAAGTCCGAGCGGCGTGATTAATGTTAATGAATGTATTATTGTCCCGATTGAACATACCAAATGTCATAACCAATGTAGCATGTGAAAACCATGTACTAGGTATGCTAAGTAAACATGCCTAGTAGAAATGTTCATGTAAAACAATGTGCTAGCATGCTCAGTAAACATACATAGCAGAAATGTCATGTAAAACAATGTGTTCCATATGCTAAGTAAACATATGCAACAAATGTGTAACAAATCAATGTGCTAGCATGATTAACATACATATCAAAACATAGTGAAAGCATGTACTAAATATGTACTAGGTGAAACTAGCATGTTTATGTCAAAAAAGCATGAAATGCACAAAAGTAACATATATGTACATGTGTATCACCCCAAAGTATTTGAAAACGGTAAAAGAGGGGAACTATGTACTCACTTGGGATTGCTAATTAGTCTTGAGAATAAGACCAATTTAAGCTCCAAGGGTCACGGAATCAACCGGCACCTAGTATAGGTAACTATGTTAATAAATCGGCTCCTAAATCGGGAGATAGGATAGAATGAGGTTCTATAAATCAAATGAGTAATTGAACTCATATGGTATGATTTAATAGGCCCTACATTCTGATTGGAAAGCCTACCTAAGTGCTTTTGACCCGTTTCGACACATTATGGTAACATAAGCTACTATAAGGTGTCGTTAGCGTAAAACTATATCCGGATGGTTAACTATGTGCTATGTCAAGTCTTACATGCCCAATTATCCCTAAACATGTTACTAAATCAGATTATATGTCAAAAATATGTTCACGTAGGCAAAATACGGATTTTAGCTTCAAAAGGGCATTTTGGTCATTTCCTATGGGCATACAAGCTAACTAGCATACGACTAACAATTCCTATGTGATCATAAGGTTATAACCTCAGTGGTTATTCCCTATGAAACTATGATCACTAAGTGTGCTTGGTCGGATCCTAAAGATCGACCAAACGGGTCGGGTTCGAAAGTCTAAGCGGTTGTTTAGACCGCTTATCTTACGACCCTAAACAAGCACAAGCTAATAGTGTCGAGTTAAACATGTCAAAACATGTTTAACCTACTGATTTGGTATCAAAACAAAGTGCTTTGATACCCTAAAGTAGCTCCGAGGCAAAATGCGTGCTAAAACGCATTTTGACCGAAACTTTGACTCGACACTACAGCTAGCTAACGTGGTAATCAGCGGCTATAATCACGAAGGATTATAACTATCGTGATTACAATCACGTTTCAAAGTTCAATTGAACTTTGACTTGACCAATTGATGGTCAAAACCGAAAGTCAAACTGTTGGCCAAACGTTTGACTTTCTGCACTACATAAGGAAAAAGCAAATAAAAGAATGAAAGAAGCTCACTAAGGGTCCTTGCTATCTTTTCAACAAGAAGACAAAGTCCCAAATGCTTGAGAGGGAGCTCCAAAGCAGATGTGAATGAGAGAAAGAAGGAATGAGCAAAGAATGAAGTGAAAGGACCAAGCTATTTATAGTTGAAGCAAGAACATGAGATCATTCCAAGTGTTTTTCTTGGTCATTAAGCATGAAATCTAAGCCTTACACTTGTTACAAGCAGAAGAGAAGCCTTGGAGAAGAGATAACTTGCTCCCCAAAACATAAAAATTGCAAACAAGGGCCTGATTTTACAAAATAGCAGCTAATTTCATGTTTCTGGTCGTTGGGCATGCTTTACGGTCCACAAGGGGACCCTTACGGTCCGTAAGGACCCTGCATCTGATCAGCAACTTTCATATTTTGACAGCTTTGGCCCCTGCACTTGTTTGAGTCCATTTCAGGCACTTTTGACACCCGTTAAGCCATTTTCAAGGCTCCACAAGGTCAATAAAGTTTAGGGGACTCAAAATATGCTCAGAAAAGTCTCGGATGTCGGCTCGTTTGGTCGTACGGTCGCGTTGTTCGTTAATTTACGACGAAACTCAAACGAATGCGAAAACAAACCAAATTAAGCGACGAATGGAATTTTTGCATGCCGATCACTAAAATAAAAATATTTTAGTGTGTACAAAAATTTTGGATGTCCAGATGTGGTCAGAACGTAAGATATGCGCGAAAATGCAAACTTACGCCGTTTTTGACACTTTTAGTCCCTGTAAGATCATGTAAGCATGTTTTCGCACACCGAACCTATCAAAGCTTATTTCTAAGCCATGTTTAGGTTATATATGGTATGTTTAACTTATGATCAAGTTCTGGACCGTACGTTGCCTTAAGAAACGGCAGACTTTTGCAAGTTGACGTAAATAGTCCCTGAGAGCGAATAAACTTGTTTTTGCCATACCAAAGCCTTCAAAACTTATTTCTAAGTTATGTAAAGGTTATTTAAGGTATGTTAAGTTTATGATGATGTTCCGGAGTGTTTGTCCCGTTAAACTGATCGTGTTTACGCACCAGTTTGCGTATAACTCTCCAGAAAGCGATATAGAGTTCAAAATCGATCAAAAATCAACATGGGCACAAAACCAAACATAAATGACAAACATTGGGATCAAAACACACTGTTTTATTAATATTGTATTGTTCAGAGTTTGTAAAAATGATATCACAAGCACAGATGTCACAGTCTCCCCTACTTCAGGAAATTTCGTCCCGAAATTTATTTAGAGGAAACTTGTGAGAATAGATGCGGATATTTCGCTTTCATCTGATCTTCACGTTCCCAAGTAAACTCTGGGCCACGTTTAGATTCCCAAAAAACTTTGACCAATTTAATCCGCTTGCCTTTCAACTGCTTAAATGAACGGTCCACTATCTCCACAGGTTTCTCGACAAAGTGCATCGTGTTATCAACACGAATTTCATCAAGTGGTATGTGGAGGTTCTCATCAGCTAAACACTTTCTGAGATTGGACACGTGGAATGTTGGATGAACATTTCCAAGTTCAGGAGGTAGCTCAAGTTTGTAGGCTACTTTTCCGACTCTTTCAACGATCTTGAATGGTCCAACATAGCGAGGTGCAAGTTTTCCTTTCTTCCCATATCTAATCACACCTTTCCAAGGGGATACCTTGAGTAGGACGTGATCACCAACTTGGAATTCCAAGGGCTTGCGTCGTCAATCCGCGTAACACTTCTGACGGCTTCTAGCTGTCTGAAGGTTTTCACGAATCTTCTTGACCTTATCTGTAGTCTCTAGAATGAGTTCAGGTCCAGTAAGCTGAGCTTCACCTATCTCATTCCAGTAGACCGGTGAACGACATTTTCGACCGTATAAAGCTTCGAAAGGAGCCATATTGATGCTAGAGTGATAACTGTTGTTGTAAGAGAATTCGATCAAAGGTAGATGCGAATCCCAACTACCACCAAAGTCAATCACACAAGCTCTAAGCATATCCTCCAGTGTCTGGATTGTTCTCTCAGATTGACCATCTGTCTGCGGATGGTACGCTGAGCTCAAATGAAGTTGAGTACCCATGGCAGATTGCATGGTTCTCCAAAAACGAGACGAGAATCGAGCATCTCTGTCAGATATAATGTTCAAAGGAACACCATGTCGAGATACAATCTCATCAACATAGATTTTGGCAAGCTTGTCAGCAGATAGATCCTCATGGATTGGCAAGAAATGTGCTGACTTTGTAAGACGATCAACAGCAACCCAAATGGCGTCATGACCCTTCTTAGTGCGCGGCAACTTGGTAATGAGATCTATAGAAATGTTTTCCCATTTCCAAACCGGAATCTCTGGTTGCTCCAATAATCCAGAGGGATGTTGATGTTCTGCCTTAACCTTAAGACAAGTAAGGCATTTTGAAACATATAAGGCAATGTCTTTCTTCATACCTGGCCACCAGTACTGGGTTCGAAGATCCTTATACATTTTGTCCGCGCCAGGATGAATGGAATAACGAGACTTATGAGCTTCATCCATAAGCAGGGTGCGAAGATTGTCTATACTTGGGACCCACAAACGGCCCATGTAATAGAAAATCCCAAAATCTCTCAGTTCAAGCTCTGGATTAGTATGACATGGTAACTCTTTACCCATCAAGTCTTGTGCAACACACGTATGTTGAGCTTGAATTATGCGAGATTGCATATCAGATCGAACCTGAACACAATGAAGCTTGACACGTTCCTTTCGACTCAATGCGTCAGCCACGACATTCGCCTTACCAGGATGGTAGCGAATTTCGCAATCGTAGTCGTTTAGGAGTTCAACCCAACGTCGTTGCCTCATGTTTAGTTCTTTCTGATTGAAGATGTGCTGGAGACTCTTGTGGTCAGTAAACACTATACACTTTGTACCGTAAAGGTAGTGTCTCCAGATTTTGAGAGCAAAGACTACTGCACCTAACTCAAGATCATGAGTGGTGTAGTTTTTCTCGTGCACTTTCAGCTGTCTTGATGCATAGGCTATAACTTTGTTTCTTTGCATAAGAACACAGCCAAGGCCTAAATTAGATGCGTCACAGTAGACGACAAAATCGTCATTACCCTCGGGCAAAGATAGAATAGGTGCATCACAAAGTTTCTGTTTCAAGGTCTGGAAAGCTTCTTCCTGTTTAAGTCCCCACTCAAAAGGTTTGCTTATCTGAGTTAAAGCAGTGAGAGGAACCGCAATTTTGGAGAAGTTTTCAATGAAACGGCGGTAATAACCCGCTAGACCAAGAAATGAACGAACCTCGGTAGGAGTAGTAGGAGTATCCCAATCCTTAATCGCACTGATTTGGCGGGATCTACATGTATACCTTGTTCGTTGACTATGTGCCCCAAAAATTGAACTTCCTTAAGCCAGAATTCGCACTTGGAGGATTTGGCGAAAAGCTGTTCTTTCTTTAGAAGCTCCATTGTAAGACGAAGATGTTGCTCATGAACAGCACGAGTCTTAGAATAAATCAGAATATCATCAATGAAGACGATGATGAACTTGTCCAAATAAGGCGTACAAACCCTATTCATCAAGTCCATGAAAACAGCAGGAGCATTTGTTAAACCGAAAGGCATAACTGTGAACTCATAATGACCGTATCGAGTACGAAATGCTGTCTTGGGAATATCTTCTTCGAGAACTCGAAGTTGATGATACCCAGAACGTAGATCAATCTTTGAAAAGCAAGTAGCACCCTGTAGCTGATCAAAGAGATCATCAATGCGATGTAGGGGATATCGATTCTTGATGGTAAGCTTATTAAGCTCACGGTAATCGATACACATTCTGAATGATCCATCTTTCTTTTTCACAAATAGGACAGGAGCACCCCAAGGTGAAAAGCTTGGACGGATGAATCCTTTGTCAGAAAGCTCCTGAAGCTGTTTAGATAACTCTTGCATCTCAGACGGTGCAAGACGATAAGGTGACTTAGCAATGGGATTAGCGCCAGGCACAAGATCAATGCGGAACTTAACTTGGCGCATAGGGGGTAAACCAGGTAATTCTTCGGGAAATACCTCTGGATAATCCCGAACAACAGGGATATCTTGGATAGTCTTACCCTTGCCTTTATCCTCTACGACATGTGCTAGGAAAGCAACATACTTCTTGCGTAGATATTTGCGGGCTTGGGTACAGGACATAAGCTTAAGACCACTGACGGGTTTCTCCCCATGAACTTCTAAGATCTCACCAGTCGAAAGCGGTATACGGACCAACTTCTCAAAACATACCACCTCCGCATGGTACTTTGATAACCAATCCATTCCTACTATAACATCGAAGCTCCCGAGTTGCATCGGTGTGAGGTTGATAGGGAAAAGATGGTTATTGAGATTTAACTGGCAATTTCGAAGAACGGAATCGAGAACAACAGGTTCACCACTAGCTACTTCTACTGTCAAGGGCTTTCCTAGTTTTGTTCTAGTCATTGCAAGCAAAGGCTCAAATGCTAAGGACACAAAGCTCTTATCGGCACCCGAATCAAATAGAACAGAAGCAGGATGGTTGTTAACAAGGAACGTACCGTTCACCACTTCGTTATCTGCACGCGCCTCATTGGCATTCAGATTGAAAGCTCTACCACGAGCCGGTGCTTGGTTCGCATTTGCCAACCTCGGGCAGTTGTTCCTGTAGTGGGTCAGATCCCCACAGTTGAAACATGAACCAGGCGGGAAGTGAGGTCGTGCAGGATTCTGGGCAGGGTTCTGTGCAGCTGGGTTCTGATTAGGAGCAAAACGGCAGGTATTCGCAAGATGACCAGACTTGCCACAATTCGTGCAGATACGGCATTGCATATGTGGCTGGTGGTGTCTGTTACATCTATTGCACAGAGGTGCATTACCAGCATACTACCTCTTGGCAGCAGGTTGTGCAACCTGATTTTGTGCTGCCTGATTAGGGGCAGTCTGGTTTGTCTGAGCAGTGACAGCAAAATTCTTGGAAGCCTTGCGCTTCCTTGATTTCTTTGAAGACTCAGCAGCCTTCTTGCCCTTACTCTCCTTGGTGCTATCAGACTGTTTCTGCTTCTTGTCACCTTTTCTGTGGAGTTTACCCTTCTTGATCTGCGATTCAGTAAGAGTAGCAGCTAGCTCAATGGCCTGTCGGATGGTAGTAGGGTGACTGCCAGTGACAATATCCTGAACAGGATCTGGCAAACCGTCTATGTACTTCTCGATAGCCTTATCCAAAGGCGTGACCATTGTCGGACAGAGCAAGCTTAACTCCTCATATCTGTCAGTGTAAGCCCGGTGTTCACCACTGACTTGCTTCAGATCCTTGAACTCATCTTCGAGTGCCCTCTGCTCGTGTCGAGGACAAAATTCTCTCATCATGAGAGTCCTGAGTTCCTCCCAAGTCTGACCCAAAGCAACATCAGCACCTCTATTTCTCATTACCCCATTCCACCAGGTAAGAGCCCTCTTTTGAAATACACTCGAAGCAAACTCGACCTTGCGATTGTTCGGACACTGAACATGGCGAAATGTGCTCTCAAGACTCTCGACCCACTGGAGAAGCCCAGTTGCTCCTTCAGTACCACTAAACTTGAGTGGTTTAGCCGAGTTAAACTGTTTGAAGTTGCACGGAGCAGGTGCATTAACATTGTTATTGGTGGCTTGGTTTATTTGAGTTATAAGACCAGGTAGCATAGCAGCCATCTGCTGTGCTATAATAGCTGCCAGTTCGGCATCAGGTTGAGGAACGTTACATCGAGGAGGCATTCTAAAAGAGGAAACATGAGAGAAAACAAGTGAGATGATGTGATGAAAATGAGATAACAATAAAATCGACAAAAAGCAAGGAAGGTGGTCATTTGCTTGTTACCACAAAGCAAACAAACAACACACAGTGACAAATCAAAGTAAATGAGTCATAATAATGTATCGGGAAGACATACTCGCCTATAAGTGAACACTCACCCCAAGAGTTCCCAGGTAAGAGTGACTGGTCCGATACTGCGGATTTGTACGAACACTCTAGCCTTAGACAGAAAACTCAGGGTACAGGCATTCACTCTTCCAGTTTGCACGTGTTCACATTATTTAGACCCAAAACTTTGACGAGATTTTGAAAATGCAGAAGGCATAAAGCCAAAAAGAAATCATCTAAGGATAGATGATTGATTTCAAAATCGTTTTGGAATATTGTGTTCAAGTTTAGGTAATCACCTAAGGATAGGTGACGTGTATTGTTTTTAAAATCTAAACACAAGTAAACTTGTGTTAGGGTCCTAGAAAGTTATAGTCTAGGTCAAAGCATTACTAATAACCTAATTCCCTATAACCATTGGCTCTGATACCAACTCTTCTGTCACACCCCGACCACGTAAAACAACAAACCGCGGCGGAAACACCGGGGAGGTGAGTGGCGACAGAATTATTGTTTCAATAACCACGACAAATAAAGTTTTGTATTATTAAAATTAAAGCTACATTGTCTTTGAGTTCAAACTAAACTAACATAATAACTATCTTTTAAAGTCACTAAGGCCCGAGTCCGCCTAAGTGAAGCACAAGCATCATCATGCATTAGCACCTGAAACACATGTAAAAATAGGTACGTCAGCATAAAAATGCCTGTGAGATACATAGGTTTTGTTTATGCAGATTCATGACTTGTATTTGAAAGAAGTGTTTAATAAAATGTAGTCATGAACCTTGTAAAATGTTTTCCTTTGTAAAACCATGTGAAAATCAATGAAAATCAAATGATGATGAAATGATAATGCATGGTTAAATGAATAACCAAGTGAAAATGAATTTGTATAAAATATGAAATTTGTAAAGCAATGTCATGTTCATGTATGAAATGTTTCATGTCTTGCCCAAGTGATTTATATAACGTAACAATGTATAATACAATAAAAGCACTTATATATAGGAAGTACCAGCGGCGTATCCACCATGCTTTTATCATATAACACATAGCCCCGTTACATAAGTCACTTATCAATAACCAACCCAAAATGTCATGTTCAATGCCAAAAATGTGTATGTGTAAACCATGTACCATGTGTTTCATGTATAATCAAATGAAATGCATAGCAAGTAGGAAATCATCTACTTAAACTATGTGATGTGGTAAATGTATAAACTGTGTCATGTATGGTGAATAACTAGAAGTTACTCAACCCCATAGAAAAATGTACAAAACAATGTTTTTGAATAAACCTAAGTTTAAATCAAATGTTATGTTTTGCATAAAAACAATGCTTTATGATTACAAACATTTATGCAGTAATGTTAATCGCATACATTCAAGCCTTGCGACTGTGGCGACAAACCCTTAAACGAATTAAAGGTTTATCTAAAGTTATGTAGTCGGATTCTGTCATTCCCGACTTCCAAACAAACCCAGGAAGTCGGAAACGGGAGTTGTCAATTCCTATGGTACTATTACATAAGTCCGAGCGGCGTGATTAATGTTAATGAATGTATTATTGTCCCGATTGAACATACCAAATGTCATAACCAATGTAGCATGTGAAAACCATGTACTAGGTATGCTAAGTAAACATGCCTAGTAGAAATGTTCATGTAAAACAATGTGCTAGCATGCTCAGTAAACATACATAGCAGAAATGTCATGTAAAACAATGTGTTCCATATGCTAAGTAAACATATGCAACAAATGTGTAACAAATCAATGTGCTAGCATGATTAACATACATATCAAAACATAGTGAAAGCATGTACTAAATATGTACTAGGTGAAACTAGCATGTTTATGTCAAAAAAGCATGAAATGCACAAAAGTAACATATATGTACATGTGTATCACCCCAAAGTATTTGAAAACGGTAAAAGAGGGGAACTATGTACTCACTTGGGATTGCTAATTAGTCTTGAGAATAAGACCAATTTAAGCTCCAAGGGTCACGAAATCAACCGGCACCTAGTATAGGTAACTATGTTAATAAATCGGCTCCTAAATCGGGAGATAGGATAGAATGAGGTTCTATAAATCAAATGAGTAATTGAACTCATATGGTATGATTTAATAGGCCCTACATTCTGATTGGAAAGCCTACCTAAGTGCTTTTGACCCGTTTCGACACATTATGGTAACATAAGCTACTATAAGGTGTCGTTAGCGTAAAACTATATCCGGATGGTTAACTATGTGCTATGTCAAGTCTTACATGCCCAATTATCCCTAAACATGTTACTAAATCAGATTATATGTCAAAAATATGTTCACGTAGGCAAAATACGGATTTTAGCTTCAAAAGGGCATTTTGGTCATTTCCTATGGGCATACAAGCTAACTAGCATACGACTAACAATTCCTATGTGATCATAAGGTTATAACCTCAGTGGTTATTCCCTATGAAACTATGATCACTAAGTGTGCTTGGTCGGATCCTAAAGATCGACCAAACGGGTCGGGTTCGAAAGTCTAAGCGGTTGTTTAGACCGCTTATCTTACGACCCTAAACAAGCACAAGCTAATAGTGTCGAGTTAAACATGTCAAAACATGTTTAACCTACTGATTTGGTATCAAAACAAAGTGCTTTGATACCCTAAAGTAGCTCCGAGGCAAAATGCGTGCTAAAACGCATTTTGACCGAAACTTTGACTCGACACTACAGCTAGCTAACGTGGTAATCAGCGGCTATAATCACGAAGGATTATAACTATCGTGATTACAATCACGTTTCAAAGTTCAATTGAACTTTGACTTGACCAATTGATGGTCAAAACCGAAAGTCAAACTGTTGGCCAAACGTTTGACTTTCTGCACTACATAAGGAAAAAGCAAATAAAAGAATGAAAGAAGCTCACTAAGGGTCCTTGCTATCTTTTCAACAAGAAGACAAAGTCCCAAATGCTTGAGAGGGAGCTCCAAAGCAGATGTGAATGAGAGAAAGAAGGAATGAGCAAAGAATGAAGTGAAAGGACCAAGCTATTTATAGTTGAAGCAAGAACATGAGATCATTCCAAGTGTTTTTCTTGGTCATTAAGCATGAAATCTAAGCCTTACACTTGTTACAAGCAGAAGAGAAGCCTTGGAGAAGAGATAACTTGCTCCCCAAAACATAAAAATTGCAAACAAGGGCCTGATTTTACAAAATAGCAGCTAATTTCATGTTTCTGGTCGTTGGGCATGCTTTACGGTCCGCAAGGGGACCCTTACGGTCCGTAAGGACCCTGCATCTGATCAGCAACTTTCATATTTTGACAGCTTTGGCCCCTGCACTTGTTTGAGTCCATTTCAGGCACTTTTGACACCCGTTAAGCCATTTTCAAGGCTCCACAAGGTCAATAAAGTTTAGGGGACTCAAAATATGCTCAGAAAAGTCTCGGATGTCGGCTCGTTTGGTCGTACCGTCTCGTTGTTCGTTAATTTACGACGAAACTCAAACGAATGCGAAAACGAACCAAATTAAGCGAGGAATGGAATTTTTGCATGCCGATCACTAAAATAAAAATATTTTAGTGTGTACAAAAATTTTGGATGTCCAGATGTGGTCAGACCGTAAGATATGCGCGAAAATGCAAACTTACGCCGTTTTTGACACTTTTAGTCCCTGTAAGATCATGTAAGCATGTTTTCGCACACCGAACCTATCAAAGCTTATTTCTAAGCCATTTTTAGGTTATATATGGTATGTTTAACTTATGATCAAGTTCTGGACCGTACGTTGCCTTATGAAACGGCAGACTTTTGCAAGTTGACGTAAATAGTCCCTGAGAGCGAATAAACTTGTTTTTGCCATACCAAAGCCTTCAAAACTTATTTCTAAGTTATGTAAAGGTTATTTAAGTTATGTTAAGTTTATGATGATGTTCCGGAGTGTTTGTCGCGTTAAACTGATCGTGTTTACGCACCAGTTTGCGTATAACTCTCCAGAAAGCGATATAGAGTTCAAAATCGATCAAAAATCAACATGGGCACAAAACCAAACATAAATGACAAACATTGGGATCAAAACACACTGTTTTATTAATATTGTATTGTTCAGAGTTTGTAAAAATGATATCACAAGCACAGATGTCACATGGTGTGTCCCCTTTAGAGGATCTTTTCTTCAACAGCAATGATTATCAATTTTATTGTTTCATCATTTTGCTGAGGGCTGTGCTATGTTTCAAGCATTTGCAGAAAGTATTATACGGGGACTAGGTCAGAATTTTCATTCAGCAGAAGTCCCGGAATAATACCCTAGATATCACTGAGTATAAAGACCTAGTATCTCAAAAAGATGGACCTTTCAAACAAGATTTCAGGGGTTACCCATATATCCAAGAAATGTTACCCACCAAAATAAGCAAGTTTGAATTTAGGTTTATATCTCGTCACAATCTACTAAATGTGCAAAAACCTACTGGCATATCATCAGTGAGACCGTTTATCACTTCTTAACTTTCCATTTCTTTAGCATGTTGTGATAGTCCACTGATGTACTATCATTTCCTCTTCTTTGACACAAAAACTCATTTTTCATTTTATCATGTTTTTGGCTTTTTCAAATTTTCTAATGTTTTTGGATTTTCTGAAATTTTCTACTCCCTCTAAAATGCAAACACATAAAGAAATTTGAAAACAAATTGTACAGAAATTGACAACCGTTGTATCAAGCTTCAAATCGCCATCCTCTTGACTTAAACAATCAGAACTCCCCCTTTCAACAAACTATTTTCCCATTTAGATTTCAAAACACTTAAGTTTGTTTTAATCAAAATGGTTTTTCCAGAAAATAAGTTTATTTAGTTGATTTTACCATTTGTAGGGACGGGGTGGTTCATCATATTGTCTTCAACCACTTGTATTAGGATTACATCAAGTTCAACTTAATGACCTTGATTAATCACTTTTTAAGAACCAACCTCTGTACCAATTGTACGAAAAACATAATCAAATATAAAGAATGATGCCGATTCATGTTCCACTCTTACCAACCTGGAAACTCCGGCAACTCATACTTAACCTTTTCAAAAACATTTTATGAAAGATGTCGATTCCTAATCCACGATTACAAACTTGGGATCTCCGGCAAGTCAGGTTTTTTCTATTCAAAGAAAATATCCACCCAAGCCTGACCAGCCTTGGGTGTTACCGAGTCATCAACACTCGGTTTCTTACCTCCCCTCTTCTTCTCATAGAACTCTTTAACCCCTTTGACTTTTCGATCAATCATCTTACCAAAGATATGTTTTACCTTGGGGTTAAAGGCCTTTTCTACATCAAAAACCTGCTTATCAGAATAAAATTGTTTTGAAATCTCAACTTTACCAATTCTCTTTTTTAAAATTTTCAGCTCGAAGTGGTGGAAAATTCTCATCATCCACAGTCGAAACTGATTCTTCACCTTTTGAAACAACCTGTGGCTCCTCTGATTTTGTGGAATCAGATTCATCGCCAAAATATAGCTCCTCTGATTTTGACCTATCAGAATCATCGCTAGAACTATCAACAGACTTCTTAACAACCCATTTCTGGTTGTCAGATTTAGCTCTTTTGTTATAAAACTTGTTTGAACATTCACCAATTTCAAATTTTGAGTTTTTGAATAATTTGGTTCAGTCAATTGGCGATTCAAAATCAACCACTTTCTCTTTGAGTTTGGAAACTCCCTGTTTGGTTTGAATTTCTTGCAAACAGTTCACCGCAAGATGTCCAATTCTTCCACATTTGAAACAGGTTCGAGTTTTCTTTCTCTGACCAGCATTCTTCATCTCTTCTTGCTTCTTTGCAAGGAACTCTCTGTTTGATTGTCTCCAAAATGCTTTCTTTTCTTCTTCTTCTGATGATGTATCTGAAACAAATGTCATTTTTGATTTAAAATCACGAACATATTTTTCATTTTACTGTTTTTCTGTTGGAGTAAAACCAAGACCTTTCTTTTTGAAATTACCGTTATAGTTTGGTTTCTTTTGAAAACCAGAACCAGAACTGTAACCCTTTTTCTTGTTTAATCTTTGTTGCACTCTTGAGGTGTATTTTTTAGGTTTATCAGTAAGATTTAAATCATTTATTTCAGAAATATTAATTTCTGTTAGTTTGAAAACCTTGTTTATCATTTCAGTTTTGACACCTCTTATTGGAAATTCCTCATCAGGATATAATTTGTCTGAATCATTCAAAGTATATGCAACTTTAAATTTATCATCATCCAAATTAGATTTTGATAACAGGAATTCATTACAATAAACTCTTTTGCCCTGTTTTTCATTTTGATCCGGAATGCTGGACTCAGACTTTGACTTCGACTTTGACTCCTCAGTTTCATCGTTATCTAACACATGATCCACCACTTTCTTCATCAATTGAGATTGTTGATCAGTGTCAAACGATGTAAACGTGACATCAATACTTTCAGGCAAATTAACTGACGACTCCGACTCCCACTGTAAGTTTGTAGCCTTTTGGACTCTTTCAGAATTAGGATTTCTGGGCAAATATCCATTTTCCAGCGGGGGGTGGACACTTGTTGTAACTGACACCTTGTTTCTTACCAGAATTTTTCTTGTCAGCCTTTTTCTTAGTGTCTTTCTTCTTCTCAGTCTTTTTCTCTGGAGTCTTTTCTTCAGAAACTTTTTCAACATTCTTTTCTTTAGTTACTTCATCATCTTCAAATGCCTTCATGCCTTCAACAGTAGGATAGATCCTGTCAATAAAATAAGAAGTACATGAGTAACTTTTCAACAAACAATTAACCCTTTCTGTTTCAATTCTTTGTAACTCTAGCTTTTGTTCCAAAGCAGCACACTTATCGATGTAATTGTTCACAACTTTTTGTTTAATCATGAAAGCTCCCTGAAGTGTCTTCATTGTTGTTGCCTGCTCTTCACTTGTGTCATTATACATGTTCATGGCTTTGTTCAGCACATCATATGACTCCTTCAATCTGTTCATATTATGAATCAACGAACTATTTTGTTTCTTCATTGCTTCACAATTTTCACACATTACTGGACACTTTTTCGCAACAGCTTCTTCATCAATGTTGAAATTTGGAACTTCTTTCACTTTTCTTCTCACTACCGGTACTGTTTCATCGTCACTGCTCATCGGTGTCTTTACCTTTTTCTTTTTCTTCTTGGCTTTCTCATCTTCACTATCACTTTCTTCCATCATCTTCAGATGTTGTGCCATTTGTTTTGCATAATACTCAGTACAATCTTCATCACTATCTTCTTCAATACGAGCAACAAAAGCTGTATGAACTGGAGCTTGGTCAGGAATATAATCATCCCAAGTGAAATTCTCCTAACTAAACCCTTCAGGTAACTTTTCATCATCTTGATCAATCACACATGCTTTAGCATCAGTTGAAATATATTTATCCCAGTTGAACCCTGTTGATTGCTTCTTCTCTTCTTGATTAACCACACAAGCTCTTTTTGAAGAATCTTCAATCACATTCCTTCCATGTGTAGTTTGTGCTTGATGTTGATGTTGTCGAGGTGGTTGTTGAGCAACTTGATGGTAAATGGCCTTCCTGTAGTAATCATTGTTGTTGAAAGGATTCTGAGCTCCACTTGCTTCGCGATTGGTGCACTCCCTCTTGAAGTGTCCTTTTTCCCTGCAATGAAAACAAGTGACTTTAGATTTGTCAAAACCTAAAGTAGAAACATTCGCCTCACGAAGATCATCTCTTCCTGTGATTTGTTTGAATTTCTCAGCTCTCCTTAATACACTTGCCAAGCACCATTTTATGTCCATCAGCTCCATCTCTTCAGCATCAATCTGGTCGTAATCCTCCTTAGTCAGCATCGGATTCCCGATTCGACCTGCATCAAAACTACCATAAGATTCTAAAACAGTTCCCAATAAAGACATATGGCTTTTTGCTAACTCCTCAGAATATTCCTGATTATTTTCAATATTCAACACAATGTTGCATTGAAGCTTTTTGCCATTTCTTGTTGTTGAAACATTCGGATCAAATGATGGAAATGATGAGAAACTTGTGTTATTGTTTGATCCTTTTGATGAACTTCCAGATGAGTTCTTTGCATTAAATGCAGTTTCAACTTTTGGTGACAAATTGGTTGTTTTATCATTCAACCCTGCTTTGTAGTACAAACCGATGTCTTGTTCACCATCAAACACTTTCATTCTGGAAATTTTTGTCTGTTCCATCTCCTGAGCTTCCGATTTTTAAATGAATTTACTCAAAGTTAGCGTGTTAAATCCTTTCTTGTTTCTGAGCATCATCAAATATGTTCCCCATGTTTCATGTGGCAATGCATCAGCTAATTTTTCAATCAACTCTTCATTATCATTGTTGATACTCACCCTTCTCATGTTAACCAACAAATTGCAGTATCTTTCTATAATCTGCTTTGTGCTCTCATTCTTCAAACCTCGAAACAAGTTAAACTCTTTTTTCAAAAGTGATTTCTTGTTCTTGATCATTTCCTGACTACCAACAAACTTTGATCTTAATGCTTTCCAGATTGAATAAGAACTTCCGTTATGTTGCAATAAGACCATGATGTCTTCTTTCACAGCTTGTTGTAGTAGACTTAGCATCAGTTTCTCATTTTTGTGTTTTCTTTTATCATCTACACTCATATCTTTGATAGCAATCACCTCGTCATCGTCATTTGTCGGTCTCACGTATTTAGTTTCAACACATTCCCAAGCATCTAGATAGTTAGCTTGTACCCAGTTTTCAAACCGTCCTTCCCAACCCTTATACTCCTCAATGTTCATTAGCTTAGGCGGCTTTTGCATAGTCCCTTTTTCGTTTTCCAATATCGTGTTCTGTGCAATAGTGATCGGGGTAACCGGGGTAGCGAATGCGTTATAAAAATCCTCGTCCATGTTTCGGATATCAATAATTCTCAAAAACAATCTGTTCAAGCGGAATATCAAATTCAAGCGAGATCACTGTTCAAGCGGGATAACCCTTTTGAAGCGGAATCACAAAGTATTTTCAAGCGGAATATCAGTTCGAGCGGAATCAAACCAATATTTCAAACGGAACCTCAAATCCAAGTGGAATGTCACGTTTGAAGCGGAATCAAATACAAATTTCAAGCGGATCAAATATAAAATGTGATTTCAAGCGAAATCAGACCCAAAGTGCTGCTGACGTCATCAATATACTCGCTGTTTTCAAACGGAATAGCCAAAAATACCAGTTTTAGATTGAATTTTAGCTTGAAACTTTCCAGGATTTGTTAAAACACAATTGCGCACAACATATGTGAAATTTGGCCGATTTTAACCGTGAAAAGTTTTGAATTTCGAAAAAGAATGGTGTAGAAACAGAATTTGCAGCTGAATTGGCAAGAACTCTTCTTCCTGAGCTCTGATACCACTTGTAGGATCGGTTTTGGACCCAAACGAGTCGATCAGAAGAGTTTATCTCAGTTTCAGAGGCGGAAACAAAGAAACTGAGTTTAATTCAGCAAGGAATACACTTTAAACTGTCGATTTTATAGATTGAATGACATTTACAGCAATTCGACACTTCGGCAGCACTTTGTTGCAAACCGGAACAACAACTTACAGATTCCGCTCCAAGTGACCTTTATATAGGCCAAGTGATTTCGCTTGAACACATTTCAAGCGAAATCACCATGAACATCTCAAGCGAAATCAGACAACACACTCGAGCGGAATTAGATATATATGTGATTTCGCTTGAAAATGACCTAAGTCATTTCAAGCGGAATCAGCTCTAAACTTCACTATCTCATTTTTCGTGCCCTAATCTAAATACATTCTATACAAGACTCGATACAAGACGTAGACGACAGACGGATGCACCAACAATCTTCTTGTTTCTGTTATTTCAATGGCTGAACCGTCGAATCCACATAATGCTGAGGGTGAAAACCTAGATCCTTCTTCGTCGGCGGCGGCGGAAGAGGAAGAAGAAGGTGGTGCTGCCCCCGGTGGGGGCTTACCAGTGTTGAAGTGGTTGAAGGGTCAGTTTGATACCCTGATGACCAGTATTCGGATGCCCCAGGAGTATGGGTTTATCTATCCCCAGGAGGGTGACACCGGTGCTGATGCTCCAGCGGGATACGTCACCATGTGGGTTGACTTCTTTCTTGATGGTAACCTCTGACTGCCACTGACGGTGTTTGTTGCCGAAGTCTTGTAGTGGTATAAACTCCATATTTCCCAAATGAGCCCATTTGGGATGATTCGGGTTCGTAATTTTGAGTACACCTTTCGTGCTCTTGGTATGGAGCCCAAGGTTGAAGACTTTCGGCGTTTTTACCAGTTGACAGTGAAAACTGGGGTTTTTTTCTTTTGGCCAATGGTATGAGAGCCCTAAGCTGATGACCCCCCCCCCCAAGGTATCACGAAGTGGAAGACAAAGTTCTTCTACATTAACGTCGCCGCAGTTGTTGCCAAAATGACCCTGTGGAATGTGGTTGAGACCATCCTTGCGGAGGATATTGCTGTTCCCAGGGCTGATACGGTGGAGTGGTTCCCAAAGTTGAAGACCATTGAGTTTAAGAAGCTGGACAACTCGCAGTTGTGGGTGCTGCGGATGATGTTGACCAGGCCTGATAGGAAAGCAAGGCCCGTTGTGCGGGAGAAGAGTGGTGGTAAGTATTTTTACTCTTGTGTGGTTTCCTTACTTTCTTGTGTGTTACTGATTTGTAAGTGTACTATCAGAGGACGTTGCCCTGTGGAGGATATGTGATCCGAACTTCCAGGGCAAGGTTGAGATACTTCGGTGTGCGGAAGGTGAAGAAGGTTTTAACTTGACCATTCGCGACAACTTCCGCATTCCTGGTCGTGAGGGGCTGAAGGCACCCCTGCCGCAAGGCAAAGGTATAGTCTATAATCTTCTTTCTTGCTTTGTAGAGAAGTTCACCTTCTGACTTGCTTGTTTGATGATTTAAACGCAGGTAATCTTGGGGCTCTGGGAGAGTTTGACGCGAAGGCCGCTCCCAAGAAGCATGTGAAGAAAACTGTGCAGGGTCGCAAGAGGAAAAAACCTGAACCCGCAGTTGTTCCTCCTTTGGTGCCGCACGTGGCAGGTATATCTTGTTCTCGTTTCCGCCGATACAACGATTACGTGGTAGTGTCTGAAACCCTTGAGGGTTTGGGTGTTCCAGGTGGTGGTGCGGCTGCAGGTGGATCCTCTGCGGGTTCCAAGCCTGCTAATGAGAAGAGGAAACGAAAAAAAAGAGGATAAGGCTGCCGGTGCTGGCGAGAAGAAGCGTCCGAGGTTACAGACAAAACGGACAACTGGTGTCTCGCAGACGAAACGTGCGGTTGAGGCTGGTAAGTGACATAACTTTACAAGTGTTTTGTTGTTATAACTTGTAACTGATAGTTATTTTTGCTTTGTTCGCAGAACTGCAAGATGAAGGTTTCTTTTTATTTGATGCTCCTCTTTCCCGCACACATGATACGGTTGCGGATGCGGGGGTTAATAAGGAATTTACAAGAAGCCCTTCCATCAAAGTGGTGACTGAGCCCTCTGTGCAGGCAGGGGATACCGGGAAGAAAACCGCGGCTCAGATCTTTGATACGGTGGATTCTCATGATAATCAGATCTCCCCGCAGGATACTGATGATCTGAACCTGAAGTTTGCTATTGCTGAAAAGAAAAAAATCTCCTGCTGCCGAGAAGGCTTCCGGTTCCGCTTCTGGGGGTACGGGTTTTGAAGGGCCTCCTATTCAGCCTGAAGAGTCAGAATTGGAGTTCTACTTCCGCACCTACACGGAAGACCGGAGTATGAACTATCACCGATCCCCTTGGAATGTTATGCAAGGGGATGATATTTCCGCTGATCCCTCCGCGTGCAGTGATATTTTGAGTGGTTTGGGCACTCCTTTTGAGGTCTTTCGTGCCCGCGGCCTGTCTCGTAAGCAACGGATCAACCAACTCTCGTCCATGCTTGTTGGGAGTTCCATAATGGCGAATGCCATTATGGAAGACTACAAGGTGCTGGGACGCAAGGATAGGGAAACTGCTCGCTTGCGGGCTGAGGCGGAAGAGTTGGTGAAAGCTGCTCGTGAGAGTGCGGAGCAGCTTAAAAGGGGGAAGGCTGCTTTTGAGCAGTATAAGCAGACTGAGGAGTGGGCTGCAACTGCTGGCCTTAAACAGGTTCGTACTCTTGCCAAGTTGCTTTCTGATGAGCGCAAGAGTTGGAAAGAATCACTTTCTAATTCGCGCAAGAGCTGGAAAGAATCTTGGGCAAAACAGAATGAAAAGTTGTTTCGTGTTCGCCAGGAGGTCACTAATCTCAAAGCAGCGAACGCTGCTTTAATGAAGGAGAAGACGGCAGCTGAGGGGTTTGCAAAAGAGGCCAAAGAGGCCAAGGAGGTGGAGGCCCGCGCTGACAAGGCTCTTGAAGAGACAAATGCTGACCGCACCAACCTAAACAAGACTATTGAGGGCCTCCAGGTATGAGTTGTTTTTTCTCTTGACTTTGTGCCTTTGTTTCACAAGTATGATTGATTATCTTTGTATACTTGTGTTTTCCTTGTTGAAAGGCTGAAGTGCAGAGCCAGGTGACCATTATTGAGGAGGTCACTGCCCGCGCTACTGAGGCTGAAGTGCGGGCAAGGGAGGCTGTTGAGGCTAGAGACAGCCTGACTTCTTCCTTTAAGCAGTTGAAGGCTGGTCGTGATTGGATGCGTTATCAGGGTATCGGGCATGTAAGTACCCGTTGTCTTTGCTATCTTTTTAGGTTTGCCTTTGCTAACCTTATTGCTTGTATTTTGCAGATTGTTGGTGTTATCCTCGACGCATCTGAGAACGCAGCTGCTGTAGAGGAGATTAGGCTGCGCACGCGGGAGGCTGGTTTTAAAGCTGGCTACAACCGATGCATCAATCATATGAACCTTTTATCCCAAGGCAAATTTACCGATGAAAGGTCTGGGTTCCATGGCGTGGATACTGAAGCGCGTCTTGCTGCCGCTACTGCAGCGTACAACGACATGTCCATTTCCGCCCATGAGTAAGTTGATAAATGCTTGGACGCGGAAGACTATGTGGACCGCTTGCGGTTGTTGTATGGTGATGAGGAAGAGGGGGAAGAGGAGGAAGAGACCGCTGGTGATGGCAAGGGTGGTGCGGGTCTCAGCGGTACAAAGAAGGACTAGGTTGGCCTGCGTGCCCTTTTTTGTTTCCTCGATGTAAATGTTAGAAACTTTATGTAAATCTCTCGTGCACCGCGTAGGTGTTTTTTGAATATAAAGTTTTAACCGTTTTGTTCAAGTAGTACGAGTGTTTTTACTACTTGCATGTTTGAACGTGTATGATCACATAACACATAGGCACGAAATCACAGATTCACATAATCACATAAGCACATAAGCATGTAGGGCACAGAAACACAGAAGCACATATGCATTCAATTATAGAGGCAGTCAGAATACAGAAACCTATCATTCAAAGCTCGCGATTGTTCGAATATAGCGATCGCTTTTAATTATAGCGATTAGTATCGTTTAAGCGTACGACGTTTCCTTATGATAGTAACGATTTGTTGGCGTTTTGAGGTAGAAGAGCAATGCGGTTTGTGTTTGTCGATCGAAGTGGTAGCAAAAATCGAATAAATCTCAAAATTTTAAACACATAAACAGTTAAACACATATAAACACATAAAATCAACGAGTCATCAGAGTCAGCAGTTGCAGGCTCAGAATCGGAACACATAAAAAAAATCGAGAAATAGATTGTCTGCGGCTATTAGATATTGACTACCCAAAGCAATTCGACTATTCTCAAGGATCTGTCATACACATATTGACTTTCGGGATAGGGCCTCTGCCTCGATTCTTGGGTATCCGGCACACATCCCTCTAGCTGTACTGTGAGTTCAGTTCATTGGAGTCCGTCGAGACTTTGGTGAGATAGATAAAAGTAAGAATAAGTCGTCAAGGTTAGGCTTTCACCCCTGGCTTAACAACTTCTTCCTCGTTTAAACAAAATGGCGGCGTAAATTCGCGTTAAAGTATGGATTTCACTCATGGTTCAACGCGAATTCTCGCGTTTTATGGATAAATACAGATCAAACAAGCAATTAAATCGAGAGTTTGCGGTTTCCACACCTAATCTCAATCAATTTACTTGTTTAGTTCCGAATAATTGTGCGGTGATAGTGTAGTGTAAGCGAGAATAACGAGGTATAGCATATATACTCGGTCTGTTGGTTCCTAACTATAGTCTAGGTCTCTAAGATATCCACCCGGACTAGGTCGTGTCTAGCCTAATTCCCTATAGTTATGGCTCTGATACCAATCTGTCACACCCCAACCGATGGCGGAATCATCGGTGCGCGGCACTAAGCGAAACAGATTGTCCAGAAGTTTCCATAACAATTATCATTACTATTTAATTTAAAATGACATGTCCCATACCATATCTAAAACAGTAAACAAATTATTACAGACCAAATCTAGGCAATTAATTCTGTTTCGACAACTCAGATTTAATATAGCAATTGTTTATCTGCTTCTAAAGACCCTTTATTTGACCACTACAGACAACTATTTATTGGACTCTAGAGCTTTATTCTAGACTCGCTTTCCTAGCAGATAAGCATCCTAAACACCTGTCACATATGTTAAAATAAAGTCAATACATAAAATGTAAAGGTGAGCATACAAGTTTGATATTAGCATAATAGATTTCGAAATAGTTTACGCATAACCAGCACATACACAGAGGAAAACGAACCATGTTAATTATCGACATGGATCTATCGATACCAATGACTGCGGGTTGACTGCCCGGGGCAGTTCGCAATACATGATTACCACCGTAATCCATGCAAGTAATTGTCCTTAACAACCCCCGTGTGAACGGGTGCTGAGTCTAAACTATAGTACTATCGTCGTTAAGGCAGGTAGACAACATTCCACGTGTAAACATAACAACAAGCATTCATTTAGTCACGTAATACATGCGATAACGATTAGCGTTTAAAGTATTGCGTAGTGTGTTCGGTTTTGATTTAGAAAGTAACGTATGTAACACCCAAAAGTGCTAAAGCAAAAAGGGTTCGAGTATACTCACAGCGGTTGATGGATTGAGGGAGCGCTTGAATATGTTGAAAAATCGATTAAGTGTTGAAGTCAAGTATCTCATGATCCGAAGAGTAATCCAATCGGACGGTAGTCCGATCGGTTAGCCGTTCGTTCAATACCCAACTTCAAACAAGTTGATTAAGTGTGGGACCATGTTCTAGCCGATCGGCTAGCCAGTCGATCGGTTGACTGTCCGATCGGCTGGCTGTCCATTCGGACAACAGTCCGATCGGTCAGCACCCTGACCTGGTCGGCCTGTTCGTCTAACACTTGGTTGTTCAGATTATTTGTCGTTTTATCGAGGTATTTTGACAACGAGTCAAACAACAGAACCTCGTCTTTACTTGGTTCTCCTGATCGGATAGGAATCACCCAAATCCGGTTGATGAACGGTTCGAGACGACCCGAAATCGGTGAACCTCGTGGATAGAATCCGGATCTTAGGCTACGCAACCACCGGAATGATTAGCAAGTTGGCACAAGCTCCGTTTCTACCGGTTTTGAGTGCATTGAGTGTAAAAGAGTTGAAAGAAGGTCGGAAATCCGTCTTTCAATCTCTTTCACCGTGAATATGTTTAGATCCGTGAAGGATCTTTGTTTGTTTATGTGGAAATCGGCTAGATCCAAGTTATTCTTGGTGGATTGAGGCCAAAGCATGAAGTTCTTCAAGAAACACCATGATGACATCACCCTAGAACACTTGAATCTTGATGATTTCACAGTTAAAAGTTAAGATATGAAAGATAGAAAGGTGTAGGAGTGCGTGTAGATCAAGAAAGTACAAGATTTAGGTCGAGATCTTACCGGAATTATGAGAAATCTGAGAAAAGATGGAGAGCACGAGCTGGTGGGACAGAGGTTTCCAAAAGTAGAAAGGATGACAATGACAGGGGTATTTATAGGCTTCCAAATGGGGAAAGTGCTGGCCGATCGGTCAGGCAGCTCGATCGGACAGCCTGTCCGATCGGACAGCAGTCCGATTGGCTGGCTGTTCGATCGGCTGGTAGCCTGATCGATCAGCTGCCGGATTCGAGTGTTCGGTGCGACGATTTTTGATATTTCGATTTCGATTGCGATAGGTGCGAATGCGATAGAGTTTCCTATTCAAATTACTTTTAATCCCAACCACTATATTAACATACAATCATCCTTCGTTTGTATTCGGTTTGCGATTGCGATTTGATTGCGATTGAGTTTCGATTGCGATTTGATTTATTACCACATATAACATAAATAAACACGCACAAGTAACACATAAGGCACACACACACGTATAACAGTAAACCAAAATGCAAATTTCGAGTTGCGAGCGCGGTGTTGATTAGATTAGTTCGATTTTCGTTTAATTAACTTTATCGCATTGTTACTTCCTATTATTCACAGTCGTAAAGCGGTTCGTATCGAGAAATATACTTCGATTACTTCGATTGTAATTAATTACTCCACATAATACAACTAACGTACAAACATAAAATAGGCTAGCTACAGTCAAGAAGTCGAACAGGGATTGGGCATGGAGAGACAAATTGCAATTAGCGATCTTTTCCTCCTTTGACTTCAATCTTGACTTTGACTTTAACTTTTGAAACACTGGGGTGTTACATACCGATTGTAAAGCGCGGTTGAGTATACTCTATACCTTTGTCGTATGAGCATTAGTCAATTCCTGTTTTTATCCCGTTAGGGTTTAGGAATTGTGTAGGCTTTGTGAAAACCGTATGTGCGTATCCAGCCGAATAGACATTTGATGTTTTGCCTTTGTTGGCCTATTACAATATTTGTGTGGGGTCACCATTTTGTGTGGGTATCGCGAATGAAGATTTTGCCAATCGGTTTTTGCAGATACCGCGAAGTGGAACACGTATTTGTAATAGAAGGAAATAAACAATATTGCATTGAATCGTTTATTTTTTATTTGCAAATGGCCTGCGGCCCGATAGGTTACATGGTAAATGTAAAAACATGGCTTACATGTAACCGTGTCGAAGCTGTTGTGCATTCCAGGTGCGCGCGATAGGTTCGCCTTCTAACGTTTGTAGTTTATACGAGCCTTTGCCCAGGACCTCCTGGATGAGGTAGGGTCCTTCCCACTTGGGGGCAAGTTTCCCTGGGCGCTCAGCGTTAGATGCTTCGTTATCACGAAGGACGTAGTCTCCCGGGTTAAAAGTACAAACGCGGACGCGTGAATTGTAGTACTTTTCAAGCTTGGTTGTGTACTTGGCCTCGTTGATGGCAGCGTTTTCACGCCTTTCTTCTAGGAAGTCCAAGTCAAGCCTGCGTTCCTCACTGTTGTCTATCTTGTTGATAGCCAACATTCGGGGTGAGGGGAGACCTACTTCCGGAGGGATCACCGCTTCCGAGCCATAGGCTGAAGGGTGTCTCACCGTGACTTGTTTTTGGGCTTGTCCTGTGAGCCCATAAGATACTTGGGAGTTCATCGACCCAGCCGTGTCTGGCTGTTCCCAACCGTGCTTTGATGTCTTCGACTAAACTTTTATTGATACTCTCGACTTGGCCATTCCCTTGCGGATGCGCCACTGAGGAGAATATGTGTTCAATGTGTAGTTCCTTTAGCCATTTTTGAAAGTCGTCGGCAGCGAAGTTGGTGCCGCTGTCGGTAACGATGCACATCGGTAAACCGAAACGGCAGATGATATGCTCACAGACGAATTTCCTTGTTATCATAGTGGTGGTTGAGGCGAGTGGTTTTACCTCTACCCATTTTGTGAAGTAATCAATAGCCACTATGACAAATTTCACCGCACCTGGTGCGTCTGGAAATGGTCCCACCACATCGATTGCCCATTTTTGGAATGGCCATGCGGTAGTGACAGGGATCAGGTTGTTCTTGGGGCGCAAGGTCTTGGGAGCATGCCGTTGACAATTAAAACACTTGCGCAAGACTTTGACCGCATCCAGTTGCATACCGGGCCAGTAGTACCCGGCGTTCATAATTTTGGCCACCACCATGCGTGGGCCCGCGTGTATGCCACATATTCTCTCGTGTATCTCTCTGATAAGGTATGTGGCATCTTGGGGGTCGACGCATCGTAGGAGTGGCCCTAGGGGGTATGATTTACAGTATAAGATACCGTCTCCCATTTGATAATGACACGTTTTGTATTGATACTTCCGTGCCTCTGCCTTGCTTTCGGGAGTAACACCTGATTGCAAGTATGCAATGATTGGTGTCATCCAGGATGTTGTACCGTACTGGATGACATTGACTTGGCGCAGGGGTACTGAGGGATTTTGCAGAATCTCGATGCGTATCTCCTTTGCTAGGTGTTGGAAGCTGGTGGATGCGAATTTTAACAGTGCATCCGCGGGTTTGTTTTCACTCCTGTTGATATGGCGGATATTGAAGGAAGTGAACTTTGATTTTAGTTGCAAGGCTTGTTCGAGGTATAGGATCATGATATCCCCTTTTGCGGCATAGTCGCCGCGTACTTGCCCTGCAACTAATAATGAGTTGACGTGTGCTTCCAAATGTTGGACGCCGAGTTTGATTACCAGACGTAGCCCTGCCAGTAGGGCCTCATACTCTGCCTCGTTATTTATGCTTTTGAAATCGAGGCGGATTGCATAGGTCAGCTCTTGGCCATCGGGGCTGACAAGTCGCAGAGCCACACCTGCACCATCCTCGTTGGATGCACCATCGGTATATAGGGCCCATGTTTCTGAGGAGGATGGTGGTGGTGTAGGGTTTTGTTCTTCTTCGCATTCTTGGATGCGATTTGCCGGAACTTCGGCAATAAAATCAGCCAGGACTTGGCCTTTGATTGCGGGGCGCGGCTTATAGTTTAGCTTGCGTGCGCCGAGTTCAATTGCCCATTTTGCTAATCCCCTAGAGATGTCGGGTTTTGATAGGATCGGGCCGATCCTGTAGTTGGTTAACACCGTGATGACGTGATTTGCAAAGTAACACCGTAACCGTCTTGATGCGTGCACTAGTGCCAGTACCAACTTCTCCATGATGGAGTATCTTGTCTCTGGGTTGTTGGGCATTTTGCTGATATAGTAGATGGGTGTTTGAACTCCCTCTCGCTCCACTATGAGTACCGCGCCTACCGCATTGTCTGCGGTAGATAGGTATAGGATAAGTGGTTTTTTCTTGCGTGGTGCGGTTAGAGTTGGGAGTTGAATCAAACACTCTTTCATCTCCCGAAAAGCGTTTTCGGCCTCTGTGGTCCATTGGAATTGCTCTTTTTTTAAGCAGTTCCGCAGGGTTTTGATGAAAGGATAAGACTTAGCTACATGATTGACTAAGAATCTATTCAGTGCGGCTAGCCTACCGGCTAGTCGTTGCATTTCTTTCATCGTGGAAGGCGATGGCATGCGCTCGATCGCCTGAACTTTTTCCGGGTTCACCCTGAATCCATCTTTGGTTACGATGAATCCAAGGAACTTGCCTTTCTCCATTCCAAACGAGCATTTCCCTGGATTGAGCTTCATATTAACGCTTCGCAGAGTTTGGAATGTTCTTTCGATATCAGTGAGCATGGTATCCTCTTCCATGCTCATGACGACCAGGTCATCCATATAGATTTCGACACTTTTGCTGATCTGACCGCGAAAAGTGTCGTTCATCAACTTTTGATAAACGACATTTTTGTGTAACAGTAATTCCCAGTAGGTGTGCGGAATGCCGTTTTATCTTCGTCCTCGATTGCCATATGTACTTGGTGGTAGCCTTTGTAACAATCGAGGAAGCACTTCCATCGAAATGGTGCGAGGTTATCAACTTTCTCGTCGATCTCCGGAAGTGCGTAACAATCCTTGGGGCAAGCATTGTTGAGATCTTTATAATCGACGCACATGCGCCAGCCCCCGGTTGGTTTTTCTACCATGACTGGGTTGGATAACCAAGTCTGGTACTTGACTTCCCGCAGGATGCCTGCGGAGAGCAGTTCTTTGACCTGCTCATGCATCGCCTCGTTCTTTGCGGATCCAAGGTGGCATTGGCCTTGGATCACCGTCTTGATACCTAGCAAGGTATTCAAGAAATGTTGCGCAATTTCGCGTGGCACCCATGTCATGTTTGCGGATGTCCACGTAAAAATATCCTGGCTCCTGAAGAGGAGCTGCTTCAGGCGTGCTCTGATGTTGTGGGACAAGGCGTGGCCTAACGTGAACGTTTGCTCTGGGTGTCTTGCGTTAAGAACCCATTTTTCTCGTTGGGTATTGGGTGTAGGCCTTGCTATTTTGGTCGGACGCAGTTCGTCCGACGACATGACCTCTCTGCGAACGTAGATTATCGTGACCCCCGTTTCGGTTGGGGAACCGACAGCAGAGTGGCGTACGGACGTAATCATGTTGAAGTCGCCTTGGGACTCCCTCCCGAGAAGCACGTCGTATTTGGAGATGTGAGGTAAAACCATGAAGTTTACCTCCTCCGTTCGTGTGTGCCTTCCATTGGTGAGTTGCACAGGAAAAGTGATTTGGCACAGGGGGAATACGGTTTCCCCCGCAAACCCGGCCAAAGGGTAGTCCACCGGCTGCAACCGATCCTTGTCTTGTTGATCGAATTGGTTGAAGCACTACTCGTATTTGATGTCAGACGTACTGCCCGGGTCGATGAATAATCGCTCGGTGCAGTAGTGAGCCAGGTAGCCTGTAATAACGACGGCGCACCTGTCGCGCGGTATGCCTTGGACTTTTGGAAAGACAACTTGCTCATCTTTCCAGTCATTGCCCGGTCTTCTTGCCGCCTTGCGCGGCTTTCCCTTTCATCCATTGATCATGTGGGTTGAGGCCACGTACATGGTCCTCTTACCCGTGGAGGTGCCCTCGTTGTGGGGGGTGATGCGCTTGGTTTGTTTTTGTGCGGCTGGTAGCAGATGTTGCAGTTTCCCCTCTTTTAGGGCTCGCTCAATCTCCAGTCGGAGACTGATGCAGTTGTTTGTTGTGTGTCCCGAGTACTTATGATACTCACAGTAGAGTGTGAGATCCTGGTTCTTCTTGGATTTCATCGGTTGGGCTGGCCGCATGAATTGCGCGTCCGTAAGGAGGACGTCGCTTAGTGACTGGTTGATCTCGGTCCAGTTACGGTCCCGAGATTCCTTCTTCGACGCCCGGTTTTCACGTTGGGCGTTGATTATTGCCCTTGCGTCGGGCTGGTTACTACGCGGTACATATGGTTTGGGATTGCTGCCGCGATTCCATGTGTCCCGGTTGCGCTTGTTGTTGCGCTTGGGCTCTTGGCGGGAGGACTGGCCTTCTACTTGGGGCTGTGCCTTTGTGACGTGCGGCTTGAGGGACCGCTGAGTCTGGGCGTACGTCTTGACCGCAGTCATAACGTCTTCCCATTTCTTTGGCAAGCCTTCCTTGCCGGAAATGGTCATAACCATTTCTTCGTCCTTGATGGCTCGAATGAAATGGTTGCGTGCCATTTGGTCTGCAACGCCGCCTATCTCCAGGCACTCTTTGTTGTAACAGACGACAAACGACTCGAGAGATTCGTTGTCTCCGCGCCAGATGTTCATGACGTCCATAGAATCACGTTCGTGACGTCGCTGCTGGCTAAAATGCGCGAGGAACTTTGCTTGCAAGTCCTCAAATGAGGCCAGTGATCCCACTGGCAAAGATCGAACCAAGCCCTCGCTAGACCCGTGTGGGTCTGGGGGAAAAAATAACACCAAGTGGGCTCGTCCCAACTGTCATTGCACCCTCGGTGAAGATGTTCATGTGATCGTCCAGGTCGGACGAACCATTGTATTTCCCAATGTTTAATGGTAATTTAGTGGTGGTGACATCGGCGTGGGCAATCTCCGGGGCGAACTTGGAGTTTTCGGCCGCAGATTTTGGCCTGTAGGGTTGGCTCTGGTGGCGCTTTGCAGTGCGGAGGTATGTGGTGCGGGGTTGAGTGAGAGGAACATAATTGTGTCCTCCTGGTCTACTGCTAGTCGGATGGGACTCTCCGCAGTATGTATGGTCGTTCGGACCGGTACGACCATATCCTTCATGGTGGGACTGAGGTCCCAGCCGGCTAAGGATGCCGGAGCCGCGATGGGCTGTGGATTGCCGCCTGTTTTCGCCATGAGGGCCCAGGCGGCTATGTGTTGGGCCCCTGCTGTGAGACCCGTATGAGGAATCGTCCTCATTAATTGTGCGGACCTCACAGTAAGAAGAGTCGCGGTTTTCACGCCTACTTCGGGAGGCTGGGTGTGTGGGGGCCCTGCCGTCGTATTGTAAAATACGACCCGTAGGTGTATGTGGTGCCGCGGTAGGCCCGACGGGTACTTGCGCTTCTGCGCAAGCTCTGTTGTATGCTGCGTCCAGCATAGCTTGTTGTTGGTCATACCAGGCATGGAGGTTCATGCCTGGAGGTATCACAGAAGCATACTGTGAAAGATCTTGTGTGAACGTAAGGGATGCGCCCCCTTGCGTTGATGTGCCAATGTGGCCAGCATTTGGGGCTGGAGGAATGGTCCCCACAGGCCCTGGGTTTGTGGGGTTTAGGCCACAAGTATATATTTGTTTCCTTTCGACGGTGGGAAAGGTCCAATGAAATCAAGTCCCCACACATCAAAAATTTCACAAATGAGAATGCCATTTTGTGGCATTTCATTTTTGGAAGAAATATTACCTGATCTTTGGCAAGCAACACATGTCTTGACAAGACTTTGCGCGTCTTTGTAGATGGTCGGCCAATAAAATCCTGAATCAAATACCTTTCGTGCGGTACTAGCGGCACCATGATGTCCTCTATATGGACCTTCATGACAATGGCGGAGAATCCTTCGTGCTTCGTTGCCATGTACACACCTTCGGATAGGTTGGTCGGCACACATTTTGAAAAGATAAGGATCTTCCCAAAAATAACGCTTTACATCAGCAAAGAATTTCTTTCTTTGGTGATGTGGCCATCCCTTTGTGACTATACCGCTAGCTAAATAGTTAGCGTAGTCGGCATACCATGGTTCTTGTCTATATTCCGCCATTTCTAGGGACTCTGTTGGAAATTTTTCGTTGATTTGCTCGTCCCTGGTTGCCTCCAAAGCTGGGTCTTCTAAGCGCGAAAGATGATCTGTTGCTGTGTTTTCTGCTCCTCTTTTGTCTTTGATTTCAATATCAAATTCTTGGAGGAGTAGAATCCACCTGATCAAACGGGGCTTTGCGTCTTGTTTCTTGAAGAGGTATCGGATGGCTGCATGATCTGTATAGACTACAGTTTTAGAAAGAACAAGGTAAGAACGAAATTTATCAAAAGCAAATACCACAGCTAGTAATTCTTTTTCAGTGGTTGTGTAATTCTCTTGTGCATCGTTAAGTGTTTTACTAGCATAATAAATTGGGTGGAAATGCTTTTCTTTTCTTTGTCCCAAGACTGCTTCAACGGCAAAGTCACTTGCATCACACATGATTTCGAAAGGTAATTTCCAATCAGGCGCTATCATGATAGGTGCATTGACTAGCATTTCCTTGAGGGTTAGAAATGCTTGATTGCAATCCTTGTCAAAGATGAAAGGCGCATCTTTTTCAAGTAATCTCGTTAGAGGTCTTGAAATTTTAGAAAAGTCTTTGGTAAACCGTCTATAAAATCCGGCATGCCCTAAGAAACTTCTGATTGCTCTAACGGAGGATGGTGGAGGTAATCGAGAAATTGTGTCTATTTTTGCTCGAACAACTTCCATTCCTTCGCTCGAGATTTTGTGACCGAGTACTATTCCCTCTGTTACCATGAAATAGCATTTTTCCCAGTTAAGGGTGAGGTTAGTTTCCTCACATCGGGATAACATTCGTTCGAGGTTATTGAGGCATTGGTCGTATGAATCTCCAAAGATAGAAAAGTCGTCCATGAAGACTTCCATTGTCTTTTCTATCATGTCATGGAAGATGGACACCATGCAACGTTGGAATGTTGCGGGGGCATTACATAGACCGAATGGCATGCATCGATAAGCAAAAGTTCCGTAGGGGCATGTGAAAGTTGTCTTTTCTTGATCTTTAGGTGCTATCAGAATTTGAAAGTAACCTGAAAAACCATCCAAGAAACAGTAAAATTTATGACTGGATAGTCGTTCTAACATTTGATCAATGAAGGGCAAAGGAAAGTGGTCCTTCCTTGTTGCTTCATTTAATCGTCTATAGTCTATGCATACTCTCCATCCTGTGACGGTTCTCGTTGGTATTAATTCATTTTTTTCGTTAGTTATTACCGTCATACCTCCTTTCTTTGGGACTACTTGGACGGGACTTACCCATGGACTATCAGAGATAGGATAAATAAGTCCGGCATCAAGTAATTTGATGACCTCATTTTTAACCACTTCTTGGACATTTGGATTTACTTTTCGTTGTGGTTGTATTACTGATTTGTAGTCATCTTTCATTAGAATTTTGTGCGTGCACATGGAAGGGCTTCTTCCTTTTATATCTACAAGCTTCCAAGCGATCGCATTTTTATGTTTTTTCAAAAGTTTAATTAATTTTTCTTTTTCTACACTACTTAATTTAGATGAAATAATTACAGGTGAATTACCATCTTTGTCTAGAAAAGCATATTCTAAACCTTTCGGAAGTTCTTTGAGCTCAAGGGGCGGGTCTTTAGGAGACTCCTTATGTAGGGGCTCATTTTGATCAAGAACTTTAAAGGTTTGTTCTATGGCGACCTCTTCTTCAACAAAGCGGTCAATCTTTTCACTTGTATCAGGTGGCTCATCTTCATCTTCAATTAGGGGGTCATTGTTGCCAAAAGGATATTTCATTGAACGCTCAAGATCTATGCTCCTTTTGAATGCCCCTAATTGAAGAGGTAGATTTTTAAACTTCCGGTTTTTCAAAGCTTCGTGAGTTTTTACAAATGGTCTTCCCAACACTAGAGGAGCGTCATCGAGGATGACAAAGTCGGTTGGGATTACCATTTGATTTGTTTGAACCAAGACATCCTCAACTACACTGATTGATTTTATTATTCTCCGATTGGATAGAAAAATGGGTATTTGAAGTGGAGCAAAATTACTAATACTCAATTTTTCGAAAATGTAGTTAGGCATTATGTTAACACAAAGATCCTTATCAATGGTGATGTTGCTAATAAATGAATTTTGAAAAAAACATGGAACCGGTGTAATGTTAATTTCAAAAGGGTCTTCTTTTATTAGCGAAGTTTGATCATTAGTTAACTTAACACTTACCATTTCCTTAATTTTTGCGTTAGTGTTTAGCTCTTTTAAAAACTTAGCATGAGTTGATACTAAACAATGATTTTCAAAAGAAGGTGACAAGAGATTAATTTCTTCAAAATTAGACTCTTCTTTAATTTTAACGTTATCGGCCTCACCTCTTTCGTTGTTTAACTCATGTGTCGGTTTTTAATTTATTTGTTCTTCCATTTTTAACTCTTCAACTATCGTTTCTTTATTTAATTCTTCTCTTGCGCGGGACTCCTCTTCCCTTGCGCGAGATTCTTTTATGTATCGTTCGATAGTTTTAAGTTTTTCTATTATCCTATAGGCTATCTCAGTGATAGAGTAAGGATCGGGATCCTCAAAGCTTGAATCCGGTTGTTTGATCCTTGGTTTCTCATAGTACTCATATGAAGTAGATGGTTCACACCATTGTCCTTCATTGTAAGCATATAATGGATAAGGGTCGTGATTTTGTTCTTCATAGTACTCATATGAGGTGGGTTGTTCACGCCATGGTTCCTCATAATAAGTATATGAAGGTGGTGGCTCATATCTTGACTCCTCAAAGTATGTATGAGTATGAAGGCTCATACCTTGGCTCATCAAAATATGAGTATGAGGGATAAGGTTCATACCTTTGGTCTTCATAGGATGTGTATGAAGTCGATGTCTCGTACCTGGGCTCCTCATAATAGTTGTATGAATTGGATGGTTGAAATAAGTTACAATATTATACCGAGTGCGGGTTACCACAATTAGCGCAATAGTCTCTCATGTAATCATCCTCCTCATAGGTGTAGTTGTAACCTCCTGAGTATTGATCCATAGGGATCACTCAATAGACCACAACTGAGTCTCGGGACAGAAAACAAAAATAAAGACGGAAACAGAGGCTGGACACGACCCTGTGTTCAGTGGACACAGCCCCCTGTTCAGGGTCTGTATCTGGGCGTGGCACGACCCCGTGTTCAGACTCTGTATCTGGGTGTTTAACTAAAAATATGCAACACCGCCCCGTGTTCAGTGAACACGGCCCCGTGTTCAGGCTACTGTAAATGCAAACTAAAGTAAAATGCAGAAAAATGTGCGCGCGTTTTGAAAAAATTTTGAAAAACTGATTAGGTCGTCGATTTTAAGCTTTCTTAAAATCCTTGTGTCCCCGGCAACGGCGCCAAAAACTTGATGTGCGTTAGGTGTAATATAATTTAGGTGTATATTTCAAGCCCTTTTTACACTTTTTAGCCAAGTTTTAAATTTATAAAACACGATATTTACTAACACTAAACACACATATGGGCAAGTGCACCCATCGTGGACGTAGTATAGTGTTGGTAAGATACCGAGGTCGTCCAAGGACGCAAGAGCTTTTAGTACAGGTTTATCCTCAACGTCTAATCAAATCAAAAAGTTAGAAAAAGGTTTTTAAACTACGAAAATAAAACTAACTAAAATGCTGAAAAATAAAATAAAATAAAAAACAGATAGACAAGATGAATCACTTGGATCCGACTCATGTGTAGTATAACCTTTGATTATTTTCGCACTTTTGCACTTATTTAAGAGATTATCTTAGTTATTGTAGTAGGCCCCTCTTTTGAAGGCGACGTTACCCTCAACCTAGTAGTTTGAGTCAGCAAGGATACAATCCTAAAGGGTCGGATTATTGAAAGATAATTAATCAAGTTATTAATGCATAATGTGGTAGGCCCCTCTTTTGAAGGCGACGTTACCCTCAGCTAAGTAGTCTGAGTCAGCAGGGATACAGTCTTAAGTAGCTGGGTTAAAGTTTTAATAGTAGTTTAACTTATGAGGGGATCAAAGAGTTTGGACCCCCGCCATCCAATACCTTTGGGTATTGAAGGAGATCCTACTAAATTTGATCCAGGTCCTTTGCAGGATCTATACACTGAACAATGGCAAGACTCTTACCAAACCGTTCCCTTAACCCAGGTAGCCAACATACCTGCATATAGACTGTGGAGATATGAATGGTGAAAATCTTTTATTTTATATAGACAGTAAAATAATGCCAAGACACCACGGACAAACGATAAGGAAGAATCACCTTCAACATAAGAAACTAGTAATTAAAGTCATTAATACAAAACCAATTAAAAAGTGCAAAAGATTAAAAATAAAAAGTATTATACTAAACACTTGTCTTCATCAAGTGATGTAAGAGACTTAGGCAAACATGGCCTTTGATTGTCAAGAACTCTTACTATCAATCTTGGATCCCGAGACGACTCACACACTCTACGATAGACAATGGATGATGGTAGTGGATGATGGTGTTATGGTGGTGGTGGGTGGTGGGTGAAGTGTGAGAGAGGTGGTGTGCCAAGGAATGAGTTGCAAGAGCTCCAAACACTCCTATTTATAGGCTGAACAGAAGCTCGGGCACGGCCCCGTGTCCATCTGACTCTCTCTCTTCATTAATTGCAATTCGCAATTCCAATAAATGCGCCTGCAGGAAGTTGACCACGCTCCCGTGCTCGCTGGGCACGGCCCCGTGGTGGGCAACAGAAGCTTCTATGAGTTTGTCTTTTCTGCTGACTCTTGGGCACGGCCCCGTGCTCGCTGAGCACGAGGCGTGTTCAGTCTTCTGTCTTCTTTGATTTGCTCGGGAAGATGCTGTCGGGAGGTCGGGCATGCCACTTTTGTTCATTTTCTTGTATTTATGTTAGATTTGGCTGTCTTTTTGTTTCTTTTGTTCATTTGAGCTTATTTAATTCTGAAAATACAAAAAGAAGACACAAGCACACTTTTTCCAACATTAGTACTAAAAAATGGTTAGTTTTATGTAGGGGTGTGCAAAAAACCGAATTAACCGAACCATAACCGAATTAACCGACAAAACCGAACCGAAAAAACCGAACCAAATAAAAAACCGGTGGGTCGGTTAATGGTTTTTTTGAAAACCGAATGTAGCGGGTCGGTTATGGTTATCATTTTTTCCATACCCACCATAACCGAACCGAACCGACATGTAATAAATCTTTGTAGGATTTAGGACTTTTCATCATATTTTTAATATTTGATGTTTTTGACTGAAGATTTTTAGTACTTATTGGTTTTTCATATCATTTTGGGGTTTTGGTTGAATGTTTATTTGAAATTATGAAATGTATTATATCACTTTATTTGAATATTCGATAATAATTGGTATTAATATTATAGATTATATGTGTTTTTTAATACTATGTAATATATTAATATATATACAAATATGCAATAACAATTTATTCCATGTTAAAAAAAATTAAGCTATTTTTAGCTAAGCTAAATACACGGTTAACCACCCATAACCGACCCGCTATAACCATCAAAACCGAATAACCATAACCACCATAACCGATCGGTTATGGTTATGGTTTTCCAATAACCGACATCACGGTTATGGTTATGGTTTTTGGTTAAAACCGACCCAAACCGACCCATGCACACCCCTAGTTTTATGCCACAATTGATGTAATTTATATGTTGCATTTTGTGCACATCAATTATTTAAAGTATAAGAGATGAAATTAAAATTTTTAAAAATTACCATATGTCACATTATGAATGGAGCTATTTACTATTCATAACCCATCCAAATTAATAGTGTGTGTATATTTATATATAATGGGCTTAATAATTTAGTTTAAAGTATACTACAAATAGTTACTGTTTTCACATCATCATGTCTCATAATGTAGAAGTATTTTTTTTGTTAGTAGAGTCTTCAGACTTTAGTTGATAGGTAAAAATATAACCCTATGCTATCAAACAATACACATGCCTAGTTGTCGAACACCTAAAGTGGTTTATTTGGGTTGAGGATGGATAAAATCGGCCATAAGTAAAGAACCAAAGAATATAAATTTGTTTACCTTTATAAGATAAAGATGTTAGTTGATGTGATATTTACGGAATGATTGCATCATTGATCCATACAAGCGGATGAAACTAACCCAATCTTTACTTTTGTATTAAATTAAAGTAATTTATTTTGGTTGCACATTGTTTTTTTTGGGAAGTGGGGGCAAAGGTGCAAACACATATATTATTATTCTAAGCAAAAGTAGTAAAGACGAGATACTAGTTTCTCACTCTACTCAATTCCCAATTCCTTTTCCCATTGAAAATCCAGGGAAAATGATAAGAATAAACTTTGACCAAAGTGATTTTGTCAAAATGAACATCATAAACCTGTTAACATATATATAGTGTCAATGTTGAAAATCTAGGGAAAATGATAAGAATAAACTTTGACCAAAGTGATTTTGTCAAAATGAACATCATAAACCTGTTAACATATATAGTGTGAATGTTAACATATATAGTGTCAAACACAAATTGTTAAATATAGTGTCAATGTTAACATATATATAGTGTCAAACACAACTTGTTAAGATACAAACACCAAACTTGTAAACACGAACACAACAGAAAATCTTATTGTGTCAGTTTTGTTAAACACAAACACAAACCTGATAATAAACAAGTTACATGAACACGGTCTGTCAGGCCACATATATCAAACCCCCACCCCAGTTGCTATTTTTTTAACATGTTAACGAGGTTTTAACTTGTCTAGACATGAAAACTAACAGGTGTTATCGTGTCGACCTGTTTAAAACACGAACCTGTTAAGATCGGGTCGTGTTTTCATGTCTAGGTCTGAAATTGCCAACCCTACTACATAGCTATTTCCTTCAAGATACAAAAAGTTTGTGTAGTCTTTTCATCTATTCTTTTCCTCCACATTATTTAAAAGGGCATAACTTTTTCATACAGTTATTTAAAAAATATATTATTAATTTATGAAAAAATTATGTCCGTTTAAACACTATGAGAGGCTGTTTAGAGGTTTTAATCACAACTTCGGGGAAAAGGCTACATGGCGTGTTCCTCCTAGATAAAAAAATTGTGTAGTCTTTTCCTCGTTTTCTTTCTCCCTACAATTTTTAAATGGACATAACCTTTTACACGGTGATATTTTTTTTTTAAGATATTACATCAGATTAAAGAGCATTTTGTTCTCTTTAATTTTGTATAATTTTTTAAAAATAGTCGTGTGAAAAAATTATGTTTGTTTAAAAATTATGTATGTGAATAAAAAAGAGGAAAAAGCTACACAACATTTTCATCTTGGAGGAAAAGGATGTGTAGCCGTTTCATATGTTTATTTTGGCAAAATCACCTATTTATATTGGTGATTTTTCCCAAATAACTATCTTATCACATAGTGATTTGCATATGATTCAATATCTACAAAGGTTTATAGTTTTCAAGCTATGAATTCAATCTTTGTAAAACCATAAATATATAAGCTTATTGATCATAGGGGATCGCTAAAATTCAAACCACCTTTAGTTGTAAAAACCATAGGAACCACTTTCTGGCCTTTGGATCAACAAAATGGATGGATGAGATTAAAAGTAACAAAAATTAATATTAAATACATTTTGTCTTATTATATCTTTAATATTTTAATACAAAAGGGTATTTTAGTAAAATAACTATTTTTTGTCTTTTTGCCTTTATTATTTTTTATTACTTTTTTGTTTTATTATATTACATTTTATTTTATTATATTACTTTTATTTTTTTTAAAATATTTTTTTATTAAAAACATTTTTAAATTCAAAATTTTTTAACAAAGACATTTTTTTTTCGCGCCGGGTTTTTGCATGCCGTTTTTACGCCCGGCTTTTTAATGCCGTTTTTACGCCCGGCTTTTTAACGCCGTTTTTACGCCCGACTTTTTAACGCCGGTTTTTACGCCCGGCTTTTTAACGCCGGTTTTTGCACGCCGTTTTTACGCCCGGCTTTTTGCACGCCGTTTTTACGCCCGGCTTTTTAATGCCGTTTTTACGCCCGGATTTTTAACGCCGGTTTTTACGCCCGGCTTTTTAACGCCGGTTTTTGCACCCCGTTTTTACGGCCCGGCTTTTTAACGCCGGTTTTTGCACGCCGGTTTTTGCACGCCGTTTTTATGCCCGGTTTTTGCACGCCGTTTTTACGTCCCGTTTTTTTTTTAACATTTTACGTATTACGTTAAACTTTTTACTTTTTACGTATTACGTTAAACTTTTTACTTTTTTTACATTTTACGTATTACATTAAACTTTTTACTTTTTACGTATTACGTTAAACTTTTTACTTTTTACATTTTACGTTTTACGAAAAAAAATTTACGTTTTACGTAAAACTTTTTACGTTTTACGTAAAACTTTTTACGTTTTATGAAAAACTTTTTACGTTTTACGTTTTACGTTTTACGTTTTTACGTAAAACTTTTTACGTTAAAAAGTTTACGGGTTAATTTTTTTTTTACAAAAAGTTCTTTACGCAAAAAACGAACGCACTCAGAAATCGCAAACTCGGGAGATGTCTCAGATATATCGTTATCATCATCGACTAGGGGGGAAAAATTAAAAACCAACAACATCAAAACAAAGTCTATCTCGAAAAAAAACAGGGTTTGGCTCAGATTAACCGAAAATCAAAAGGCTGCAAAAGAAGGGTTGCAGGTTTAAAAACCTACCCTCCGCCGTCCTTGTCGCGCCATCGTCATCAAAATCGGCGTTTTTTTTCATCATCGCTGCCCACAGCCAACATATCAAAACCTACAGATTCAACAGAAAACAAATCAAAACCCACGAAACCCACCAAACCCACTGCCACACCACCAAACCCACTGCCACACCACCACACCCACCGCACATCGGAGCAGTCGGCCTCAAAACCCAAACATCGAAGCCGTCGACATCAACCACTGCCACACACCACCAAAACCACCGCCACACCACCAAACCCACTACCACACCACCAAACCCACCGCACCCACCGCACTCACTGCCACACCACCAAACCCGGCACCCATCAACAGATCAAACCCACAAAAATCAAAGAAACCCCCAAGAAACTTTCAAAAGAATCAACAGTTGATTCCAAAACTTTCAAAAAGAAACCCCCAACATATCAACAGTTGATTCCACACCTATCAAACATAATCAACAGATCAAAACCCACAAAAATCAAATTTTTTCCAGATTCAAAACTTTCAAAAGAACCTGCCTTTGAAAACATGATAAACAACCAGAAGATCTGGTCTTTGGAAACATGAAAAAAAAAACACAGAAACTACTTGATGGCGTGATGGAGGTTAATCGGAGCCCCACGGTGGTCGGGCGGCAAGGGTGTAACAGAGAGGTGAGTTAGGTGGTTGCCGTGATGGAGGTTAATCGGAGATGGTCGGTGGTAGGTGGAAGTCAGTGGGTTTATGTGACCGGTGGTGGGTGCGGCGGCGAGGGCGATCAGAAATAAGCGGTGGTGGTCGCCGGAAACACCATCGTCATCGGAGAACAGGGTGCGGCGGCGAGGTGATCAGAAAATAAGCGGTGGGTGCGGCGGCGAGGTGATCAGAAATAATCGGAGCCCCACGGTGGTCGGGCGGCGATTACTGTAGAGACGGAGGGGGGGGAGTGTTTGGCTGGTGGTTGTCGCTGGAAACACCATCATAATCGGAGAACAGGGGTGTCATCGGCCAAAACCACCCATTTAACACAAGATCTTGAATGGAGATGAGAGAGGAGAGAGTAATGTGAGATGAGAGAGAATAGATTAAATGATAAATGTCAGTGACAATAAATAGAGAGAGAGAATAGATTAGACATTTAAGAGTAAATGACCAAATTACCCCTTTTCCTGATTGGTTGAGAGTGGTTCTCGCGGTTCTTACAACTGGAGGTGGTTTCTATTTTAGCGGCTCCCATTGATCATATAACAGTTTTATTTGTATATGTTGGGATTTAAGGGTGTGTTCTAACCAATGTAACAATAACTTTTTTTGTTAACGGAATTGTGCATCGGAAATAAGATCAATCTGAACAAAAAATTATAGCAATAATGGAGGTAGGGGTGGTCATCACTCATCACTCACTCACAACTTCCAATCAAATTCCGCCATGTCATCAACCATTATTCCATCACTAGGGATGGATTTTAGTGGAAATGCCCATCACTCACCACCAAACCCAACAATTTCCCTCAAAACCAACAATTTCCCTAACCACCCAATACCCCATCACGCGTCAAAAATACCACGTGTTTTAAAACTGACGCATTATACATTTGAGTGGCGGTGGTGTTTGGGAACTCATCACTCGTTATATAATTCCATCATGGGGGATTTGCTTTCCACCCCAGGTCCCCTAAGTCATCACAAATTCTCATATCATTAAATCAAGGTGTTTAGAAACTCAAGCTTCCCTTCAACATGATATCACACAATTTTACACTCAAATATGTAACAACTGATCTATAAACTATGACATATATACACAGAGAGAAACAACCGGTAACAACTGCTGACATCACCTAGAAACGACCTCTTACAATCAAAATAACCGAAAGATTCTCAGTTGTCAAAAACAGTTGATAATCCTACAAAAGACTAGTACGGCGTAAAAGAATACAAACTTAAGCAAGTGATCTAGGTAAAGCAACTATTACATAGAATAATTTGTTGTTCCTTCCAATCAAGAGTTCTTTTAAGGCTTTAGTGCTTTGTGGTCTTCGGTTCTAGTTCTTTGTCTTCGTCAGTCGTTTCTAATAGCGTATGTATTAGGCATTGACTATGTGTATCAATTTGTGATTATATGTACTAAAAATAGTGGAACCCATTGTATTATTTATAGTGATGATTATCAATAGAGAAAGGCAAGTAACCTATTCTTTCATGGTATCATCCTTCGATCCTCTCCTATTTTCTCTCTAAACCCTCATCGGCTCACCCCTCTCCTCTCCATCATCTTCTGCCGCCGCCATGACTGGCTCAAACAACACCTCTCCAATCACCATTGAATCCAAGATTCACCCCGCTACAACTATCACCAACATAAAAACCCTTATACCCATTACTCTCGAAATCGAGTCCGGGCAATATAACTCTTGGGCCACTCTCTTCAAACTTCACTGCAAAGCTTTCCTTGTCTATGACCATATCAAAAGCAAACCGGAAACCACTTCCTCTTCCACCGAAACCACCAAACAGTCGGATGATTGGGAGCGGCTGGATGCTATTGTACTGCAATGGATATACAACACAATCTCAAACGACCTCTTACACACCATTATTAACAAGACTGCCACCGCGTACGACGCCTGGGTTGCCATCGAAAATCTTTTTCATGACAACAAGAGTGCTCGTGCGATTTATCTCATGCACAAATTTTCCAACACCAGGCTTGACGGCTTCCCGAACGTGTCCGCCTACTGCCAAGAACTCAAAGTCTTGGCCGATCAGCTTGCCAACGTCAATGCTCCTGTGGACAGTGATCGACTTGTACTTCAGTTGATTGCCGGTTTGAATGAAGAATATGACGGAATCGCCACCATCTTGCAACAACAGGAACCATTATCGTCTTTCTACACCGCTCGCTCCAAGATCATTCAAGTCGAAAGTCGTAAAGCCGAACAAGCTTTACATGCTTCCAAAGCGGCTGCTTCGGCCCTCACGGCCACCACACAGCGTGCGGCAACATCTGATATGACTCGGCAAGATGACCGGACCGGCGGCAGGGGCCGCGGTCGGTCGGGCAGACGTGGCAGGGGACGCGGATACTACGGCAAAGGGCGTTCAGCAAACCCTTGGCCCAACCAGTTCTATAACCAGTGCATGCCCAACCCACCCTACAGTCTATATCCACCATTAGGCCCATCTCCACAAGCCTATTGGCCCATACCGCCCTGCCCGTATCCACCTATAAGTCGGCCCAACAATGCTTCGGCCCAAAGTTCAGGTATTCTCGGCCCACGCCCCTCTCAAGCTCATACTACCTACAGCCTGACGGACATCGAACAAGCAATGTACACCATGTCTTTGCAGCAGCCCGACCCTACTCAGTATATGGACACGGGAGCAACGTCCAATGCATCTCATGAATCAGGTAACTACCATTCTTTTTCTAATTCGTGCGTGTCTCAAAAAATTATTGTAGGAAATGGCGACACCATTCCGGTATTAGGACAGGGCACAAAATACCTTCCCAAAGCCTTCCCACCCTTTATCCTTAAAAACGTCCTATATTCACCTAAAATTGTCAAAAACCTAATATCCGTTCGTCGCTTTACCACGGATAATTATATTTCTGTGGAATTTGACCCATTTGGTTTTCTTGTGAAGGATTACAAGACCAAGAAGCCGCTCCTTAGATGCAACAGCAGCGGTGATCTTTACCCTCTGGTGCCCGGGTCATCTCCCTCTCAACCTACTGCTCTTGCTGCTATTTCCGCACAACTCTCTGGCATCACCGTCTAGGCTATCCTGGACGCTCTTCTTTGCAATCTTTAAAAACTTCTAGTTCTATTGTTTTCGATAAACTTCATAATAATGTATGCCAGTCTTGTGTTTTTGGTAAAAGTATTCGGTTACCATTTTTTGCATCAAATAATTATATTGTTCAACTGTTTGATATTATTCATAGTGATGTTTGGACTTCTCCTATTATTAGCTCAGGTGGTCACAAATATTATGTGTTGGTCTTAGATGACTATTCCAATTTCTTGTGGACTTATCCTATTGCAAACAAATCCAAAGTTTTCCCATCTTTTCAATAGTTTGCGTCCACCATCAAAACCCAATTCGAACGAATCATTAAAACATTTCAATGCGACAATGGACGTGAATATGTCAACTCCTCTTTTCAAAATTTTTTCACCACCAATGGTATCCTTTACCGCCTCTCATGTCCCTACACTTCCTCTCAAAACGGTAAAGCCGAAAGAAAAATTCGCACAATAAATAACATGGTTCGTACCTTACTTGCTCATGCTTCCCTACCGACCCACTTATGGCATTTTGCTCTCGAAATCGCCACCTATCTCCTCAACATTTTACCTAACACCCATTCCCAAACTGCGTCACCGACAAATATATTATACCAAACCACACCCACATTCGATCACCTTCGGGTTTTTGGGTGCCTTTGTTACCCTCTTACCCCATCAACCTCCATACATAAACTTCAATATCGCTCTCAACCATGCATTTTTCTAGGATATCCCGCCACTCACCGCGGGTATCATTGTCTCGACCTTCAAACAAAACAAATATTCATCTCGCGTTATGTAGCGTTTGATGAAACCACATTCCCGTTTAGTCAACAAATCGGTCCAACACCTTCATACGACTTTCTGTCCAATACTTTCCCATTTCACCTATCTCCTCACATCTCCTCGGCCGAACCTAATTCTTCACCAGGCCCTAATATCCCTTCCAACCCCCTCGGCCCAATCCAATTCCCTACAACTCCCGCTCCACATCAGACTACTACTCCACATTATCCCACCAGCCCATCTCCTTTAAATCCTATCGGCCCACTTCACTTGGTGCCCAGTCCACACGATTTTTTAAGAATTTTAGGTGGTGATTATCAATAGAGAAAGGCAAGGAACCTATTCTTTCAGTTTCCATTGGAGGAAACACTTCTTTAACACTTGATTTATATCTTTATTTCTTTTGAAGAACAACTTGTATTAATTAGTTGTTTATTTTTCACATAATAGTTATTTTCAAGGTTCAACGGTATAATAATCAAGTGTGTGTAATAGGAGTTTTTCGATACTACTTTTAATTTCACATTCTTTTTCTATGTAGAAAAGCTATTACTACCTTTATCGTTGTTATGGGCTTAGAATGTTAAAATTATAAGAGAAAATTCTACTGAGGGATGATCTAATTTAGAAAATTATTTGATGTTTAAGACTGATTATTTAAGTTGATTATCACTGAAATCAAATCTGGTTTATAGGTTATTGTTTTTTAGCTAACTGAATTAAATTAAATTAAATCTAGTATGTGACTTCTCGTGTGAAATTAATTATACACAAGCATGATGTGTGGAAAGTTAGTTATTCAATAACTAGCTAAGTGATATGAATTAACCTAGTGGGTGGGGTTCTAGAGTGTACATTAATGTATGTATCTGTTTGGTATGGGGTAATGGAATGAACAAAGTAATGGAATGGACGAGATAATGCAATGGATCATTACCATTCCATGTCTTGTTTGGTTACCATGTGAATGGAATGAATAATTATTGTGTATTGTTCGGTAGGCAAGAAAAACGGAGTAGGTGGTGGTCGGTGTAGTGATTGTGTGTGGTTATAGGTGTCGGTGGTGGGTGTCGGCAGCGGCGATGGGTGGTGGTGGTGGCGGCGAATGGCGGTGCGGTGGTGACGACGAGTGGTGGTCTCGACAAGGTGGCCGTTGGTGGTGGGTGGCAACAAAGGTGGCGGTAGGTGGCGGCGGCGGGTGTTGGTGGTGACGGTGGTGGTGGCGTCGACGATGGTGGTGGGCGGCGGCGGCGAGTGGCGTTGGCGGTTGGTCGCAGCTGTGGATGATAACGGTGGCGAGTGGGTGGCGGAGGCGGTGGTTGTCGGGGTGAGGTGGTGGCGGGTGGCGGCGATTGCGTCGGTGGTGGGTGGTGGTGGTGGTGGGTTGTGGCGAAGGTCGTGTGTTGTGGTGTTGTTGATGAATGGTGCAAGAGGGGATGGAATGGAAAAAAAACATGGGGGGTGGAAGGAATGATTTTGAGGGAATGGAATGCCTTTTGGAATGGGTGATTCCATTCCATTAACCAACCAAACACTTTTTTCTTCATTCCCTCGTAATCACTCATTCCATTCCACCTCTTATTCCTTCATACCAAACACTACCTAAGTGAATAAATCCTGATCATTGATTTACATCAACACTTGTGTACTGATAATTAAGGGCTAGAATTAGTTTACACAGTTCACTATCAATGGAGTTGTTCACAAATGAACCTAACCCTTAACCTAGTTAATTAATAAAAGTGTGACAATTGTGTATATATTTGTTGTGGGCCGATTTCTACCTTGTGCATTTTTAACAGATTTAATTAAAATTCATAAACCTAAGTGTGGGTTAATTAAATCTAATTAGTTAACAATATGTGTATGTGTGGATAATTAAGAGGATTTGAATCTGAAAGTGGAAGATGAATATGTAGCTAACACCACTCTCCTCTCCCTTATTCTCCCAAAATTGCTTATTGTCTCTCTTTTCTACCCCTCTCATTACACTGGCTAAACCAAGAACAACATATATATGTATATAGGGAGAAAGAGAGATAGAGAGAGAGGTGAGCTAGAAAGAGGGAGATCAGCTAGAGTGTGGTGTGTGTGATCGAGATCAAGGCAGTGGTGAGGCGACTTGCAACTATTCATAGTGACAACAGACGCAAAGGGTAGTGGTGCTTGTGGAATGCAATCGAGCCAACGAAAAGAAGGGAAGGAGACTAAGATTTATGGTGGTGCGTGGAGATTCACGGCAGTTGTAATAGTGTGGTGGTGTGTTCAAGTGAGAGAAAAAGTTGGTGAACTGTGTAGGGTTTTTGTATGTGTGCTCCTAAGTGTGTGATCGAGATTATCAAGGAAAAAGGTGGTTATCAAAGTCGTGGAGGTGGTTGGCCTAGTTGAAGATCAAAACGTTGGTAGTGAATAGTGGTAGCTGGTGGTGACTATTTGCGACAACAGCGGTGGTCGGGATTGTCCAAATGAATGTGTGGAAAGCAGGAAATTCACATGTAGTGTGTTTATGTTTTCCTAATTTTTTTGAGATGATTTACTCTATCTTGGTGAGTATGAAATTTTTGTCAGCCTTTCCTAATGTTTAATTATGTATTTTTAAGTGTTTATTGGTATAAAATTGGTTTATTTTGAGAATGATATGTTTTGCGGGTACACTAAGCTTAAAGGATGTTTTTGGGGAGTTACAAAAGAGCTAAAATATGTTTTGAACAACAGAATAATGAAGTGTCACGGCCCCCGACCCGGTTTGACTCGTTTCAGGAGGTGCGGGACAGAAATCCCGTGATATTTAATTATGTGATTTTATTTAGCAGCGGAAGTTTATTATCGTCAGGATCGTTTTAAAGCTAAAAACTTTTCCCGATTATTTTATTTCACAACTCGGGATAAAACCCCGGTAATTTACAATAACATGGTTTTAATGAGAAATCTTTATTTTTACAAAATATATTTCTTTATTTTATAATGAGCCACTACTTTAAGCCTGCACTGCTTCTCAGCACTTTTCCTGAATTACAATAGATCACCTGAAATATGTTTGAAAAAGATTTTGTCAGCGGGGAAATACTGAGTGAATCATTCAGTTTACTAAAAACGACACATTTATTATAATTTACAGTATTAAGAGTTTTTACATATGTTTCAGATATCAACCAACTACCCACAGTATTTGTCACTCGACCGTATCTGTGACTGTGGTCATATCACCATTGGCTGCCCCAATGAATGACGTATATCACTTAATTTTAGGTTCGCCCACCTAATGTGATTAAAACAGTAGTAATGTGCACAATACCCCACATACTGGCTGTAATTTGGTGATTACATAAACTTAATCACTGTAATTTATAATTCTGAAAATAAATTGGAATATTGTAAAACATTTAATAAAAAGAGAATGACTCACATTGCAGATTTAACACGGGCAGAATATGGATTTAGCCTTGTTAACCTAATTTAGTAATAATGCACACAAAACCGGGTTAGTAATCAATACAGCAGTTACGATAACTCACGAGATCAAATTCTCACAACGAACGACAAAGTGCGATACTTAAACATCCATCGATTTAACGACGAACGACAAAGTATCACCCTGATGTGGGTGGCACTTAAACATTCATTGGATATATTGATCAGTCGGAAAATGAATCGTAATAGCGATCGAGTGATTACCCTGTTTTGCGGCAGCAATTCGATACTAAGTGTTTTTGAACTATTTCTGCTTATAACTTGACGTCTACACAGAATTTATGCGTCGTATTAACAACAGAAGGCAAGTGCCAATGTCTGCTATTTATAGTGATTTTTGGACAGGCTTACGGACCGTATGGTATTTCCCCTTACGGTCCGTAAGGGGTGCAGTCTAATTACGTAGACTAGCTGGAAACGGGACTAGCTTGCATGAATCATCTAAAAATCGAAATTCAATCTGTACAACACATTTTTAAGATAATTATCAATAGGGTTTAATCCCCCCTGAGTTTTAGGGGCCCTGATCCTAATTTTGATTGTTCTGAAAATTTTAGGGTTAGTGCAGAATTACTTGGGTGTCTCAATTAGGGTTTTCTTATTGATTAATCATCATCCTAATTATGGATTTTGATGAGAGTTATTACATGAAGGCACAGAGAGGAAAGAAGGAAAACCCCAGGGGCGTAAATTACGTCATATGGACGTAATTTACGTCATAGGCAAAAAGAATGGACGTAAGCTACCACGTAAATCAAATAGTTTAATGTCATATATGGGGGGGCTGGGCATAAATTTACGTCCCCTGATACATAATTTACGTCCCATATCGGTGAATTAGGAGAGATTATAGGAATTAAATTCCAAGTCAAACCCAAACCGGTATCGGTATTATTCAAACTGGCACCGTTATTCGTTGATCGTTTTCGATTGTTATAAAACACGTGTAGATATCATTTTGGACGTATCTTTTTTGGTTGTTATATCGTGTATTGGCATCGTACATGCGTTGTTGTAACTAACGAATATTATACTGACCGAATGTCCGCTGCAACACACGACGATGCACACTAGTTAGTATTAAGCATTAAACTAAAATTAGACCATAATATATATACATACACCCACATACATATACAATATTAATACAGTAAAAATAAAGTAATTCGAGCCCAGCGGAGCTGACTCGCTTTTGTAGACAATCTGAATCGAGTTAGCTTTTTTTACAAACAAGCTGATTTTAAGCAAGCTTTTAAAAGCTACGAGCTATTTGAATCGCCATAACTTGCTTATCATAATAAGTTATAATAAGTTATTTTAGTGATAGCCTAATAAGCAACAACTAATTACATTCGGAAAATCAGAAAAAAAGAAAAAAAAAAAACATCTTTAACACACTGAGAATAACTTATTAGTATATTAATACGTAATAAACATATAAACAGTCATAATAAGTAATCTCAAACACTAGTAATAACTTATTATAAGGCTCCTCAGTGTGGAGGAGACAAGTCCTTGGAGGATGCCCCCCATGTCAGCGTCACATCAACATCCAAGGAGGATGCTCTCCACGTAAGCGCCACGTCAACATCCAAGGAGAAGGGGGAGCCCCGGCCTGAACGGCAGCAGGAAGATGGAGAGGACGCCGACGCTCCAAGGGAATTGGTGTTCCGGGGTAGCGCCAACCCACGACGGCCCGGGGATGCCCCATATCGAACAACCTAACGTATACTTATTAAAATAAAAATTAATATCATCGTGCTTTATTATATCAGTCTTAAAGTTGGTTAGACCCAACTGTGGAAGTATGAATGTATAAACTTGAAAGGGATGGGTGATATGGAAATCATATATAAAAGGATGGGTGATATGGTATCGATATTGTTGTTTAATAAAAAGTATAAATATGTACACATTAGTTCAACCTATTTTTGTGCCTCAACATGTTTCTAGAGACAAAAGTCTCATCAGTAAGGTGGACCACGTGTGTTGTAAACAATTAATAATATCACTTTTGTTGTTCTTTTGTGATCAATCCAGCACGTGTTTTATGTGACAAAATTGTGTGCTTTTTATATCACATGTCTATATTATAGAGTCAGCCCCTGATGTTAACTTTCTGGGAGCAGCCAATTGTTTATGCATTTTATCTCTAATTATTTAACAATATTAAATACCATAACTAAACTTACTATAAATTCACATCAACTTCTTCGATTTTCTCTCACTTAACAAAATGGAAACTTTTGAATACGATGGTTCTTCTTCGAGCTCTTCATCTTCTTCGTCTCAATCCGAGACTACCAAACAATTACTCACATCATCATCAACAAGCCGCTCGAAAAGAAAGTCAGGGAGGAAGAAGTTTAAAGAAACGAGACACCCAGTCTACAAAGGTGTCCGGTTGAGAAACGGGTCCAAATGGGTATGTGAAATTCGCGAGCCTAATAAGAAATCAAGAATCTGGTTGGGAACATTTCCAACTCCGGAAATGGCGGCTAGGGCTTATGATGCAGCTGCCTTAGCCTTGCATGGTGATGACTCACCACTTAACTTTACTGACTCGGCCCGTCTAATTAGACGGGCCAAGTCATGTTCTCCTAATGATATCCAAGAAGCCGCCCTTGAGGCAGCTCTTGCATTTGGGACAAATAATTATGTTGACGCTAACGCGTCATCTTCTTCAGTGATGGAAAGTGGTGACAAAAATTTGGCAGTCGATGTGGCGCAGACATCATTTGTGGACGAAGAGGTGTTGTTTAACACGCCGAGTTTTTATAATAGCATGGCGGAGGGATTGGTGATTACACCTCCGGGTATGAAAAAGGGGTTTGATTGGAGTGATGATTGTGACTCTAATATGGATTTGACTCTATGGAGGTATTAGAAGAACCGGGTTGACCCGAATAGAAGAGATATGGTTGAGCTCATTTGGGTTTATGTTATTAAATATTTGAGCATAGTAGTGTAAGTCACTAAGTTCAAATTTCGAAATAAGCGGTTTATTTAGCCGGATATATAATTACTGAAAACATATATAAGACATGAGTTGAGCCTCAGTTTGATGTGTTGAATCATAATAAAAATATTTTCTTTTAAATTGAAAAAGTATTTTTGTTGATAATATTATAATTATGGCTAAGATTGATTTAAAAGAACGGAAAATAGCAGTAAATTAATTAAAATCATCACCAAAAAACCATAGCATAAAAACAGTAGTTAAACGAGTATTTTACTAATTATAACAAAACACTTAATATTGGTTTCTTTAATGCATTATTGTTTTTGAACAAGCTGGCTCACCGATTCAATGTTGTTGCTCAGTTCTTCAAGTCTCTTCATCCTCACTCTTTCACTTTCTGTCACCAACTGCACAAACAAGCAAAAAATAATTAATTTGTTATTAATACATTTTTTTCTTAAAACGAACTGTTCTGACCTGATCCAAATTGATTTTTTTAAACAACCCATTCTACCTGTACACACTATGACCCGTTACCCAACCCAACCCGCCCATTTTGCCAGACTTAATTTAGTAAAAATATAAAAGCAATGAAATTGCAATTTTCATGATTTTATTATCAAAATAACTAAATTGCGAGTATATAATATTGGTCCAGATTTATAGAATTTTCAAGAAAATTAATGTAATTATCGAAAGAATAATAATTATTCTGAAGCATGCATGCATGCATGCATTACCTCCATTAATCTTGCTGCCAGTTGACCTTTTTCCTTGCCTTTTTCAGTATATGATTCTAAAGCTTCCATGTACTCTCTCTCCTGGTGATTTGATTATAACATACTTAAATAATCTCAACTTATCTATAAATAAAAGAACTAAATGGTAGTATAGATTAGCGTAGATGGTTTGACTTTAATTTTCGAGATGTGATCTTGTAAGTATCTTTGTTTGTTTTTGTTTTAGGATTCTAGCTACTTGTTGTCCCCTTTCTCTATTTGAAAAAAATAAAGAACTAAATGTCGCAATATATATTAATTGTGTAGTTAGTTGAGTTTCATGTAAATAATAATTATGCATGTTTCACCTTCTTATAGCAGCTTTGTGCCAATGGTTTTAGCTCTTTGTTGACCAAATCAATCTTCTTACGAACGGTTGTCACTTCTTCCCTCCATGGATCATCAAGTGCTTCAAGCTCCTATTCATTCTCACATTTTTCTTTAAATTAATAGCTTGAAATAATACCAAACAACAACTATTTAGAGGGGGGGGGGGGGTGTTAATTTTTTACTTTTTTAGTTATTAATCATGCTTTAAAAATAGTCTTTTACTTAGTAGGGGTGTTCACAGGTTAGGTTGGCAGGTTCCATACTTCGTTGCCGTTTTGAACTGGACCGTTTTTTTTTAATGGCGAATTTGGATCACTGACGGACCACTAGAGTATCATCGTGTCATCAGCGGAACCACCCGATCATATCCGTCTCCACTAGACAAGAATGTCTATATACCAATTCAGGAGGAAATCCAATAAATCCGGGAAAACCCCTATTGTGAGAATCGAACCCAGGACCTCATGGTTCCTAAACCTTATCCCACCCCACGATGCCACTAGGCTGTAATGCCATGATTTCAGAAATTAAAGCAAGTAGAATGAAACTTATATATTGTGCACACCTTGCGAATTTCAGCCAATTTTTTGGTTTCTTCTTCGACGCGTCCAAAATGAGCATGAACTTTCTCCCTCAACTCCATCTTCTTCTTATTGATCTCTTCTTCTGTAATCCTAAAAGCCAAAAACGCCGATTTCAGCGATTCATCTTCATCGCTGCCAATTATTGGAGTCCCATTATAACTCTTCATTCGCATCATTCTTTGTGTTTGCTGTCTTCTACCAAATGCCTTATATGCTTTGTGATGAAATTATGACCATCTTTTGCATCTGTTCAACATGCTTAATCAAAGGTAGTTGGGTCTAAAACTGGCCAAAAACAACTAGCTTTATTGTTGATAAATTTTGAGTTGAAGTGAAAAGTCAAAAATGCCTTTGACATAGTTAAAATGATCAAGAAAAATTGGTTGAAATGTCATAAAGAAAAAGAGTGCAAGTTTGGTTAAAGAGTGCAAAACAAGGGCTCACCTACACAAATGCAATATTATTGAGAGCCTTAGGGGCAAAGACAAAGTAGGAGATAAATTGCAATTTGTAAAATGGCTATATTTCTTATAATTACTTCTTTACCCTTCCAGTCTCATATGAAATATGAATACAAACATGATAGTGGTAAACAAAAACTGATCCCCTCAAACGTAACAACATGAACAAAAAATTCTAATGAAACATGTGTCATTGCCTACATGATAAACTATGTATGATGAGTTTAAACATACATGTTGCCATTAAGATGAACATCTTTGTATATTAACTAGTTGAATTGCCCATGCGTTGCGGCAGGAATTCAATCGTTATTGGTTTGAATCATTATGGTATCGGTTCCCTAATGGAGGGGGGAGGGGGTGTAGCACATCATCCACTATCCTAGGTGGCAATCCATTACCCATTCCATGTCCCCATACCCCTTAGCCTGACCCTCTTTCAATTAATTAGGAAATTTTGATTTGTGGGAGAGGATAGTGGATGATAATAGGGGTTATGGTCCACAACATATAGGGTGGTGGATTAGGTTGGTGGATGAGGGTAGGATGACATGACGCTAATATGGATGATGGTGGTGGTCATTTGGATCATGATCACACCACATAGCTTTAGAAGGTGAAATGTAAACAAATCTTAACTCTACTTACGTGAGGATAGAAAGATCCCTACTCCAAACCAAACAACAAAACTAAAATTATTAGAAAAGGAAGCTACAACAAATGAAGTGATGAGAATATATAGACGTACATACATAAAGATAAAGACACAAAAATTATCTAAAATGGAAACAAAGGAAATTGTATGTATGTTGAGATGTCCTAACCGTTTGTGCATCTGCATATATGTGGGTAATTGTTTAGACAATTGTAAACAAAAATGGGCCCAGAGCAAGTGTCACTGTTTTGGGCTCAAATAGAAATATGACCCGGAAAAAATTATGAATTTTTTTATATATATATTTAAAAAATCTATATGTTTTTAAAGAAAAAAACTTAAAGGGCCTAAATTTATGAACCAAAAACATTAAAGGCTAACTGTTTCGAAGCCCAACTGTTTTAGTATGTAATGGATTAATAACTTGCCCCAAATCAATAAACAAACATAATAGATTAATGAATACGACTCAAATTTTTTATCTCTCATAAGATCAATTTATTTGTTGTGATTTTCGAAAACGTCCCTGATTGAAAATAATCCAAAAAGACATAAAATAGGTTACAGGTTTATGATCATTGAAAAAGTATTTTACATTCACATGTGTCAATGGTGATCGAGTGAAAAAAAAGGCAAAAAATAGGTTTACCGTCGTTGAGAAAGTATTTTACATTCACATATATGAATCATATATTCTTTCATGTTAAAGAATATCAAATCTAACCCAAACACACTTAAAATTGTGTCATGTTTCGGACCGACCATTTAAAGTCGTGTTTAAATTAACTCTCACCTAAAACGTGATTAGTTTCTTGTAACTTTTTTGTATCATCACGTACCAATTTTTTGTGTGCTAAACCAACGACTAGGGGTGTTTATGGTTCGGTTTCAAACTGTGAAACCGCCCAAATCGGTCATCGGTTTGGTTTCACGGTCGGTTTTTTTACTTAACTTTCGGTCGGTTGGTTTCAATATTTTCAAACCATAGCGAACGGTTTGATTCACGGTTTCTACTGAAAACTAACTGTATAAAACCGGATCGGACCGAACAAACTTATTCTAATTTTTTTCTATATATTTCATTCTATATGTATAAACAAGAATAAAAACAAATCTATTATAACCTATATGTAAATTAAAGTAAAACAAAAGTGTGCTATATTTCATAGTACATGCATAGTCCATTGTCATATTTCACTACAATACTTAGGAGGTGGGGTGTGGTTCGGGAGAGGAGATTGGGAGGGTAAGGTGGCGCTCTTCCCTGATCGGGAACACCCCCCCCCCTGAGCGGTGATCGGTGATTTCGGTAGCCCACTCCCGACCGCCCCGACCTCTCTCTCTCCCTCTCTTCATTCTCTCTATCTCTCTCTCTTGAATCTTTCTCTCTCTAGCTTTGATTGGATGGAGTGGATGGGGAAACCATTTCCTAGGGTTGAGGAAGAGGAAGAGGAAGAAGAAGGTGATGATGTGGATGTGAGGTGGAGATGATGTGGCCATGGGGGAAGGGGAACCACACCCTATGGTCTTAGGCTTGTAAATGAACTGAATGAATACGAACGAGCCATGTTCATGTTCGTTCATTTACCTTTAATCGAACAAACGATCGGAGACGAACATTTAAATGAACTGATTTTCTTGTTTGTGTTAGTTCGTTAAGAAATTAACATGTTCATGTTCGTTTATGTTCGTTTGCTAAAAGTATAAACGAACGGTTTACGAACATAAACACACACAAACACACACAATTGAACATGAAAGAACATAACAAATCATAACGAACATAATTGAACAAGGCTTTGAATTGTATAGCAATAGTAGAGGAAAAGAAGAACCTAAATATAGGTAAACCTTTCACGGTTCATATGGTTCATATGATAGAAAAGATTGCTTTTAAATTGGAAAATATAAATCAAATATATTAATACCATATAAAAGAAAGTTTTGAAATCGGAAAGTCAAAGCTAGTTATGGGATGATAAAGAAAATTAAATAGATTTTTAAATTTAATTAGTAATAACTAAATTTAAAAGATGAACGTAAACAAATGGATATAAACGAACACGAACGAACGACTTTAAATGAACCGACATAAACGAGCGTAAATAAACGAACATAAACGAACGTAAATGAACGAACATAAACGATCGTTCATGAACGTAAATGAACAAACATGACATTGTTCGTGTTCGTTCTTTTTTTTAAATGAACAAAAAAATTGTTCATGTTCGTTCATTTATTAAATAAACGAACATGAACGAATTTCCTGCAGAACGATTCATGAACGGTTCACTGAACGTTTGATTCGTTTACAAGCCTAACAATACTTACCCATCCTTGTATATGAGTTTTTCTAAATTCTAAATTTGTAAACAGCAATCAACACCTTTATATTGATATATTTAGAGACATTTTTTTATGTATTTGGACTGTATTTAAAGCTATTTGAATAGCTGGTTATGTTAAAGCTTGTTCTAAGCATTTAACAACTTTTATGCAATGTTTTAAAAATCGGTTTTTAAGTCATATCGGGTTGGGCTCTAAAATGGTTCAACCAGTTGAACCAGGTTGTATCGGGTGGTTGAACCGGGTTACTAGTTAACCGTATAAATTCCATAAAATGCTAATTCATCTAAAAAAACAATCAAATCTCAACAAAGATTTATGTAATTGGTCATAGTTTTATCTAAAGCAACCATTTTTTATTGTAAACTATTTTAAAAATATTTTTATTAGTTATAAGCAATATTGTATTGTACGATGTGAATAATAGTTTCAACAACGATAAAATATTGAAATAGAAGGCACTAGGTTAATTACCGGAAATATGGAAGATCAATATTACCTTAATATCGTATTTTATTAAAATTAAGAAATCAAATCTTAAGATAATGCAAACCGGTTCAATGGTTTGAACCGGCAGAACCGTATTTACCACCGGTACATAAAACATAACGTATTCGGGTTTTACCGGCCTTTATCGTACCGGACTCGTGTCCGATATCCGGTTTAACCGGTATAACCGGCCAGTTCATACTGGTATTTAAAACATTGCTTTTATGACATCTATTTATTTCAACTTTTTTTCTTTTGCAAATTCGGGACAACTTGTGTAAAGGTCCAACGAGTCTAAACCGTGAAACCAAACCTTCACTAACGATTTGGTTTGGTTTAAAAGTTTTACAGTTTGGTGTTGGTCTACAAAAATAAAAAACCGTTACTAATGATTCGGTTAATGGTTTCATCTAAAAATCGTGAAAACCGGATCACAAACACCCCTACTAACAACACTCGGCAAAGTAATTTCCGCCGTTCATGTGGGTACCAAATGATAATAAATCATAGTAAAAAGGGTAATTCAAGTAAAACGTTATAACCAAACAATCACACAACTTAATGTCGATTTCATCTCAACATTTTCCCGTGACAAATTTGCCCTCACAACTTTAACAGCTAAATTCTTAAGAGTCCATAATAATATAATATAATATTATTAGTTTATTATTAATATAATATTATTAGTTTATTATGTGTTCATCAATCATCATCCTAATTCGGGTATCCATTTCGCGAGTATCCCGATAAATCTGCACCCAATAAACTTCAATTTCTCCCAAAAGCTATTCATATCACTAGATTGTTGATCACGTGAGTTCTTTCTTCAACTCTTGTTCCTATTTTCTGTACAATTTTTTACCTAATTCTTCCGATTATGAGTTACCATCATTTGTTTGTTTCATTTACGATTTACGAATGTTATTGCAACTTGATTTAGCTTCTTCGTTCTTCTGTTTTCCCTATTTTATTTATATATATGTGTGATTGAAATTGTTGATACTTAGGTTATATATATTTCAACTTTAGAATATTTGTGGATTTTAGGTCAAAATTATAGTAGATTGTGGACTGGTGTGACTCTGGATTTGACAATTTTTAGAGAAGATGTTGACTTATTGTTTGAAAGGTGCTATTTTTGACTTAATAGTTGGTTTATATGAAGAGTTTGATTTACATAATTACATGCTAATTTTGCACTTTTGGTAGTTTGTAATGTTTGCTACTTAGGTTATATCTCAACTCTAGAATATTGTGTGTGGATTCTAGATTTCCAGGTCACATGTGACAAAATAATAGTAGATTGTGAATTTCACAGTTTTTGGAGAAGATATTATTGACTTACCGTGATCATGGTTTTATAAAACGGTTGAGGCGAAACGGCCAAAAAACGATTCTGAGGCGCGCCTTAGGGGGTTTATCTTGTATGTGCGCCTCAGGGATTTTTTTGTATTTGTTTTTGACTTTATGTGTCAATTTCAAGCAATTTATGTCTTTTTTTATGTGTGTTTTTGATGATGAATTTAGTTAGTATTATTATTTTTATAAGATATATAATTTTTATATTTAGTTTTTAATTCCGCCTCGGTTCGCCTCGAGTCTTATGCCTCGTGAGGCGAAGGGAAAACGCCGCAAAACTCGTTTCCGTTTTTTTAAACCTTGACCGTGATCATATCTGTTGATAAATATGTCCTAATTTTATTGTTTAAAAATTGCTACTTTTGAATTGATAGATAGTTTATATGAAGAGTTTGGTTTGTATGCTATTTTGCACTTTTGGTTTGAATGTTTTTGTATTGACCTAAATATGTATTGTTGTTTTTTTCTTTTTTTTTTTGTGTGTGTGTAGGCAATAGATTGAATTCACAAGGTCTCCTGATTCAGTTTAGTTATAACTTATAACTCAATGGCTGCTACTTCAGAAGCTCTCCTTCAAGTGTTATGTAGCACAGGCCCTAGCATATCTCATACGCGTTTATGCCCTAACACGTCCAAGTTCTTGGTTTCGACTAACCAAGGTTTGCGTTTTAGGAGTGAAAAAGTAAAAATTTCAAGGCATAAAAGTTACAACGTGATCTCTGCGTTTCATCACGGACCAATCGTTAGTGATCGTTTTATGTCTTTAACTTGTAAATGCCGCAAGATTGACAGTGTTAGTGATGCGATTAGTGAAAAGAACGATCCGCTTCTTAAAGGCGATATAGCTACAAATGGGAATGGGACATTTAGCAGTTCGTTGAATATAGGTGGTGTAAACTCCATAGAGGAAGAAGCGTGGGAATTATTACGTGCGTCAATGGTTTATTATTGCGGTAATCCAGTTGGAACCATTGCTGCTAATGATCCAAGTGATTCCAGCATTCTCAACTACGATCAAGTTTTCATTCGCGATTTTATACCATCGGGGATAGCGTTTCTTTTAAAAGGAGAGTATGATATTGTTCGAAACTTTATCTTACACACCCTTCAGTTGCAGGTAATCGAACTGTGTGATTACATATCATTTTGTACTCTTTTTAGTCGATAAATTGATTAGTTAAACTTAAACGTTTGTATGTATTTTCGTATTAATACAAATAGAGTTGGGAGAAAACCATGGATTGTCATAGTCCTGGTCAAGGGTTAATGCCTGCAAGCTTCAAGGTGCGTACGGTTCCTCTTGATGGTGATGATTCTGCAACCGAAGATATTTTGGACCCGGATTTTGGTGAGGCAGCCATTGGTCGTGTGGCACCCGTTGATTCTGGTTAGTCAAATTTTGATTTTGACCTGTTTTTGTTGGCAATATTTTATCTTTGACGGATCAGACATGTTCAGCTAAAAGATCTACCTTAACATGAACGGGTCAAAAGTCAATACGATCCCACCCTTATCTTTTGTTTCAGGATTGTGGTGGATTATATTGTTGCGAGCATATGGGAAATGTACTGGGGACCTTTCAGTTCAAGAACGGGTTGACGTTCAAACCGGAATTAAAATGATTCTTAAACTGTGTCTTGCCGATGGCTTCGACATGTTTCCAACTCTACTTGTGACCGATGGTTCTTGCATGATCGATAGACGTATGGGAATTCACGGACATCCATTAGAAATTCAGGTACTTGTTTTCGGGATGTTGGGTCAATATTGACTAGGGCTGCAGACGAACCGAACGAACATGAATAAGATCTTGTTCGTGTTCGTTTGTTACGAAAATATATGTGTTCATGAATACTTACACTTACCAAACGGGATTTTCTGTTAGAGTTCGTTTGTTAAGGAAATGAACGTGATCGTGTTCGTTTGCTAATTTTAGGCAGCGAATGCAAACGAACGCTCATGAACACAAATGAAAACAAACACAAACAAGCGTTCATTAATAGAATATAAAATACACTCATACTTACGAAATATATGATTTGTCGTAAATTTAAAGTATTTAAATAAAATATAATAATTAAAAACACTAATGAACTATCGGACACAAACGAACACGTTACTGAATGTTCACGTATATAAATGAATGAACGTGGCCTTTGTTCATGTTCGTTCATTCATCTTCAACTAAACGAACGAAGTTTCTTGTCGTTCATTTATTAAATAAACGAACTTCTCGCCGAACGGTTCACTGAACGTTCGGTTCATTTGCAGCCCTAATTTAAACCCATAAACTTATAAATTAACGTTTTGTGATATTTTAGGCACTCTTTTATTCTGCGTTACTCTGTGCAAGGGAGATGCTAATCCGTGAGGATGCATCAGCGGACCTAATTACCGCACTCAACAATCGACTAGTTGCATTATCATTTCACGTGAGAGAATACTATTGGATTGATATGAGAAAACTCAATGAAATATACCGTTACAAAACAGAGGAATATTCTTATGATGCAGTTAACAAATTCAATATATACCCGGATCAAATTCCACCATGGTTAGTGGAATGGATGCCGAATAAAGGCGGTTATATGATCGGGAACTTGCAGCCAGCTCATATGGATTTCCGGTTCTTTTCTCTTGGAAATTTGTGGTCGATTGTAAGCAGTCTTGCGACAAATGATCAATCACATGCTATTTTGGATCTTTATGAAGCGAAATGGGGGGATCTGGTTGGTGATATGCCGTTGAAGATTTGTTATCCGGCTCTTGAAGGCCAAGAATGGAGAATTATTACGGGAAGTGATCCTAAAAACACGTAAGGAGTTGACTTTTTAGTTGTGATGATTTTATTAAGAGTAGAATGTCATTTTCGTCCCTGAGGTTTGTCCAATTTTGCGACTTTCGAGTTTCGTCCAAAGGTTTGTTTTTCTGTATTTGGATCCAAAAGGTTTGATATCTTGCCATTTTCATCTGGCTCGTTAACTCCATCCATTTTTCTCCGTTTCTGTCTTTTTTGCCAACTTAAAGGGCAATTTGGTCTTTTTCACTGTATGTAAAAAAGCCGACTACCCCTGAAAAAGACCGAATTACCCTTTAAGTTAACAAAAAAGACGGGAATACCCCTGGCTTAACGGAGAAAAACGGATGGAGTTAACGACCTAGATGAAAATAGCAAGATTTCAAACATTTTGGATCCAGATGCAGAAAAAAAAAACCTTTGAACGGAAGTCGCAAAACAGGCTAAACCTTTGGGACGAAAATGGTGTATTTTTACTTGACGTTGAGATTTTAATTATGTAGGCCTTGGTCTTACCATAATGGCGGTTCATGGCCAACTTTACTCTGGCAGGTCAGTTTAGGAGATTTTTGTTTAATATGTTTTGATACTAAAATCGAACATGATTTGATACTAAAATCGAACATGTTCAGCTGACGGTGGCAAGCATAAAGATGAATAGGCCAGAAATAGCCGAAAACGCAGTGAAGGTTGCTGAGAGGCGCATATCAAAGGACAAGTGGGCAGAATATTACGATACGAAAAGAGGGCGATTCATCGGGAAACAAGCACGGCTTTTTCAAACATGGTCAATCGCGGGATATGTTGTTGCTAAACAACTGCTTGATAATCCAGATGCTGCCAAGGTTCTAGTGAATGTTGAGGATACGGAGCTGGTTAACGCCTTTTCTTGCATGATTAGCGCTAATCCAAGGAGAAAACGGTCACGCAAAGGGATTAATCAAACCTTTATTATATAGGAGTTTTTGTTTGGTTATGTTTCTTTATCTTTTTGCATACTATTTTTGAGCTTTTTTATGCAAAGTTAATTTATATGAAGCTATAGACATAGTTGCCAATTTTAATCTTTGCATCTTGTATATACTTATGTATAATTGATTTGGTGGGCTTCAAGGGGCCTATTAGAGTAACATATCACAAGTAAACTATGGGCTTCAAGGGATTGAAAGGGGCCTAGTAGGAAAATAAGATGGGGCCTTATATATTTTATTTATTAGTAAAAGGAACAAACCTTTTAACACAATTGGGCTTCCTGGCCCACCTAAGCTTCATAATCACATGCAATATATTTTAGTTTATCATACAAGACAAACGTACCCGTATCCCCAATTCATGTGATGATAGTACCCACCTTATCTCTGACATCTTTGGCTTTAATGATGCCCAACAATATCTATAACGGGAAAGGTATAGAGACTTGTCCACGTCAGACAGGGATTGGGTAACATCATATTGGATATTTTTAGGGGTGAGCAAAATTAGGTTCGAACTGACAAAAACCTGATAACGAAACTACCCGAAACCGATCCTAATATAGTAATTCTGGTATTTGATCGGTTCCTATTATTGTAGCCATTCGGGCTCAGTTATTGACAAATGTCACCCTTAGATATTTTAGTGTAATCGGGATTGAATGGGTGACTAACTAAATTATAATACATATCAAGCAAGTTAGAAGATACGAGAGTGTACGCTTATTTGAGTTATTATAATTCTAAATGTTCGGACGACGCCCCTAACTAATGGGGTTTCAATGGAGCAACACCCCTTGACGGGGTCCAACGGGCCAAGCCCTTGGCTGGGTCCAAAGGGCTACATCAAATTCACATTAGAAAATTAATTTTCTGAAAATTAACATTAACTTTGTGATTAAAAAATTTGCTATCAAAAGAAACAATTATATTATACATATACATATATATACATATATTGATTTCGAGAGATAATGAATAGTAACTTTATTTTTATAATAATATAGTTTTTATTATTTTATTATTTAATATATTATAATAGTTTATTATTATATCTACTTTTAATAACATATTTTTCTTTTTTTAGAAACATATATTTCCTTTACCTTGTTTTTAATAATTGTTTTTTTTCCTTTTATGAACATATATTAATTTATTGATTAATTTGATACTTCTTTGATAAGTTACGTTTATAATTTTTTTTTCTAAAAACTTAAGTACGTAGTTGTACTTGATTTCTTTCCCTGACATTCCGTTATAAGTTTTATTAAAAACAAGGTTATACTCAAAATAAAATATTTATTTGGTATCATAAGACGGTACGATAATATAAACTAAGTCGTTCTAATGGTTTGACTTTCTAAACAACATGTTTTATTTTCAAAGCACGTTTGTTTTACATTATCATTTGCTTGGTTTCGTCGCAACGCGCGATATAAAAAAAACTAGTATATATTGATTTCGAGGGACGATGAATAGTAACTTTATTTTTATAATAATATATAGTTTTTTATTATTTTATTATTTAATATATTATAATAGTTTATTATTATATTTAATTCTAATAACATATTTTCCCTTTTATAAACATCTATTTCCTTTACCTTTTTAATAATTTTTTTTCTTTTTTAACATATATTAATTTATCGATTAATTTGATACTTTTTTAATAAGTTACGTTTATAACTTTTTTCTAAAAACTTAAGTACGTAGTTGTACTTGATTTCTTTCCCTGACATTCCGTTATAAGTTTTGTTAAAACGAGGTTATACTCAAAATAAAGTATTTATTTGGTATTATAAAACGGTACGATGATAAACTAAATCGTTTTAATGGTTTGACTTTCTAAACAACATGCTTTATTTTCAAATCACGTTTGTTTTACATTATCATTTTCTCAGTTTCGCCACAACGCGCGATATAAAACAACGGTTTGAATTAAAATAGACGTAGTTGCCCAGGCCCTCATCCCATTTTTCAAAATCACTTTTCTTGGTTACTCTCTCTGGTTCTTATGAATTACACATTTGTCAATCTGAGTTGTATCTGATTGAATTATTCGGGAGAAATATCAAAATAATTTGATCTGAAAGTGATCACATGCCTCTCAGATTTTCCATAGTATACAAAATTCCCCAACACACGACGCCCTTGATAGTTTCTCTATGCAATCGGGGATTAATCCTAGTCTTCCCCCAACCGACTGAATGATAGAAAAGAGTTGTTAAGCTCAATTTCTATTTCAATAACCTAATTACATTTTATTTTCACACGATTTCAAAGTTCTTTCCAACCTTCACATTTGATATACAATTTCTATTCTTCTCCCTACAAATTCTCTCTAGTCTACATAATTTCTACTTTTCTTTGTATCATGGCTTCTTCGTCATCTTCCGATGAAATCTACGGATTTTATATGAACGCCGTAATGGAAGCAGCGCAAATAATTACGGAGGAAGAAGAAAATATACCACAACCAAGAATAAGAAAGTCGTGCTTAAATAGAGACCAGGAAGGTTAAAAATTTTAATCTATTGTTGTTTTTAATGAAAAAAATATTCTATTTTAATTTTATATTAATTTTTACATTATATTGTAGGTGTTCACAAACAACCGATGTCTGATTACTTTGCTGAAAACCTCGTGTACACTGACGAACATTCTAGGCGTCAGTTCGAAATGAGTTATCGCCTATTCCCACGTATTGCCAATGATCTGGCAAATAGGTACCCATTTTTCACATTACGTTGGGATGCTAGAGGTAAAAGGGGTTTTATATTAATTAATAAAAAACAAACAAATTGAGTGTCATACCCCAACCGATGGTGGAAACATCGGGGCGGGACGAACAAATCGCGCAAAGCATCATAACGCTACTTGTTTCGATATAGATTAAGCAAAATTTCATAACAAAATCTATATTTTCATACAAACCATAGCATAGTCAAAATTGTATCAAGAACATCACAAAATTCAAACATGATTCAAAATATTGTTTTCTAAGATGAGTTTCTAAGTTCACCCTAGCTTGATTTCCTGTTTTTCCTTCGCATATCAACCTGCAACATGTATTAAAATAAATCAACAAAAATGTTGGCGAGTATACAAGTTTAATACATAGCGTATATAGTTTAAAGCTCGTGTCCAACATGATAACATATTACAAGTTTCAACATGCTAGCTAACGTAATCAATATGTTAACCTAAATTTCCAACGCATTAATTGTGTCTTTCCTACATCGTTGCCACGAAGAGGAGGTAGAAGAATCAAGCTTAACAATACCCCAAGTTTCAAGGGCGATGCGTTAACCCTATAGCGCTATAATTGTCAAGGTGGCTAGACATAAGATTCAACGTTCACATAGCATATAAGACTCACAAGTATCATGTTTTTCATGTTTTATAACGGACAGAGTATGTTTCAAAACAAGTTTCAAGTGTCATGTGTTTATATAGAATACATGTTGCATCCCAAAGTGTTTAAAACAAAAGAGGATCGAGTATACTCACAGTGGGTGCTTAGATCCTAAACACAGTCGGATTAGATCGAAGGGAGATCTGGATCAGCCTGCGTGCGGGAATAGAGCATAAGTCCTCTAAGTGCTGACCCGGTCGGGAACAGAGTGTCGAATAGTGCAAAAAAATCGAGTTAAAGTGTCTGACAGACTATCCGAGCGGATGGTCATCCAGACGGATGGTCATCCGATTGGATGGCCATTCGGACAGATGGTCAGTGTTTGAAGTTTTCGTAAAATTTTCCAAGTAAAAGTTTTGAGCTAACGGAGACGGCGTGATGACGTGTCAAGCAATGGAAACACACCAAATCCAGTTCATTCGGTCAGATGGGTACCACCCCTCCGGACAGACGAGCTGTTCTTGGTGATATATCATGTTTGACCCGTTAATCGGTCCCTTTTCTCCGATGGAAATCAGTTTTCAAGCCGACTCTCGACTAAGGAACGAGTCGAGAGTCTGCTCGAGTCCGATTTCACCAATGTTTTGTATAAAAACTGAAGAAAAGTTCATAAATCAGTTGTAAAATTTGAAGGTTTATCAGATCTGAGCCGAAAACAGGTGAAAATTCTCTAGATCTGGTATAAAACGTGAGAATCCTTTAGACCTTGTATAAAAATTGTGAAAATCCTTTAGATCTGGAACCAACCTTGGTTAAATGGTGTTCCACAACAGTTTGCATAAGCAACCGAGTGGAAACCACCTTCAAGAGGTCCAAATTAGTTGGTTTTCGAGGAAAAGTTGAAGTGTTCGTATGATTTTGATGAAGAAAATGGAGTAGACGTGATTAAAGGTGAAGATTATAGGAGATTTGAGGTAAAAGGCTTACAATTTAGCCTTGAATCGCGACCGAAAGCGTCTGAGAGCGTGTGAGAGAATGGCAAAGTGAACAGTGAGAATGACGGGTTAAGTCCCCTATTTATAGGTGACAGTGACAATGACAGGTCCGATCGAATGGCCTCGATCGGATGGCTAATGTCACACCCCAACCGATGGCGGAATCATCGGGGCGCGGCACTAGGCGAATCAGATTGCTCAAGAGAATCCATAACAACTATATTGCGACAGTATTTAATGCGTTCATTATCCCATACTAATAAACAGTTACAATCACATAAGCTGTCACGAATTTCATGTTCTCACAAACAATACAAATCCAACAACCTAGATTTTAGGTGTGTTTCTAGACTTCCTAGCTTGATTTTATGTAGACTGCGACTAAACCTGCAACATACGTTAAAACAACGTTAATACAAAAGTATTAGCGAGTATACAAGTTTTGATAGTGAAACATAGTAGATAAAAGTGCTGCGAATTACCACATACATAAACGAGATATCTCATCATATATGCGTATAAGACAGATACTACCAGCTAAGTCACTCGAGCTGCGATTGCGATTGCTATTCATCCTAACTAGACCCCGTCGGGTTCTATAGTACTATACTAGTTAAGACGGGACCTTGCGTGTAAAAGTCCTAACACATATGTAACTAGCATCACGTGTAAATATGCATAATAGTTATTCGCAAGTGATAAACATTTTGATTGGTTAATTCGTTTTGATAATTTGATTTAATAGGAACGTATGCTACACCCAAAATGCGATAAAAAGGGGTTCGAGTATACTCACAGTCGGTGTTCAGCAAGTAAACACAACTTGGTTGGATTGAAGGGAGCGCGTCTGAGATTAGCCTGATTACAGACTGATAGTGTAAGCATCAAACAGTGTGTTAAACAATGAGATGCGTCAGAGTGTCGAATGGTAACCCGATCGGATGGCCAGTCGATCGGGTGGCAATCCATTCGGATGGTCATCCGATCGGATGGCCATTCGATTGGATTGTCACCTCGTTTGGTATGGATGTGTTTGTGTATGATGGTTTGCCTTTTGAAGTTTTCGTTGTAGCATTTTGAAAATAGAGGAGTATCACTATCCTTCAGGTCGATCAATCGAACGGCGGCTCGATCGAGTAACGATCCGATTGGTTGGACACTTAGTGAGAACAAGTTCACAGCAGTTTGTCACTCGATCGGATTGCAATCCGATCGGGTGGCAATCCGTTTGGAACTAACTATGCATTGAATATGCTGAAAACTGTTTAAGTGCTGAAGTTTAAACATCACATGGTCGGATGGTCGTTCGATCGCACGACAATCCGATCGGACGGCAATCCGTTCGACGTTCAAAACTTTTGAAGAGTTCAAATATAGTTTAAGAGTGGAACCAAGTGCAAGCCGATCGGACGGCAATCCGCCCCGGCGGCCTGATCGTCTTGACACTTGTTCGTTTTGAAAGTTTTGCGGTTTTCTCGAGATGGTGTGACAACGTGCCAAACAACATAACCTTATCCACACCCAGGTGACCCGATCTGGCAGGAATCACCCTAGTCAGATCAGTCCACTGTTTGAAACGATTGCTCATGTTTAACCCGAAATCGGTAGTCTCTTTGATAGAACTCAGATCTTGAACCAACGCTTCACTAAGAACGAGTAGAAGATCAGAACAAGCTCCGATTCTATCGGTTTTGAGTGCATTGAGTGTAAAAGAGTTGAAAGAAGGTTAGAAAACCATCTTTCAATCCTTTTATCCATGAATATGTGTAGATCTGTGCGAAAGTGTTGGTTGATCTTGTGGAAATCCTTCAGATCTGAGTGGTTCTTGGTGGAATGAGGCCAACACTTGAAGTTCATAAGAACTCCATGATGACATCATCCTAGAACACCTCAAATCCATTGATTTCTCGGTTAAAAGTTAAGATTTAAAAGAGAAAATGATGAAGAAGTGCGTGTAGATCATAGAAGTGTGACAACCCTCACAATTACAGGTATCCGTACACTTAATTAATATTTAATTTGTGCTTAACGACTGTGCTTGATTACAACTGTGATTAAACTGCTTTTTGATTTCTTTTACATACATACATATGCATCACATTTCATGCTGTCACTCCATTTATCTCACACAAACTTTAGTGACAAACTTGATGCACAAAGCACAGTTAGCACAGTGAGCGGATAACCCAGAATACATGCTGACAATGCCAACACCTAGACAGACAATGTTATTGAGGCCAGTATGAGCCAGAGATAGGGTACCACACTAGTAGGGAGTGTAGGGAAGTGAGGACCATAAAACTGCGTCACTAGGTGATAGTTATAGTGTCGGGAAGTGCCTAAAACACAATCTAAATGCAGAATTCTGCACTTAATAACAAAATTCAGCATTTAACTATGCTAGTAATGTGCAAAAACTTGACAAAATGGTCCTAGATACTTTCCAAAGGGTCGGGAATTAAAAGTGTCACTAAAAGTATAATAAAAGACACATTATGGATTTATTAAGCACTTTAACGGAACAACACCCAACCGAACAACCGGACATTACCCGTAACACAAAAATATTGTTAAACACATTGTTTTTATTTTTCTGAGCTAGTTAGGGTCCCCGAACACCCTAACACACTATATATTTAATAACACACTAACTAAACACTTGATTTCTAACTATATCACTAACCACCCATTACAACCCAACTAGACACCCCCCCCCCTTGGGACGGTTACATGGGGTCTCACACCCCATGATTTTCTTGATTATTTAATTGGATATGTTATGTACTCTTGAAACATAGTATCCATTAGACAAAGAGGAGTTGGGGAATTATAAGAATGACCAAGGACATGACAACACTCATCACCACCATCACAACACATTCAAACTATTCTCTCCCTCTCTCCTTGGGTTCGGCCGTGAGCCACCACAACCACCACCACCATCATTCAAGCTTCTTCAACCAATCTAAGGGCATCCAAGGGTGTTAGAGATCATACAACGAAGCTCGGTGTGTTCGGAAGCCCAAGGACCACTCTCATCTTCTTTTAACCACCACTTTTCTACACTTGGACTCCCCAAGCCTTGTGCTAGTGGTAAGAACTTAGATCCTTGCATTTTACATGTTGTTTAAGTGGTTAATGATGTGTAGTGATCAAAATGTTAAGAACCGTAATGAATCTTATGAAGAAATCTTGAACATAGACTAACTTAGTAACAAAGTATGGCTAAAATGATGAGGAAATCATGATATTCATGTGTTGTTATGCTTGTTGATCATTGTTTGCTAGTAGAAATAATATGGATCATCATATGGACTTGCTAGATCATGATTAAAAACATGATCTAGCAAGATGAGAAAGATAAAATGTTGTAGGATGATGGAATCATCCACACATAAACTATGAACTTGAATAAGTGAATGTTTTCTTGAAAAATAAAGATCAAAGTAGGTTATAATCTTGTAGATCTCAAGATCCATGAGTGGTTTTTCGAAAGAACCAAGTGAAAAGTATGAGTTTCGTTAAAACTTGGATCTTACATAAACTTAACACATTTTTAGTGGATAAACAAGTGTAGAAACACTTGTGTAATAAGAAAATTTCACAAAGAAATATTTTTAGAAAATATGACTAGAAGTTGTGAATATTCAAACTCTTTAAAAATGAAGTTTTTAAGGAACTAATCACATTTTTAAAGGTAATAAGACTTACTAAGTATGCTAGTAAGTTACTACATACTTTTATAAATTTTCAAGTTCAAAAGTTTATAGTTTATGCTTGTTTTTGACTAGTTTGGTAAATAAAGGTTGTTTGTTGTTGATTGAGAATTGTTTGAATGAATTTTTGAAAAGAAAAGGATATGCTAGTAAGCATGGACGCCTCCATTTACAAAGGAAACTCTGGCGAAATTTTTCTAGAATTCCAACACTTAGAAAATATTTTTCTAGTAAGTATTTATACTAGAACCCTTGTGTGATTGTTTGGTTATTTTGTGAACTAGTTATATTATTTTAGGATAAAATGATATAACTTATATATATACCATGAAATGACGATTCCAAAATAATACCAAAACTCTCACGAAGTAAATATTGAAGTTACGCATTTGTTATAGCAATACGAAACGCTAAAACATAACTTATGTAATGTTTCAGAAAAATACTTTTACACGTATAATTTTTGGTAAAATATTATTTTGGAAAATCTATGAAGTAAAATATAATATTTTTGGGAAAAATATGTATATTTTGAATTAAGATGTTTTAGACAAATAATTTAAATATATTTTTCTAAGTGGGACTTAAAATATATTTTTCGGAATTACAAATGTGCATGTATAAATACCCCCATCCTTGGGAAGGAAATACACATATAAAATACTTGAGAAGTGTGGATACGAAATAGTTGCCTAACTATTTTTCCTAAAAACACAAGTTAAGTTAAAATAGTTATTAATATTTTAACAAGTAGTCACAAACTTGGGATAATATCAAGGTAACGCAACTCAAAACACTAAACCCTAAGCCAAGGCACGACCCATCCGTCTAATAGGCATTAGTACGTGTAGGTCGTCGCGTAGCAGACCGAGTTTGGATTGACGATTCTATTTCAGGAGACGCACTTCTGTGAGTTCATGTCCCCCTTTTCTCTTTACTGTTTTCATTTTTATAGTTCGGGGGTGAAATACATGTTACAAATTATTACAGACATTTATTTACATGGTATGGTTAGCGTAGGGAGGGTTTTTACTACTAGATCATGTGAGGGGTGGGTACAACACTTAAGGCCATTAATACTCGTTATTAGGACCGAGGGACACAAAAGTGATAGATCTATTTGGGTGTAGCGAGCCCACACCCGTGAGGCCGGGGCGGCCCATAGAGGTGATTGTTTCTTACAGCCGAAGCCCGGTAACAAATTTGCTATGTTTGAGTCTTCCTGCACCTTTTCACACATACCAGTGGCTTTGCAACCCATTGGTGATCTCTTTTTCCTTATTGCTACATACCAGGGACTTTTACTCATACTTTGAAGGTTTATACATACTCATTTTTACATGAACTCGCTCAACTTTTGTTGATTTTTCAAACTACATGTATTTCAGGAAATTAATGGATCTGGCGAAGTGTGCAATCGTGTCAAGCTGCGTAGAGAATAATGATGTCATCCAGGTTTAGGAGGTGTAACCCTTACCTGGACGGGTTACATGTCTCTAAACCATGTTTTTATTTAAGTCTTTTGTTGTGTCGTATGAACACATTTTAGTTAGGTCATGGTTGTAATTTGTTTTATGTATCGACATTTTAAACAATGATGTTGTGGTAACTTTAAATTTAATGAATGGATGATCATCATGTGTTTTATTTTCATATAGCATTGTTATGATTGTTACTATGGTATTAAGAAGTCATACCAAATTAAACCCACGCTTCTGCAAAAGCCAGGGTGTGACAGCTTGGTATCAGAGCCTCGATCATAGCGAACTAGGATTCCTTCTCGAGTCTGGACTATGATCACTAGGGCTCTCACGAAAACATTTTCACATTGCATACGCTAAACGTCCAGATCCAGGGTACAAAACCTTTTTACAAATAAAAGTCACAAATACACTTTTTCAAAATTCATGGTTTAGTCTTAGAGACTGAGGGAGTTTAGCCTTAGAGGCTGAGGGAGGTTAAGTCTTAGAGACTGAAGGGTTCAATCTTAGAGATTGGGAAGGTTTAGTCTTAGAGACTGGGAGGTTGGTCTTAGAGACCGGGGAGTTAGTCTGAGAGGCTAGGAAGTTCAGTCTGAGAGGCTGGGAGGGATAGTCTGGGGAGACTAGGAGGATTACTTGCTTGCATTATTGTGACTTACATGTTTATTTAATTTCATGTTGATATATGTTCATATGTGTGGTTGTGTTACAGACACCATGCCATCATCTTCAGATACTGGAGTATCGGACACCTTGGATCCTATAGCGATCGTGTCGGACGACGAGATCCCGTCAGAGAGTGAGGTCTACAAATCAGACACTACTAGCACGGATGAGGATGATTTCCAGCCGTTTGCTCTTCCTTAGTTTGGAGATGATATTCCTATTGCTGATGGCCTTTTCGATGGGGACCTACCTCTTCTTCAGGTCCCTGCTCCTCTACCGCTTGCCGCAGTTCCTCTCGAGGATCTGCCTCATGATGAGTTCGCCGATGATAACAACGATCTGTTCATAGAGGGTCCCCCGGAGGGTGACCAAGATGGAGTGGCCCTCATGGATGCCGATATCCCTTTTAATGATGATCCTGTTGTCGACCCTGTTGTTCCCTTGGCTGAGATTCCTGCTGATGTGCCCATTGCTGATCCTGTCATTCCAGTCGAGGCTCCTGTTGAGGAGGCTCCTTTTGATCTGTTTGGTGCTCACTCATTCGAGTCTGTAGCGTCTGCTTCACCGCACGCCCAGGGCGTACAGCTCTATTCCTCTGATTCCGACTTAGACATGGCAATGTCGGCTGCGCCTCACGTTTTCCTCGACGATGACCCAGAGCCAGAGGTCGAGTTTTTGCCTGATGAGCCTGCTCCTGTTGGTCCGGAGCCGGTCGTTGCTCATGACCCCATTGAGGCCCCAGCTGTTGCACATTTGCCAGACCCTTTACCTGAGCCTTGTCATGTCGATATGCCAGACATAGCACCACCCGTCATTGTTGCGCCCGTCGAGTTACCATCGATACCTGATGCACCTGTTATTGATGCACCCATTGTTGCACCTGTAGTACCTATTTCAGCCCCTGTGCATGCTGACCATGCACCGTTTGCTTCTCACATTGATCCTCGTTATGCTGACACCCGCAACGGGTGGATCGAGGATGGTGACTACCCACCGTTTGTGCTACCCGTCACTCCTCCCGTAGCACCTGTTTCCGCACCTTCTGAGATTCCACTGTTCCACCCACACACCACTGACGCCCATCGCACTGATCTTCCCATCACATTCCTCCAGGACATCCCGCCACCTCGTCCTGGGGAAGGTTCATCGAGGCAGCCGCCTGTTTCTGTTCCACCCGTACCGTCATCAGTACCGTTCATATCCCAGTTCCCTCATACTGCACCATCTTTCGTACCGCCGGGCGAGCCGTTTCTGTGGGCTTCACCCAATGTTATGCCATTATCAGATCCGTGCCACCCGTATCATGTGGGGTACACGACAGAGGACATACTCATCTCTCTACAGCTACAGCAGGACGCACTGAGTCGTCGCATTCAGGAGTTAGAGAGAGCTCCACGTCCTCCATGCCACTGTCAGACTCCATTTGCCGCACCGCACACTCCGCTTCCGCTTCCACCTGATTCGGATGTTCGTTTCCTTACATCTGAGCAGCAGATTGCCTATTTGCTGCGCGTCATTTGTGCCTTAAAGGATGATTGGGTGCACATGCGCCGGTTGCTTTTCTCTCATTTTCCTCCTCCTCCGCCATCAGCATAGATATTTTTGGTTTGGCGCAGGTAGATCATTTTGGTGAGAAAGTCGCGATTGGGCCAGCTTGCGAAGACTTTTTGGAGGACCACGCTTTTGTACATGATTTGTGTAGACAGATTTGTATTTTTGGGGGTGATGTAATGTAACACCTCGAATTTTTGTGTCCAATGATGTGTTAACACGTGTCATTTGTTTACACGTGGCATCTATAATAAATAAAGGACTAATTTTGACAAACCTTGAAAGTATATAAATTCGAGGGTTATAAATGTCAACAAGGGTAAATATACTGTATAGTAACCCTAAATAAATGCTTGTACCTTCAAACGAATAAATCATAAAACGTACGGAAGCGAAACGCGGAAGAAAGTGAGAGATTACGAACTACAGGGGTTAACTGTGTCAACATGTTTAATATTACCTCTGAGTGACCCTTTAACGTTCCCAAAGACTTCGTAACAGTATTATACGCTCACTAGAATATACTGTACAAATTCCGCGAAGTTCCGTCTTAAAACGAAAGAGTTATACTCAAATTCGTATAAGAAGGGTTAAAAGCGTCAACAGTGAAAGTTAAGGCTTTCCAATATAATTAATAAATAAACCGGGGACTTTATAATGCGGGTAAATAACACGAGGCCCCTATCGGTAAATAACCGAGGGCCAAACCGCAAAGTTACCCCTTCAAACCCGAAAGGTCAGGTGAATCATTACGAAAGATTTCGTTATTAATGGCCAGATTCTGTAATCATAACAAAAGATTTAAAAATTCTGAAATCTTAACCTCTCGCGACCCGCGTGAGGGTTAGGCTTAAGTGTAAGCGGGCCGCGAGCCTCCTAAATAACACGCCTAATATTTAAACTTTAGGCGACCCGCATTATAGTGCATGGGAACTCCCATGCGGGCCGCGTAAAGTGCCCAGATGCAGAATTGTTGTAACTACTTGGCTTTTGGAGCTTTTGAACGATCATGAGCCAATAAATGAGGCATGGGCACCCTACATTTGACCCATACACCTTAGGGGACATATGCCCATCATCCATGATCAGTATAGGCTGAGTTGTGATGATCTTGGACCTTAACATTGGCTATAAATAGCAAGGTTGTGAACATAAGTTCATCACACTCAAAACTCACCCATCTGATCATTCCAAGAGCTCTAAAGCATTCCTCTGTGTTCTTAAGTCTTCTCTTAAGCTTCTGTAAGTAATTCAACCTTTGTGGTTTCACATTTCCTTAGTAAATGGCTAAGAACCAAACCGTCGTAAACACGGTTTGACATTAAAATAACTCAGCAATGGTTCAGTCTTATGACGAATCAAAAGTGGTTATGAGTTGGTATTCATGTGGGTAATAAACCTCTAAAATGGTTCCCCCTGATCACCACTCTAACTATGTCAAAAGTCGAGTCAAACGTGCGGTTAAAAAAGTCAACAGAAAGCTATTTTAGCGATTTATGCATAATCTGTAATGTATACGTTATGGAACCTGTTTTGATAATCATAAATCATGATAACAAGTATATAAACTTGTTCGCGCTCGTTTGAATCGATCATTTGCTATATTGAACCGGTTCGGAGCCGAAAGTCGCAAAAGTTTGACTTTTGCTTTGACTTCAGTTCTGACCCGTTTTAGTGAGGTATAAATATACCTTAGGACTCTCTTAGGACCAGGTCACATGTTGGTATAAACCTCAGTGGTCGGTTCATGAGTTATCCGAGTCTTTTGCGCAATTCCGTCATTCGCCTAAAAGTTGACCGTAACGGCCTTTTAAAATTAAAACGAGTATTTCGGACATGTGAACGGACCAAAACCTTGCTTATTAAATTATAAGCATGTCCTTAAAGTTTCACGTCAATCCGAGGTCTAGAATGAGAGTTATGCTAAAAAGCGCACTTTTAAGAAAGTTTTGTAATTAACGGCGCGATTAGCATAACGCCCATCTAACCCAAGTTTTCGTCACCAAAACTTTTACCCACTGTGGTAAAATAATATTTTGGGAATTTTAAAGATTTTTAATAATTTTTACCTTGCTCATAACCTGCGGTTATGGCTACGGTTCGGTAAATACCGAATATGCCCTTTTTGGCCAAAACGGGAGTTCTACAAGGTCTTTTGACCCGATTCCAGTTGCCACTGATTTTAAATAATAAATAAAGTATTTTAAGCTCTATAAGCTGTTCGGGAAACTCAGATTTCCTGTAGAACTCTAAAAGCCCTTTTAAAGTCTTTAAAATGACCGAAAAGCCCCTACGGGGCATAATATTAACTTAAACTCGTTACGGGCATTACGGAAGGTATCCTACTGATACCAAAATACTTTTAAGGCATATTGACTTAGGAAATAAGCGTAGGACACTTATGGTTAACCGTTTCGCCTATTTGCGCACACGGTACGGCTCATGGAACTAGTTTTCGTGCAATAGCCGATATGGGTCAAATTATATTATTTGAACCCCAAAATCCAGAGTATGAACTATAAACCCATATAAAACAAGTCTCTGAACTTGTTGGGTCCAAATCATACTCCATTCACGGTTTTCGCCTTTTCGTGCGAATTAACCATATCTATATATCGGAATCAACCGGTTTAAGCTACGGCTAATATAAGGACCGTTAGGATTCTAAGAGGTTAATTAAAACCTTCGTTCCAGATTAGGAGCCCCAGTAAAAGCTATCGGTGACTTGATCTAAATTAAGGATTTATACTTGCAAAGGTAAATACTTTAACTTATTTCCCCTATATGGGCTTGGGGTACGGTATATTAATACCGCTTGATTGAGCATTATATAATTCCATCGCTTAGGTGGTTAATTGATTAAATATGATTGGCTCATTTAAACAGTTTTGTTGCTTATAAGCCTTTGGGGGGTTTAATGACCGTTGTCCCGGATATCCTTGGCATCATTTTACGAAATGGCCACGACCATCGACATCCCGGTGTAGGCGTACACCCGGTATAAAGTGTCGACATTAAAATTAAAAGACGTAGCCGTTGGTTTTTATACTACGGTTTTACGCAAACGTGGTGTGTCTATAAATCTTTAACCCGGCACGACCCGGGCTACTGAACGCATAAAAGAACATGTAAAACGTTCACAAGATCATTATGAATTTTCCCAAGTTATAAAAGAGTTTGTGCCTTGTGCATTCAAATCAATTTTTAATAAACATTTTCAAATGTGTCAGTTGAATGTATTTACCAGTGTAAACTGACGTATTTTCCCCAAAAAGATTAAGTGCAGGTACCTAAACGTAATTGGCTGGTATTAGCTCCCTAGCGTCGGGATAAGCCTCGCAAGCTTGATTGCAGTATCTGATGGAACAATACTTTATGTTTACTTACGATCCACTGTGGATATATTCAACCCCTGTAATACATTTTGATATTACGTTCAGAGGTTGAAATTTATATAATTATCTTATGCTTCCGCTGTGCATTATATAATTGTGTGGTTTGACTATATTGTTGCCAACATCGTCACGGTAATCCCCCACCGGGCCCACCGGTGAGACACGTGGAAATCGGGGTGTGACAGGTTGGTATCAGAGCCAACATTGAGTGAATTAAACACTATCCTAATGTGTTTAATCTCAATAACACAATTGCACATACTTGAGTCTAGACAAGAACTTAGGACAAATTCGGATTTTTACTCCTTTTTGTCTTTATTTACGATTTGATTTTAAATAAGTTTTGGAGCAGGAAAATGCCACCTGTTATATTCCGAGGAAGAGGAAGGGGACGAAGAGGCCGAGGAGAAATCGTGACACATCACAATAACGAGGCTGGAACATCTGGTACAAGACATCCTTCGATGACACGGAGCGAAGAGCCACAACGACGAAGAGATCTTTACGAACCCGCGAGGCATTCCACTTCGCACAGCTCAACGCCATCCTACCGGCACTCCTTTGGGCCAGACTCAGAAAATAATCCCAATAACCCACAACCTTCTTTCATACCTCTACAACGTTCGGTTTCGCACCGGAATTATGACGACCCTACTCCATACTACATAAGTCAGTTTAATCCAGCTGACTACATACAGGAACCTTCAGGTTTTGTTCCACTAGGGCCACAAGACCATTTTTCTGAAGACCCCATGGAGGAGGATGAGGATCCAACTGAACCAGCTCGTGGTACGCCCACGCATCCAATAGAAGTTTCTGATGGGTCATCCTTCCATGGAACGCCCTATCAAGGACCTGACAGTTTCCAAGCGATGTTTGACCGACATGAGTGGTACTACACACCACCTCAACAGACATCTCAACAACCGAGACATCCACAGGATCCCTCTGAGGATTCACGCTTTGAGGCAGTTACGCCACCACCTCCGCCACCGGCACAACCAGTAATACCTGATCCGCCGAGGCGTAGGAGGACAAATGCTCGTATGTCTACACGAGGAGGAGGGGGTATCCACTTCAGCACTCCTCGACATTCTAGTAGTAGCCACTATCCGCCGCTACAAGAAGAAGGACCTTCAAGTCCTATACAGGAGACGAACTCCGCACCAGCTGCACGAAATTCGCCACCATTTGGGTATGACCAACCCATACCTGCTTATACGGGTCCGACGGCTTACAACCCGTTCGAACCGTCACAAGCACAATACAACTACGGCTATGAGCGCGACCCCTATGTGGTGTCGGCAAGATATAATGCGCGCTACCCTGACGTAGCACATGGAAACATGGGACCACCGGACTACTCAGCTCATGGGTATCCAATACCTCCCAGACCTCCAGTTCCGCATCAAGCGCCACAACCACGTTTCTCTCCTCCTGAACAGGAAGAAATACTCCATCGACTAGATCGTGTGGAGAGAGAGTTCGAGGAAGAGAAGAAAAGCCACCGAGGATTTCTCAAGGGCTTGGCTAACCTACTAAAGGGCAAAAAGAAGAAACGTGACCACTAGCCTTCATAGTTGTACTACTGTAATTTCTACTATGAAATAAGTCCCTGCGTGGACAACTTATCGTATTTCAGTCCCTACGTGGACTTATCTTTAGTCCTTGCATGGACACCTATCTTGTATTAGTCCCTGCGTGGACTTGTCACTTATTTTAAAACCTCTATGGAGGTATGTACTATTTGAAAGACCCGTTTAGGGCAATATGTAATTGTATTTGAGAATTTGGAATGTATATTATGAGTTTTGTTTTAATATATATAAAATAAATCAAAACCATTCCTTTTATATTGATCTGCCTAAATAAAGAATCTTAAAAGGTGAAACCTAGCTTGGTGTCTTTTAAGATCCAGCCAAGATGGTACGACCTAATTGAAAAGATTCTAAATTCCCTGTTAACCTCTGTACGCATGTTAACATTCATGGCAGATGTGATTCGTTAAAATCACGCACGTCATTCTTATACAATAATCCTTTAAGGATTTCAAACCCCACTAAATGATTATAAATCGTGGGTTAAATCACCAATAAAGGTGATCAATACTATTAAAACATCCGTTAGCGATGCAGTGCCTACGGGCCAGTATTATAAAGACATCCATTAGTGATGCAGTGCCTACGGGCCAGTATTATAAAGACATCCATTAGTGATGCAGTGCCTACGGGCCAGTATTATTAAAACATCCATTAGTGATGTAGTGCCTACGAACCAGTATTATAAAGACATCCATTAGTGATGCAGTGCCTACGGGCCAGTATTATAAAGACATCCATTAGTGATGCAGTGCCTACGGGCCAGTATTATTAAAACATCCATTAGTGATGTAGTGCCTACGGGCCAGTATTATAAAGACATCCATTAGTGATGCAGTGCCTACGGGCCAATATTATTAAAACATCCGTTAGTGATGTAGTGTCTACGGGCCAACCTTATTAAACACATCCATTTGAGATGCAATGCCTACGGGCCAATATTATTAAAACATCCATTAGTGATGTAGTGCCTACGGGCCAACCATATTAAAACATCCATTAAAGATGTAGCGCCTACGGGCCAACTATATTTAAAACATCCATTAGAGGTGTAGTGCCTTTGGGCCATAATAATTGTCTTATAACGACAAAAGACAGTGGTAGTCTATGACTCCCTGACAGAAAGAGATAAAAGAAACTACGGTTCAAATCTCTATGCCTTTGATTCTCTGAAATCCCGGCTAATATTATAAAACATCATCGTGATTAGGCTTTATGCCGCCAATACTATTTATATAGCTGAAATAGGATATATTCAAATCCTAACATTTAATGAAATAAAAAGTTAACCAAATATGGTCTCTGTACCATGGTTGACGAATTGTCATAAAAGACAATTATATGATAATATCCTAAATTAAAATTTTGTTATCTTCTGTAACAGATTCAAGTTACAATGGCAGATCCCAATGGAGAGAACAGTCACACAAATGAAGATGACTATGACAATGCGTCAGTACATTTGACAGGCGCACAACTGAAGGCTCTGATTGACAATGCTGTTCAGGCAGCTATTGATCGTCAAAATACTGAGTCTCAAGGCAGAACTGTGTCAAAACCACCCTCTAAACCAAAGACACACTCCAAACCACCCTCTGAACCCAAGAAAGATGACGACAAACATTCGTCTACTGAGCACAGCGTTCATCGCGATAGAGAATATACTGATGCGTCAAGTGCTAAGGGTTGCACCTACAAATACTTTGTATCATGTAAGCCCCGTGAATTTACAGGGGAGAAAGGTGCGGTTGACTGTATCACCTGGCTAGACGAGATGGACACGATAGTGGACATCAGCGGGTGCGCTGAGAGGGACGTGGTTAAGTTTGTGTCCCAGTCATTCAAGGGCGAGGCCCTGGCATGGTGGAGAGCTCTGGTGCAGGCTTCAGGTAAGTCTGCCTTATACAAAATGTCATGGGGGGAGTTTATTGCCCTCATAAAAGAAAACTACTGCCCTCAGCACGAGGTTGAGAAGATTGAGGCAGATTTTGTCTCACTAGTGATGACAAACCTGGATTGTCAAGCATATCTGACAAGCTTTAACACTATGTCACGCCTGGTGCCATATCTTGTGACACCAGAACCTAGAAGGATTGCCCGATTCATTGGGGGCTTAGAGCCGGCGATTAAGGCTAGCGTAAAGGCCTCTAGGCCAACGACCTTCAGGTCAGTTACTGACCTCTCCTTGTCTCTTACACTTGATGCTGTCCGTCTGAGGGCACAAAGGAGCAAGGAGGCTGAAAAGCGAAAACGTGAGGATGATACCTCACGTAAGTCTGGGAAAAAGCACCGTGGAAACGGTGAGGGCAAGAGAGGGTCGGAGGCAAAGAAGGAGGGGCAAGCTGATGGAAGACCTCACTGCAAGGTCTGCAAGAAACCTCACTCCGGGAAGTGTAGGTTTGCGTCTGGTTCACAGTCGCAACAAAAGACTCCATCCTGTGGGCTATGCAAGTCCAAGGATCATAAGACCGTGGAGTGCAAAAAGATTAAGGATGCCACCTGCTATAATTGTAATGAAAAGGGGCATATAAAGAGTAATTGCCCGAAGTATGCCAAGAAGGCAGAAGAGACTAAGAAGTCAAATGCGAGAGTTTTTCGCATGGATGCAAAGGAAGCGGTTAAGGACGACAATGTGCTTACAGGTACTTTCCTCGTAAATAATATATTTGCAAGAGTACTGTTCGATTCTGGCGCTGATAAGTCCTTTGTAGACCAGAAATTTTGCCAACTACTAAATATGCCAATCAAAACCCTTGACGTGAAATACGAAGTAGAATTAGCAGACGGCACGATAGAAACCGTCTCTACTGTTCTAGAAGGATGTGAAATATCCATTAAGAACCATTCTTTTCCTTTATCTCTACTTCCTTTCAAATTAGCGGGTTTTGACATCGTGCTAGGCATGGACTGGTTATCCCGTAATCAGGCCCAAATCATTTGCAGCAAAAGACAAATAGTTTTAAAGACTCCGAGTGGTGAATCTCTTACCATTCGAGGGGATACGCATTACGGATTGCCCGAAGACGTATCTATGCTGAAAGCTTCAAGGTGTTTGAACAGAGGCTGTATAATTTACATGGCTCAGGTGATAATAGAAGAACCAAAGCCGAAGATCGAGGATCTTCCTGTCATTTCTGAATACCCCGAGGTTTTTCCTGAAGAACTACCTGGTTTGCCACCAGATAGAGAAGTGGAGTTCAGAATTGACATCATACCCGGAGCAGCTCCGATAGCAAGAGCACCTTACAGATTAGCCCCGACGGAAATGAAAGAACTAAGGACCCAGTTGGATGAACTGCTGGCAAAAGGTTTTATCAGACCTAGTTCATCTCCCTGGGGAGCTCCTGTCCTATTTGTAAAGAAGAAGGACGGATCGATGCGGTTGTGCATCGACTATAGAGAGCTGAATAAAGTTACCATAAAGAACAGATATCCTTTGCCAAGGATCGATGATCTGTTCGATCAGCTGCAAGGAGCGAGCTACTTCTCCAAGATCGACTTGAGGTCGGGTTATCATCAACTAAGGGTCAGAGATGAAGATGTACATAAGACAGCATTTAGGACTCGCTATGGTCATTACGAGTTCCTTGTGATGCCTTTTGGGCTCACAAATGCACCGGCTGCGTTCATGGATCTCATGAATCGCGTTTGCAAGCCATACTTGGACAAATTCGTCATAGTCTTCATCGACGATATCCTTATCTATTCCAAGAATCAAGATGACCACGAGAAGCACCTTCGTTGCATCCTCGAATTACTACAGCGTGAGAAACTCTACGCCAAATTCTCGAAATGTGAATTCTGGCTACGAGAGGTTCAATTTTTAGGACACGTTGTGAGTGAGCGTGGTATCCAAGTGGATCCCGCTAAGGTAGAGGCAGTCATGAACTGGCAAGAGCCAAAGACGCCTACCGAAATCCGTAGCTTCCTGGGGTTAGCAGGATACTACCGGAGATTTATTGAAAATTTTTCGAGGATTGCTGCGCCCTTGACTTCTTTGACCAAGAAGAAAGAAAAGTACATTTGGGGCCCAAAGCAGCAAGAGTCCTTTGAAATACTGAAGCAGAAGCTGAGCAACGCACCTGTGTTAACCTTACCTGAGGGTACAGATGAATTCGTAGTTTACTGCGATGCATCACACACGGGCATGGGGTGTGTGCTTATGCAAAAGGGCAAGGTGATTGCCTATGCTTCAAGGCAATTAAAGGTGCATGAAAAGAATTACACCACCCATGATTTGGAGTTGGGTGCCGTTGTATTTGCACTAAAGTTGTGGAGACATTACCTTTATGGTATTAAATTTGTGATTTATTCTGATCACAAAAGCCTCCAGCACCTGTTCAACCAGAAGGAGTTGAACATGAGACAGCGCCGTTGGATGGAAACCCTGAATGATTATGACTGTGAAATCAGGTACCATCCCGGCAAGGCGAATGTGGTCGCCGATGCCTTGAGCAGGAAGGAAAGGGTAAAACCCATTCGAATCAATGCCAAGAGCATTGAGGTTAAAAATAATTTGATGGAAAGGATATTAGCTGCGCAGCGTGAGGCTACGTTGGAAACTAATTATCCTAATGAAAAGCTGGGAGTAACTGAGGAGCAGTTGACTCTTAGCAAGGATGGAATTCTTAGACTAAACGGACGTATATGGGTTCCGATATATGGAGGACTACGAGATGTTGTTCTCCAGGAAGCCCATAGTTCCAAATACTCAGTCCATCCTGGTGCTGACAAAATGTACCAAGACTTAAAGGCAAATTATTGGTGGATAGGCTTGAAAAAGTCTGTAGCCGCCCATGTAGCGAAGTGCTTGACTTGTGCTCAAGTCAAGGCCGAGCACCAAAAGCCATCTGGCTTGCTACAACAGCCTGAACTTCCCGAGTGGAAGTGGGAATGCGTAACTATGGACTTCATAACCAAGTTACCCAAAACCAGGAAAGGAAACGATACAATATGGGTCATCGTCGATAGGCTGACTAAATCAGCTCATTTTCTACCCATCAAGGAGACGTATAGCTCCGATATGTTAGCCCAACTTTATGTTGATAAGATTGTAGCCTTACACGGCATACCTGTGTCTATTATCTCTGACAGGGATACTAGATACACATCTCACTTCTGGAAAAGTTTCCAGCAATCTTTGGGCACGCGTCTAAACTTTAGTACGGCTTACCATCCACAGACGGACGGTCAAAGTGAGCGTACTATTCAAACGCTAGAAGACATGCTTCGTGCATGTGCGATCGATTTAGGTGGTAACTGGGATAAAAACCTACCCCTGATCGAATTCTCCTACAATAATAGCTACCACACCAGCATAAAGGCTGCACCTTTTGAGGCATTATATGGTAGGAAATGTAGATCGCCTGTTTGTTGGGCGGAAGTAGGAGAGGTCCAGTTATCGGGACCAGAGATTGTTTTCCAGACGACGGACAAGATTGTCCAGATCCGAGAACGTCTCAAGGCTGCCCGCGATAGGCAGAAGAGCTACGCTGATCCAAAGCGTAAGGATTTTCACTTCGAAGTGGGTGAAAAGGTATTACTTAAGGTGTCACCCTGGAAGGGGGTGATGCGTTTCGGCAAAAAGGGCAAGCTGAGTCCGAGATACATAGGGCCTTTTGAGGTCATTGAACGAGTCGGATCAGTTGCCTATAAACTGAACTTGCCTGAAGAGCTCAATGGAATTCACAATGTGTTCCACATCTGCAATCTCAAAAAGTGCTTCGCCGACGAATCGTTGGTGATTCCACACACAGATGTGCATATAGATGAGAGCTTAAAGTTCATAGAAAAACCTTTGTCGATTGAAGATCGACAGGTAAAGAAGCTTCGCAGAAAGCACGTACCGATTGTAAAAGTCAAATGGGATGCTCGTAGAGGTCCTGAATATACGTGGGAAGTCGAAGCTACAATGAAAGAAAAGTACCCCTATTTATTTGAGTAAATCTCGGGTCGAGATTTATTTTAAGGGGGTGAGGATGTAACACCTCGAATTTTTGTGTCCAATGATGTGTTAACACGTGTCATTTGTTTACACGTGGCATCTATAATAAATAAAGGACTAATTTTGACAAACCTTGAAAGTATATAAATTCGAGGGTTATAAATGTCAACAAGGGTAAATATACTGTATAGTAACCCTAAATAAATGCTTGTACCTTCAAACGAATAAATCATAAAACGTACGGAAGCGAAACGCGGAAGAAAGTGAGAGATTACGAACTACAGGGGTTAACTGTGTCAACATGTTTAATATTACCTCTGAGTGACCCTTTAACGTTCCCAAAGACTTCGTAACAGTATTATACGCTCACTAGAATATACTGTACAAATTCCGCGAAGTTCCGTCTTAAAACGAAAGAGTTATACTCAAATTCGTATAAGAAGGGTTAAAAGCGTCAACAATGAAAGTTAAGGCTTTCCAATATAATTAATAAATAAACCGGGGACTTTATAATGCGGGTAAATAACACGAGGCCCCTATCGGTAAATAACCGAGGGCCAAACCGCAAAGTTACCCCTTCAAACCCGAAAGGTCAGGTGAATCATTACGAAAGATTTCGTTATTAATGGCCAGATTCTGTAATCATAACAAAAGATTTAAAAATTCTGAAATCTTAACCTCTCGCGACCCGCGTGAGGGTTAGGCTTAAGTGTAAGCGGGCCGCGAGCCTCCTAAATAACACGCCTAATATTTAAACTTTAGGCGACCCGCATTATAGTGCATGGGAACTCCCATGCGGGCCGCGTAAAGTGCCCAGATGCAGAATTGTTGTAACTACTTGGCTTTTGGAGCTTTTGAACGATCATGAGCCAATAAATGAGGCATGGGCACCCTACATTTGACCCATACACCTTAGGGGACATATGCCCATCATCCATGATCAGTATAGGCTGAGTTGTGATGATCTTGGACCTTAACATTGGCTATAATAGCAAGGTTGTGAACATAAGTTCATCACACTCAAAACTCACCCATCTGATCATTCCAAGAGCTCTAAAGCATTCCTCTGTGTTCTTAAGTCTTCTCTTAAGCTTCTGTAAGTAATTCAACCTTTGTGGTTTCACATTTCCTTAGTAAATGGCTAAGAACCAAACCGTCGTAAACACAGTTTGACATTAAAATAACTCAGCAATGGTTCAGTCTTATGACGAATCAAAAGTGGTTATGAGTTGGTATTCATGTGGGTAATAAACCTCTAAAATGGTTCCCCCTGATCACCACTCTAACTATGTCAAAAGTCGAGTCAAACGTGCGGTTAAAAAAGTCAACAGAAAGCTATTTTAGCGATTTATGCATAATCTGTAATGTATACGTTATGGAACCTGTTTTGATAATCATAAATCATGATAACAAGTATATAAACTTGTTCGCGCTCGTTTGAATCGATCATTTGCTATATTGAACCGGTTCGGAGCCGAAAGTCGCAAAAGTTTGACTTTTGCTTTGACTTCAGTTCTGACCCGTTTTAGTGAGGTATAAATATACCTTAGGACTCTCTTAGGACCAGGTCACATGTTGGTATAAACCTCAGTGGTCGGTTCATGAGTTATCCGAGTCTTTTGCGCAATTCCGTCATTCGCCTAAAAGTTGACCGTAACGGCCTTTTAAAATTAAAACGAGTATTTCGGACATGTGAACGGACCAAAACCTTGCTTATTAAATTATAAGCATGTCCTTAAAGTTTCACGTCAATCCGAGGTCTAGAATGAGAGTTATGCTAAAAAGCGCACTTTTAAGAAAGTTTTGTAATTAACGGCGCGATTAGCATAACGCCCATCTAACCCAAGTTTTCGTCACCAAAACTTTTACCCACTGTGGTAAAATAATATTTTGGGAATTTTAAAGATTTTTAATAATTTTTACCTTGCTCATAACCTGCGGTTATGGCTACGGTTCGGTAAATACCGAATATGCCCTTTTTGGCCAAAACGGGAGTTCTACAAGGTCTTTTGACCCGATTCCAGTTGCCACTGATTTTAAATAATAAATAAAGTATTTTAAGCTCTATAAGCTGTTCGGGAAACTCAGATTTCCTGTAGAACTCTAAAAGCCCTTTTAAAGTCTTTAAAATGACCGAAAAGCCCCTACGGGGCATAATATTAACTTAAACTCGTTACGGGCATTACGGAAGGTATCCTACTGATACCAAAATACTTTTAAGGCATATTGACTTAGGAAATAAGCGTAGGACACTTATGGTTAACCGTTTCGCCTATTTGCGCACACGGTACGGCTCATGGAACTAGTTTTCGTGCAATAGCCGATATGGGTCAAATTATATTATTTGAACCCCAAAATCCAGAGTATGAACTATAAACCCATATAAAACAAGTCTTTGAACTTGTTGGGTCCAAATCATACTCCATTCACGGTTTTCGCCTTTTCGTGCGAATTAACCATATCTATATATCGGAATCAACCGGTTTAAGCTACGGCTAATATAAGGACCGTTAGGATTCTAAGAGGTTAATTAAAACCTTCGTTCCAGATTAGGAGCCCCAGTAAAAGCTATCGGTGACTTGATCTAAATTAAGGATTTATACTTGCAAAGGTAAATACTTTAACTTATTTCCCCTATATGGGCTTGGGGTACGGTATATTAATACCGCTTGATTGAGCATTATATAATTCCATCGCTTAGGTGGTTAATTGATTAAATATGATTGGCTCATTTAAACAGTTTTGTTGCTTATAAGCCTTTGGGGGGTTTAATGACCGTTGTCCCGGATATCCTTGGCATCATTTTACGAAATGGCCACGACCATCGACATCCCGGTGTAGGCGTACACCCGGTATAAAGTGTCGACGTTAAAATTAAAAGACGTAGCCGTTGGTTTTTATACTACGGTTTTACGCAAACGTGGTGTGTCTATAAATCTTTAACCCGGCACGACCCGGGCTACTGAACGCATAAAAGAACATGTAAAACGTTCACAAGATCATTATGAATTTTCCCAAGTTATAAAAGAGTTTGTGCCTTGTGCATTCAAATCAATTTTTAATAAACATTTTCAAATGTGTCAGTTGAATGTATTTACCAGTGTAAACTGACGTATTTTCCCCAAAAAGATTAAGTGCAGGTACCTAAACGTAATTGGCTGGTATTAGCTCCCTAGCGTCGGGATAAGCCTCGCAAGCTTGATTGCAGTATCTGATGGAACAATACTTTATGTTTACTTACGATCCACTGTGGATATATTCAACCCCTGTAATACATTTTGATATTACGTTCAGAGGTTGAAATTTATATAATTATCTTATGCTTCCGCTGTGCATTATATAATTGTGTGGTTTGACTATATTGTTGCCAACATCGTCACGGTAATCCCCCACCGGGCCCACCGGTGAGACACGTGGAAATCGGGGTGTGACATGTAACCCCATGATCCTATTTTGATATGTAATGTACTATAAAACGTGTAAAAACAATATGGTGGTCATGATTAATGAAAGCCCAATGGCAACGTTCTCACTACATGCTTTGTTGAATTATTTGTTTTAATTTTATAACATGAGATGTTATGTGATTGATGGATGTTACTATATATGTGCATATTGATTATACTTACTATGACCTGACCTACATGATCGTCTTTTAGAAGATGCCTCCATGACGCGACGCGCGCATGCCCACTACCGAGGCGGAACTCCAAGGGATAATTGCCGCGGCTATAGCCCAGTATGCGGCCTCCCATGCAGAAACAAGCGGAAATATCTCGAACAACAACGGCAATAACAATCCATCAAATGGTAATGTTAAGTCTCTTGAGATATACTACGATACATTTGGATATTTCTAGCACACCCGCTAATACCATCTGTAAATTCTAACGTATGTGCAGGGTGCACCTACAAGCAATTCCTCGACTGCAAGCCCGTAAATTTCGACGGCACTGGAGGTGCTGTTGCGTTTGTCAGGTGGGCTAAAAAGACAGACTCTGTGCTAAGAATGAGCAAGTGTGCTCCTGAGCAACAAGTGACCTACATCTCAGGGCTGTTTCTGGATGGTACCCTATCGTGGTGGAATCTGGAAGTGCAAACATTGGGAGAAGCGGCGGCTTATGCGTTAACCTGGAATGAGCTGAAAGAGCTCATGAGGAAGAAGTACTGCTCGTGAGCTGAAATACAGAAGTTAGAAACTGAGTTCTGGCACCTAAGGATGGAAGGTTCTAAGATTGCAGAATATGTTCAAAGGTTTCACGATTTGTCCCATGTGGTGCCGTACATGGTCTCGCCCGAATTTAAACGCGTTGAGCGTTTCATCAGGGGATTGGCACCCCAGATCATGAGCATGGTTACTACGTCCAAGCCTGCAACGATCACAGAAGCCGTCGATCTCAGTGTGGCACTTACTGAGGAAGCTATTAGATTGAACAATTTTTCAGTATCTGAACCGAAGAAGAAGGAGACTCATGTGGAGTCGTCTGGTGAAAACAAACGGAAATTTTCCAACTTCAAGCAAGGTAACAGTAACGTGAGCAAGAAGGGTGAGTCAATCACACCAGCCAGAGCCACAACCGGTGTCGAAAACAAAGGGAAGGGTTACATGGGCACTCTACCCAAGTGTGATACGTGCCAGCGCCATCATTCTGGCCAGTGCAGATTGAGGAAATACGAGTCACGTGGAAAGAACGGCCACTCGAAGGATACGTGTTGGGCCGGAACTGGTGCTGGGCGTGGTGGTAATCGGGGTTATGGGAATGGCAATGGAAACCGCCAACAGGGAGGAAATGGCAGAAATGGAAACCGTGGAAATTTTGCGAACCAAGCTGGGAGTGGAAATCGCAACCAAAACAACACTCAAGGTGGAAATGGAAATGGTAACGGTCGGGGACCGGGATGTTTCAATTGTGGGGACGTTGGGCACTTTAAGAGGGAATGCCCAAAACTGAATCAAGCTCGTGGGAGGGTATTCAACATTGGAGCAAGGGAAGCGCGCCAGGATCCAAACGTTGTCACTGGTACGTTCCCTGTAAACCAACGCTTTGCATCTGTTCTGTTTGATACTGGTGCCGATTATAGCTTTGTATCGTTAGAATTTAGGAAAATGCTTGGGCTAACTGCTAGTAAATTAGACATTCCGTACTTGATTGAATTGGCTAATGGAAAGCTAGCTGAAACCAATGAAGTCATTAGAGGATGCGCAATTGAGCTGGGAGAACGCGAGTTCACTTTGGATCTACTACCAGTCGAGTTGGGAAGTTTCGACGTGGTAGTAGGGATGGATTGGTTATCGAGCAACAAAGCCGAGATTGTTTGTCACAAAAAGACCATCCGCATCCCAATAGAAGATGGAGAGACGATCGTAGTCCATGGAGAAAAGCGCGATATGCCTCTGAGAATCGTTAGCTATCTGAAAGCTAGAAAGTGTTTACAGAAGGGATGTGTTGCCTTCTTGGCACACATCGTGGATAAAGAAGCCGCTGAGCCAAAGATCGAATACATTCCAGTCGTAAAAGAATATCCTGAAGTCTTTCCAGAAGACTTGCCAGGATTACCGCCGCAAAGACAAGTCGAGTTCCACATTGACTTAGTCCCAGGCGTCGCGCCTGTGGCTAAGGCACCCTACCGACTTGCGCCTTCGGAGATGCAAGAGTTGTCAACGTAGCTCCAGGAGCTGTTAGACAAGGGATTCATCAGACTAAGCTTCTCGCCTTGGGGAGCTCTAGTTTTGTTTGTCAAGAAGAAGGATGGTAGTTTCCGCAAGTGTATCGATTACCGGAACTGAACAAGTTGACAATCAAGAATAGGTATCCTCTGTCGAGAATTGATGACCTATTTGATCAGCTGCAAGGTTCAAGTTACTACTCAAAGATCGATTTGCGATCAGGATATCATCAGTTGAGAATTCAAGAGGAAAGTATTCCCAAGACTGCTTTTAGAACGCGATATGGACATTACGAGTTTCTGGTGACGCCGTTTGGGTTGACAAACGCGCCAGCCGTTTTTATGGATTTAATGAACAGAGTTTGTAAGCCGTACCTTGACAAGTTCGTGATTGTGTTCATCGATGACATTTTGATCTACACGAAGACAAAGGACAAGCACGAACAATATTTAAGAGCCATTTTGGAGCTACTTAAAAAGGAGAAATTGTATGCCAAGTTCTCGAAGTACGAGTTCTGGTTACGCGAAGTCCAATTTCTTGGACATGTGGTTAAGGGAAATGGAATCCATGTGGATCCTACAAAGATCGAAGCGATAAAGAATTGGGAGACTCCAAAGACGCCAACCAAGATTCGACAGTTTCTAGGTTTGGCAGGTTATTATCGAAGATTCATTGAGGATTTCTCAAAAATCGCTCAACCTTTGACCTCCTCACGCAGAAAGACAAGAAGTTTGATTGGGGAGTCAAACAAGAAGAAGCGTTTCAGTTGTTGAAGAACAAGCTTTGTAATGCACTGATCTTATAGCTACCCGAAGGAACGGACGACTTCGTGGTATATTGTGACGCCTCGCGTCAAGGTTTGGGTTGCGTGTTGATGCAGCGACAGAAAGTTATAGCATATGCTTCTCGCCAGTTGAAGGTCCACGAGAAAAATTATACCACGCACGACTTGGAATTAGGCGCGGTGGTATTTGCGTTGAAGATCTGGCGACATTATTTGTATGGTACGCGATGTACAATCTACACTGATCATAAGAGCCTGCAGCACATATTTGACCAAAAGGAGCTTAACATGAGACAAAGACACTGGGTAGAGCTGTTGAAAGACTATGACTGTGAAATCAAGTATCATCCAGGGAAGGCGAATGTGGTCACCGATGCCCTAAGTCGGAAAGAAAGGATCAAGCCCATAAGAGTTAGGGCTTTAGAAATGATTGTCCAGACAGACCTCTCATTGCGCATTCGTGCCGCGCAGAGGGAAGCTCTCAAAGAAAGGAATATTGAAGATGAGTACCTCCGTGGAATGGAGAAGTAGTTGGTACCAAACGAGGAAGGAACTTTATGCTTCATGAAACGAATTTGGGTTCCTCTGTTTGGTGGATTGAGAAAGGTTATTTTCGATGAGGCTCACAAGTCACGGTACTCGATTCATCCCGGGGCGGATAAAATGTACCAAGACCTTAAGGATTTCTACTGGTGGCCAAGGATGAAAGGCGATGTTGCAGTATATGTTAGCAAATGTTTAACTTGCGCCAAGGTAAAGGTCGAATACCAAAAGCCTTCAGGTCTTCTACAGCAACCTGAAATACCCAAATGGAAATGGGAACAGATTTCAATGGATTTCATAGCGAAACTGCCAAGGACGCCCAAAGGTCACGATACAATTTGGGTAATAATAGACCGTTTAACGAAATCTACGCACTTCTTGCCCATCAGGGAAAAAGACAACACGAGTAAACTAGCTGAGATATACATGAGAGAGATCGTCGCGCGACATGGAGTGCCTCTCTCAATCATCTCTGATAGAGATGGAAGATTCGTGTCAAGGATTTGGCAATCCTTTCAAGAAGCATTTGGTTCTCAGCTGAATCTAAGTACAGCATTTCACCCGCAAACTGATAGACAGAGCGAACGAACAATTCAGACATTAGAAGACATGCTGCGAGCTTGCGTAATGGATTTAGGTGGAAGTTGGGACACTCACCTACCATTGGTCGAATTTTCATACAATAACAGTTACCATGCAAGTATTCAAGCCGCACCGTTCGAAGCTCTCTATGGACGCAAATGTCGATCACCGATTTGTTGGGCTGACGCGGGTGATAGACAACTAGTTGGTCCGGAATTGGTCCAGGAAACGACAGACAAGATTGCATAGATCCGAGAGCGCATCAAGGCGGCTCGCGATCGACAAAAGTGCTTATGCGGACCGAAGAAGGAAACCTCTGGAATTCAAGGTGGGAGATATGGTTTTATTGAAGGTTTCACCCTGGAAGGGTGTGGCACGCTTTGGGAAGCGTGGGAAGTTGAATCCGCGTTACATTGGCCCATTCAGAATTCTGCAAAGGATTGGGCTTGTAGCATACAAGTTGGACCTACCTGCTGAACTTAATGGTGTTCATGATACATTCCATGTATCAAACCTGAAAAAGAGTCCAACTCAAGAGACAATAGTCATTCCAGCCGATGAAGTTCATATCGACGACACGCTCCACTTTGTTGAAGAACCAGTTGAGGTTACTGATTGGAAGATTAACAAGACACGCAGGAGTAGTGTCAAGCTCGTCAAAGTTCGATGGAATGCAAGACACGGGCCAGAATTCACGTGGGAACGTGAGGATCGTATCAAGGAGAAATACCCACATTTATTCCCCAAGACCCCTGCAACTAGAAGCAGAACCTAAAATTTCGGGACAAAATTTTCTTAACGGGGGGAGAATGTGACAACGCTCATAATTACAGGTATCCGTACACTTAATTAATATTTAATTTGTGCTTAACGACTGTGCTTGATTACAACTATGATTAAACTGCTTTTTTATTTCTTTTACATACATACATATGCATCACATTTCATGCTGTCACTCCATTTATTTCACACAAACTTTAGTGACAAACTTGATGCACAAAGCACAGTTAGCACAGTGAGCGGATAACCCAGAAAACATGCTGACAATGCCAACACCTAGACAGACAATGTTATTGAGGCCAGTATGAGCCAGAGACAGGGTACCACACTAGTAGGGAGTGTAGGGAGTGTCGGGAAATGCCTAAAACACACTCTAAATGCAGAATTCTGCACTTAATAACAAAATTCAGCATTTAACTATGCTACTAATTTGCAAAAACTTGACAAAATGGTCCTAGATACTTTCCAAAGTGTTGGGTCCCGGAACACAAAAATATTGTTAAACACATTGTTTTTATTTTTCTGAGCTAGTTAGGGTCCCCGAACACCCTAACACACTATATATTTAATAACACACCATAACACACTAACTAAACACTTGCTTTCTAACTATATCACTAACCACCCATTACAACCCAACTAGACACCCCCCCTTGGGACGGTTACATGGGGTCTCACACCCCATGATTTTCTTGATTATTTAATTGGATATGTTGTGTACTCTTGAAACATAGTATCCATTAGACAAAGATGAGTTGGGGAATTATAAGAATGACCAAAGGACTTGACAACACTCATCACCACCATCACAACACATTCAAACTATTCTCTCCCTCACTCCTTGGGTTCGGCCGTGAGCCACCACAACCACCACCACCATCATTCAAGCTTCTTCAACCAATCTAAGTGCATCCAAGGGTGTTAGAGATCATACAACGAAGCTCGGTGTGTTCGGAAGCTCAAGGACCACTCTCATCTTCTTTTAACCACCACTTTTCTACACTTGAACTCCCCTAGCCTTGTGCTAGTGGTAAGAACTTAGATCCTTGCATTTTACATGTTGTTTAAGTGGTTAATGATGTGTAGTGATCAAAAAGTTAAGAACCTTAATGAATCTTATGAAGAAATCTTGAACATAGACTAACTTTGTAACAAAGTATGGTTAAAATGATGAGGAAATCATGATATTCATGTGTTGTTATGCTTGTTGATCATTGTTTGCTAGTAGAAATAATATGGATCATCATATGGACTTGCTAGATCATGATTAAAAACATGATCTAGCAAGATGAGAAAGATAAAATGTTGTAGGATGATGGAACCATCCACACATAAACTATGAACTTGAATAAGTGAATGTTTTCTTGAAAAATAAAGATCAAAGTAGGTTATAATCTTGTAGATCTCAATATCCATGAGTGGTTTTTCGAAAGAACCAAGTGAAAAGTATGAGTTTCGTTAAAACTTGGATCTTACATAAACTTAACACATTTTTAGTGGATAAACAAGTGTAGAAACACTTGTGTAATAAGAAAATTTCACAAAGAAATATTTTTAGAAAATATGACTAGAAGTTGTGAATATTGAAACTCTTTAAAAATGAAGTTTTTAAGGAACTAATCACATTTTTAAAGGTAATAAGACTTACTAAGTATGCTAGTAAGTTACTACATACTTTTATAAATTTTCAAGTTCATAAGTTTATAGTTTATGCTTGTTTTTGACTAGTTTGGTAAATAAAGGTTGTATGTTGTTGATTGAGAATTGTTTGAATGAATTTTTAAAAAGAAAATGATATGCTAGTAAGCCTGGACGCCTCCATTTACAAAGGAAACTCTGGCGAAATTTTTCTAGAATTCCAACACTTAGAAAATATTTTTCTAGTAAGTGTTTACAAACATATTTTTAACCTTGTTTTCAAAATAAACTTCGCCATGATTTTTATTACAGAAATACTAAGTGCCGGAGGTTGATTTTCGTAAATAAAATTTGATAAATATATATTTAGAATATATATTTTATACTAGAACCCTTGTGTGATTGTTTGGTTATTTTGTGAACTAGTTATATTATTTTAGGATAAAATGATATAACTTATATATATACCATGAAATTACGATTCCAAAATAATACCAAAACTCTCACGAAGTAAATATTTAAGTTACGCATTTGTTATAGCAATACAAAACGCTAAAATATAACTTATGTAATGTTTCAGAAAAATACTTTTACACGTATAATTTTTGGTAAAATATTATTTTGGAAAATCCATGAAGTAAAATATAATATTTTTGGGAAAAATATGTATATTTTGAATTAAGATGTTTTAGACAAATAATTTAAATATATTTTTCTAAGTGGGACTTAAAATATATTTTTCAGAATTACAAATGTGCATGTATAAATACCCCCATCCTTGGGAAGGAAATACACATATAAAATACATGAGAAGTGTGGATACGAAATAGTTGCCTAACTATTTTTCCTAAAAACACAAGTTAAGTTAAAATAATTATTAATATTTTAACAAGTAGTCACAAACTTGGGATAATATCAAGGTAACGCAACTCAAAACACTAAACCCTAAGCCAAGGCACGGCCCATCCGTCTAATAGGCATTAGTACGTGTAGGTCGTCGCGTAGCAAACCGAGTTTGGATTGACGATTCTATTTTAGGAGAAACACTTCTGTGAGTTCATGTCCCCCTTTTCTCTTTAATGTTTTCAGTTTTATACTTCGGGGGTGAAATACATGTTACAAATTATTACAGACATTTATTTACATGGTATGGTTAGCGTAGGGAGGGTTTTTACTACTAGATCGTGTGAGGGGTAGGTACAACACTTAAGGCCATTAATCCTCGTTGTTAGGACCGAGGGACACAAGAGTGATAGATCTATTTGGGTGTAGCGAGCCCACACCCGTGAGGCCGAGGCGGCCCATAGAGGTGACTGCGTCTTACAGCCGAAGCCCGGTAACAAATTTGTTAGGTTTGAGTCTTCCTGCACCTTTTCACACATACCAGTGGCTTTGCAACCCATTGGTGATCTCTTTTTCCTTATTGCTACGTACTAGGGACTTTTACTCAAACTTTGAAGGTTTATACATACTCACTTTTACATGAACTCGCTCAACTTTTGTTGATTTTTCAAACTACATGTATTTCAGGAAATTAATGGATCTGGCGAAGTGTGCAATCGTGTCAAGCTGCGTAGAGAATAATGATGTCATCCAGGTTTAGGGGGTGTAACCCTTATCTGGACGGGTTACATGTCTCTAAACCATGTTTTTATTTAAGCCTTTTGTTGTGTCGTATGAACACGTTTTAGTTAGGTCATGGTTGTAATTTGTTTTATGTGTCGACATTTTAAACAATGATGTTGTGGTAACTTTAAATTTAATGAATGGATGATCGTCATGTGTTTTATTTTCATATAGCATTGTTATGATTGTTGCTATTGTATTAAGAAGTCACACCAAATTAAACCCACGCTTCCGTAAAAGCCAGGGTGTGACAAGAAGTACAAGATTTGAGTTGAAAACTTACAAAAATCGCGAGGAATCGAGAGAAATAGAGCCAAAAGTGCGCTGGTCGAACGAGAGCTGTCACATCACTGTTCAAGTGATGTGACAAGTGCTATTTATAGGTGAAGTGGAGTGAAAGTGAGGGAGGGCCATGGACCGGGTGGCAATCCGATCAGGTGGCTGTCATATCGGGTGGCAATCCGATCGGGTGGCAATCCGATCGGTTGGCCATCCGATCGATCAGTCACTCGATCGGTGGTCTCCGGCGAATTGCGTTTCGATGTTTCGTTTTGATCGTTAAGCGTTGCGATAGTTTGGTCACACCTTTTCATACTCACATTCATATATTTAGTATAATTAGTCATATAGGGTCGTATAAATATCCACATTTCAAAGTTGCGATACAGTAACCGGGTTTCATTTTGAATATGCGTTACTCTGCGACGCATCACGGCCATCGAGGAGGGTAGAGTAGGTTCTCACTCAGCGTCATCGTGAGCGTTAGTGTGTGTGATGCGATGTGTTATAGCGATAAGTATGCGTAATATGCGAAAATACTGCGAAATAGCGATGTATGCGATATAGCTACCTTATGATCCGAATCTCTGATGCTAGGTGTAACGAGTATAACGAGTAGTAACAACGCACGAACATGCAGGTTGTTACAGTCTCCCCTGCTTTAGGAAATTTCGTCCCGAAATTAATCCACAAGAAGGGTTGCGAGGATCGATGCAAGTGGGAGTAGCGATTTAAAGTGTCAAAAATAAGCGAGCGATCGATTGAAATTCGACGAGCGAGAGTGTTGCGATGACTGGAGATGGCAGCGAGTAAGGCGATTCGTATACAAGAGATGGCAACACGTGAAAAGCGATCCAAAAGTGCTTTGAATTTCCTAAAAAGTTGATTAATTTGAAAGGTTGGAGAAAACTTATTTATGAAAATCTTCCCACAGTGCGGTGTGAAACTGTTTCGATGTTCGCACCGACGCCATGAGAGGAGTTTTATTAGGTTACTAAAATGTTTTAGATTAAAACTCTTTTTACGAAATTTTCTCGTCACGCGGCAGTAACTTGAGTCGATTGTCACACCACCATTACAAGATAATCTCGTTTTGTACAAAGGATTTGATCAAATTTTAGAAAAAGTTTTGTAATGAAAGCTTTGTTTACAAAAGGGTTTTAAATAACATCAAAGATTTTAAATTTAAAGTCGGCCCCGCATGGCACTTTCCCACGAAAGTTCGACAATATGGCTAAAACACTTATATATAGGAAGTACCAGCGGCGTATCCACGATGTTTTAGCCATATGGCTTCCGTCTCGTGAGGCGGTGTCATGTGCGTCGACATAGTACTGATAGATTTCGATTCCCTCGGTCCAAGCGAAAGATGGCCGGACCAAGTGTTAGAGAAGAATTGAGCAAACTGAGCGATGAAGTCGTTTACGAACTCTATTTAGTGACACGAGCGAGTGCGATAAGCGATAAGCGGTACATGATAATTGATAGCACAAAACAAACATAATAAGCTAAGGCGACGGCGATAAGCGAAAAGCGATGAGCGATAAGCAACGAGCGATAGCGACAACCGTCGAGTGATAGGCGACGACCGATGCTTTGCAAGCGATGGGAATAGGCGATTTGATTAGATTAAACGACACCACAAGTTTTAACTGAGATTAAGCCCCACATGGCCTTTTTCCACGAAAATCTGCTGATATGGCTAAAACACTTATATATAGGAAGTACCAGCGGCGTATCCACCATGTTTTAACCCTATCAGTTTCGTCTTGTGAAGCGAGGTCATGTGTACTAACATAACACAGATAACATAAATAACCGTAAGCGATAGCGATGGCGGTAAGCGTTAAGCGATACACGATGAGCGATGGAGCAATACACAAGCGATAGAGCGATACACACGATATGCGATAGCGCGATGCACATGATAAGAGATTGAGCGAACACACTATAAGCGATTGAGATTACGAGATAGATTCTAGCGGTAATGCGATTGCGAGCGTGTTGACTTACGAAAAGTCTAGCGATTACACGCTTTGAGTTGCGATTGAGATTGTTACGCCTTGTGATGTAGTGTAATGTGTCGAAAATAGATTCAATAGTATACTTGGTCTAATAACGTTCAACTGGTATGGCACTTCCTTCACAAGACATTGGTTGGCATGGCGAAGCACTTATATATAGGAAGTACCAGCGGCGTATCCACAATGCTTCCACCACACGCCTCTGCCCCGTGAATAGGTGTCACACTGTGTCGACATGGTCAAGACGCTTATATAAAGGAAGTACCAGCGGAGTATCCACCACGCTTTAACCATGCTTTAAAGTTATGGCATCATTGAAACTCATTACGATCCACGTGCACAGATCACAGTAATCCCGTGTGCACCCGTGATTAATTTGATCCTTGCACGTTTATCGTACTTTATCTCAAGAACGCATAGTAGGGGTAAAACGCATTATATAGTACATAGTGCTAGCATTTAGTCCGTGCGCGAGTGCGAGGGAAAGCGAGAGATAAATAGAGTTCACATTGCGTCGAGAAATGGAGCAAGTTCGACATATAAAAAAATTAACGGCGAAAATCGTAACATTACAACAATAGTAGAAGCATAACTAATGTTGTTGTGGAGGACTTCTGCAGAGACTGCGATTGTTGCTGAAATTTCTCAAGTCTGCGGCCCCGTGCGACAGTGCGGGGTAAGATGACCATATTAGTAGCAATTTGCGCAAAAGCGACAGTTAGCTTCTGGCGGGTGATGATACGTACAAAAGAGACACAGGGGATGAGTTCCGTTGTAGTCGCACTTCGAGTGGACTGGAATCGCTTGAAGAGGTTCTGGTTGCGACAGTTCAGTTGTTGAAGAGTTTGGGCTCATGGTCTTTCGTTGGCGGCTGGGCTGACCTTCCTGAAACGGTACGTTGTCGTCAGAGGATTCGTCCGAGGACTCACCTGAAGAATCGTCGGTAGAATCGTTGGAGGAATCGTCAGAAGAATTGATGACGATTGCTTGCTGAGCTTGTTTGACAGGATTCTTGGAGAAAGATCCGTCCAAGACTCGTTTGTCGTTGATTTCTGCGGCTAAGCGGTAGGTTTCTTCGATGGTAGAAGGTCTTGCAGCTTCAACAAAATCGCCCACACACTCCGGCAAGCCGTGAATATACTTCGTGATGGCTTTTTCTGAAGTGTTGACTTGACTTGGGCAGATTATGCTAAGCTGTTTGAACCTTGCGGTGTAGCCAGTATTGTTACCTTCGACTTGCTTGATCTTCCAAAATTCGTCTTCGAGTTTCTAGACTTCGTGGGGAGGGCAATACTCTTTCTTCATGAGCTCTTTCAGCTCATCCCAAGAGAGAGCGTAAGCTGCGGAGATCCCACGTTTGTTACATTCGGTTGTCCACCAGTCGAGTGCTCGCGATTGGAGTACTCCGGTAGCGCAAGTAACACGAAAACCATCGGAACACCCGCTCTGACGAAGGGTAACTTCAATAGAATCGAACCACTGGAGTAGCTGGGACACACCACCTTCACCTGTGAACTCCATCGGGCCACAGGCTTTGAAGTGTTTGTAGAGGAAAGCAGATTGCGGCGCTTCCGTCTTAGAGTCTTCCGAAGTTTGAGAGTTGCTGAGAGAGTGCACTTGAGCAACAATTTGAGGAATAACCTTGGCCACTTCCTTGGCCACAAGCGAGGCAATCCTCTTCTCGGCGCTTCGTTTGGCTCTTTTCCTAGCTGTTTGTCTCGAGGTAGAATCGTTGGAAGTCATATAGACAGAGAGAGATTTAGAGTGAGATTCGATCATAATGATTTTGAGTTTCGCAATGCGATTGAGCGCGATCGAAACTTGTAGTGAGTAATATAATAGATTTCACATAGGAGCCACATAGGAGACGCGAAATTCCTAGTTCTTCACACAATTGATTTGTTTGTACATATAAATACTTGTAGTTTATACTTACACACATACACATTGGTGTAGAATGCGCGAGAACGCGATGAGGAGGGAGAGAGCGAGAGCGAAAGCGAGTAATTAGATATTAGTTTTGTTGCGAGCATTCGGTTTTTGTTTTAGATTGCGATGGCTGTGCGAGTTGTGTGTTTATGAAGCAGGGAGAGAAAGTCGATAAATCGGGAAATCGATAAAGCGTGAAGTGTTAAATTGCAAACCCATATGCGTAAAATCGGCAAGTCACATGCTAGAAATATAGATAGAGTGCCTCGGGTGTTTAGGCGTCGACTAACCAAGGTAACCCAACTATACCCAACAAGTCCGTGCACGCGCGTTGCTCTAGAAGACTTATGCTTCCACTGGGATGCAGCTCATGGCACTCGTCTTCCTCGTCATCGCGTGGCTCGAGTTATCGTTATAGCCGAGTCCTTGGTGAGAGCTTTTGAAAACCATTTCATAGAGAGTGGAACGGTTTATTAAGATACGGGTTTCACCCCTGGCTTAATAACTTCGCTCCTAGCTGTGGTTGTGCTCTTCGAATAGATTCGGGAGTTCCACTAAATTTTGAAATGGAGACTTTCGTTGAGTTATGGATGTCACTCCTAGCTCGACGAAAAGTTCTCGTGCTAGAAAAATGCACTGAGTGAGCGATCTTATCGAGAGTTCTCAGTTTTCACGCCTGATCTTGACTGGACCAATCGGTTGTGTTATGCGAATATTTTCGAAAACGTGTGTATTGTGTTGGCCTTAGGAAAGGCTAAGTAATATTCCAGCCTTAGGAAAGGCTCTTCGCGTGACGTTGTAGTATGCGTTGTTCATGCGAAGTTGTGTTTTCAGCGGATTCGAATGAGAGTATTAAGTAGGCCCGTACAAATCCTACTGGGTTCGTATGAGTCGGCCCGTTGGTACTTAGACTATAGACTAGGTCGTTTCTAAGACATCGACCCAGACAAGGTCATGTCTGGCCTAATTACCTATAGTTATGGCTCTGATACCAATCTGTCACACCCCAACCGATGGCGGAATCATCGGGGCGCGACACTAGGCGAATCAGATTGCTCAAGAGAATCCATAACAACTATATTGCGACAGTATTTAATGCGTTCATTATCCCATACTAATAAACAGTTACAATCACATAAGCTGTCACAAATTTCATGTTCTCACAAACAATACAAATCCGACAACCTAGATTTTAGGTGTGTTTCTAGACTTCCTAGCTTGATTTGATGTAGACTGCGACTAAACCTGCTACATACGTTAAAACAGCGTCAATACAAAAGTATTGGCTAGTATACAAGTTTTGATAGTGAAACATAGTAGATAAAAGTGCTGCGAATTACCACATACATAAATGAGATACCCCATCATACATGCGTATAAGACAAATACCACCAGCTAAGTCACTCGAGCTGCAATTTCGATTGCTATTCATCCTAACTAGACCCCGCCGGGTTCTATAGTACTATACTAGTTAAGGCGGGACCTTGCAAGTTAAAGTCCTAACACATACGTAACTAGCATAACGTGTAAATATGCATAACAGTTATTCGCAAGTGATAAACATTTTGATTGATTAATTCGTTGTGATAATTTGATTTAATAGGAACGTATGCTACACCCAAAATGCGATAAAAAGGGGTTCGAGTATACTCACAGTCGGTGTTCAGCAAGTAAACACAACTTGGTGGATTGAAGGGAGCGTGTCTGAGATTAGCCTGATTACAGACTGATAGCCTAAGCGTCGAACAGTGCGTTAAACGATGAGATACGTCAGAGTGTCGAATGGCAACCCGATCGGATGGCCAGTCGATCGGGTGGCAATCCGTTCGGATGGTCATCCGATCGGATGGCCATTCGATTGGATTGTCACCTCGTTTGGTATGGATGTGTTTGTGTATAATGGTTTGTCTTTTGAAGTTTTCGTTGTAGCATTTTGAAAACAGAGGAGTATCACTATCCTTCATGTCGATCGATCGAACGGCGGCTCGATCGAGTAACGATCCGATCGGGTGGCAATCCGTTTGGAACTAACTATGCATTGAATATGCTGAAAACTGTTTAAGTGTTGAAGTTTAAACATCACATGGTCGGATGGTCGTTCGATTGGACGGCAATCCGTTCGACGTTCAAAACTTTTGAAGAGTTGAAATTTAGTTTAAGTGTGGAACCAAGTGCAAGCCGATCGGACGGTTGTCTGATCGGGTGGCAATCCGATCGGACGGCAATCCGTCCTGGCGGCCTGATCGTCTTGACACTTGTTCGTTTTGAAAGTTTTGCGGTTTTCTAGAGATAGTGTGACAACATGCCAAACAACAGAACCTTATCAACACCCAGGTGACCCGATCGGGCAGGAATCACCCTAGTCCGGTCAGTCTACTGTTTGAAACAATTGCTCATGTTTAACCCGAAATCGGTAGTCTCTTTGATAGAACTCAGATCTTGAACCAACGCTTCACTAAGAACGAGTAGAAGATCAGAACAAGCTCCGATTCTATCGGTTTTGAGTGCATTGAGTGTAAAAGAGTTGAAAGAAGGTTAGAAAACCATTTTTCAATCCCTTTATCCATGAATATGTGTAGATCTGTGCGAAAGTGTTGTTTAATCTTGTGGAAATCCTTCAGATCTGAGTGGTTCTTGGTGGAATGAGGCCAACACTTGAAGTTCATAAGAACTCCATGATGACATCATCCTAGAACACCTCAAATCCATTGATTTCTCGGTTAAAAGTTAAGATTTAAAAGAGAAAATGATGAAGAAGTGCGTGTAGATCATAGAAGTACAAGATTTGAGTTGAAAACTTACAAAAATCGCGAGGAATCGAGAGAAATAGAGCCAAAAGCGCGCTGGTCGAACGAGAGCTGTCACATCACTGTTCAAGTGATGTGACAAGTGCTATTTATAGGTGAAGTGGAGTGAAAGTGAGGGAGGGCCATGGATCGGGTGGCAATCCGAACGGGTGGCTATCCGATCGGGTGGCAATCCGAACGGGTGGCTGTCCGATCGGGTGGCAATCCGATCGGGTGGCAATCCGATCGGTTGGCCATCCGATCGATCAGTCACTCGATCGGTGGTCTCCGGCGAATTGCATTTCGATGTTTCGTTTTGATCGTTAAGCGTTGCGATAGTTTGGTCACACCTTTTCATACCCACATTCATATATTTAGTATAATTAGTCACATAGGGTCGTATAAATATCCACATTTCAAAGTTGCGATACAATAACCGGGTTTCGTTTCGAATATGCGTTACTCTGCGACGCATCACGGCCATCGAGGAGGGTAGAGTAGGTCCTCACTCAATGTCATCGTGAGCGTTAGTGTGTGTGATGCGATGTGTTATAGCGATAAGTATGCGTAATATGCGAAAATACTGCGAAATAGCGATGTATGCGATATAGCTACATTATGATCCGAATCTCTAGTGCTAGGCGTAATGAGTATAACGAGTAGTAACAACGCACGAACGTGCGGGTTGTTACAGCTAAGGCTTTGCAGAGTGACGGTTGTCGGATGGCGTCCGGTCGAATGGCCATTCCGTCGGATGGTCATCCGATCGGATGTCCATTCGGACAGCCGGTTCGCGTTTGTTAGTTTTCCGACCTTGGTTCGTTTTGCGAGCGAGGTTAAGTATTGCGTTGCGTATTATTGTGAGTAACCATTACATATAGTATTATTACATCTAGATATTCAAATAGCATAAATAACAAGAGTAACTTCGTGTTTCGGATTCGTGTCTCAACTAGTTTCTCGTTCATCAAGTATCAAAACGTAACAAGTGTTAAGAATCTAGAATAAATACATCGTCTACATATATAAAAACATCACTAGTGTCAAGAATCACATAAGAAGTATCACATAATAGCATCACATAGAGTAAAAGTTTCACATAGTTTAACACAATTAAGATTCAAACAGTCTCATTTCTTATTATGATCGATCGTCTCGAGTGTACAAGTATCACAGGGTAGGAAGTACGACAAGACTTGTCGGGATAATAAAAGTATCGAAACGTTGGGCGTTACAAGTATCACTTGCACCGTTGACTTTATGAAATGAATTTTGTTAATTATGATTTGACATGAGATTAGGGTTTGTATGTTCTTGAGTAACGAAGCACATTTTTATCCATTCTTGATGTTGATAATTATTGACGCCTAAGCCTTGAAACTTAATCCCGTTAATACCAAATTGTGATCTTGATTCCAATTCTAATTGTGTTAGAGAACCTTAGGGCTTATAACTTTGAACCGGGTGTGTTTCTTTTACCAAGTATTGATTAAATCAAAAATAAAATTCTCACATCGTTAATTTTAATTGTTAATCCATTTTTTAGTATCGAACACAAATCGTTGGACATACAAACACTCTTTCAAATCAAATAAGCAAAAGATAAAATTAGCAAGCTTCATAAACCACTTTTCTAATCAACTTAGTTTTAACATGGACCAAAGACTCTTCGTGGATTTAACACATTTCTTACCACTTACTATCTAGTTAAAGGTATTAAGGAACACATTCTCTTCTTATCTTTGACTGAACCCTTCGACGTCGGTCACTCGAACCAAGTCAAGCTTGAGCTCGGGCTTGCCTCGACTCATTTGCACCTCTAGTTTTTCATGAATGGCGAAAGAAAAAAAAAACTATAGAATATTGGATTTTAATAATCCGAATTATTCGTCGTTGGCCGCCAACAGTCCCAACTTTCAAAAATAACCACTGACAGTCCCAACTATTAACATATTGGCCACCAATGGACCCTGACTAACAGAACGCTAACGCCGTTAGTCTCCGGTTGTCGGAAAACCGTTTTTGTCCAGAAAAAAGGTTTCTAAAGGTCCGATCTAAGGTTACAAAAAGTTGAGTTTTCCAGCAAATGTTGAGTTTTCCGGCCAAAAAGTGAGCTTTCCAGCAAAAACGAAGTTTTATGGCGAAAAAGGAGTTTCGGGCGACTTTAGTAATTTGGGCTTTTACTAGAAAATGTTTCCCGAAGGTCCATAATAATGTTACAAAGAAGTTCGGGATAAAAATGTTGAGTTTTCCGGCCAAAATGAGTTTTCTGGCCAAAACACGTTTTTTCCGACGACCGGAGACTAACGGCGTTAGGGTTCTGTTAGTCAGGGTCAATTGGAGGCCAATATGTTAAAAGTTATGATTGCTAGTGGTTATTTTTAAAGTTGGGACAGTTGACGGTCAACAACGAATAGTTGAGATTTTTAAAATTCAATATTCCTTAAGTAAAAGCTAACAAGTAGCTAAAAAACATAGAACTTAGAAATGGATATCAAAACCTACACCAAGAGTTCTAATCTAAAAGATTATTCAATAATCATATTTTTTTTTCTTCACCCCTTCAACATCTCTTACAACCATCAATACAAACCCAAACTTTTCTATGCAAAAGACACTATCAAACCAGATATTTCATGCATTAACTTTTAAAAATGAGTCCATACATATTATGCGGGAGAACATTTGAGTGCGGTGAGAACACCAGATAATCTCTAGCTAAAGTGTGGTTAATAGGCATGAGACAAAACATTTGAGGACATGTCCATTCGTCTAAGAAGACAAAGGGAAAGTGGTTGGCTAGTGACAAGTTGATTTTAGAGCACATGAGGAGTTCCATACATCTCAAAAACAAAGTTCGTTTGCAAACATTTGTAGAACATATCCAAAGATGACCTGAAGTTGAAGAACAAACACGCATCAATCGAAGCCAACAACCGAAGAGATCGATTTAAGGTGAGTAGTAATGTACAATGACGTTTTATAAAGTTTCGTATACCAGGGAAACTTTCGAACATACTGGTGCGACATGCTTATTTTTATTTACAATTCGATGAAGATATAATTCTGACAGGTCAAATATAATTGTTTTTTAAGTTCTTTACCGTAACAAACTGTACTGATATTATTTAAACAACAACGTACAAATATGTTTTTATAGTTTTCTCGAAGCTCTTTTATAAATTTAACTGAAAACGGAGTTGTGTACACAATATTATATCTTTTTTGTATTGTGAGCAATGCTAATCTGTTACAACTTACAAGCCGAACCAATACCGTTTGAACAACATCAGTACAAGTACCAACATTCGTTTTTATGGTTTCCCATTGATGTAAACACATATCGACATGTAACGAACCAACAAATACCAACCGAATGCCTGCTACATAACATGGGTCCCACTAATGAATATACGAAAAGTTTAACATAGGTCTATAACATTAACTTCCCATTTTATCACACCTTCAAAACCAATTTCCCCCTCCTTATTACTCACACCACTTTTCTCTTTTCTCTCATCTCTACTCACCTTCACTAATGGAACCACCATGGCTAGACGATCTAGCCGACGACCTCCAAAGCATCAGCTTCAACTCAACCACCACCAACACCACCACAACCACCGACATCAACCGCAGCACAAGCTCTGAATCCGAAGCCACTTGGACCACCTCCACCTCCACCACCACAACCAAACCCCACACTCCTTCCAACAACCCTTGCTGGACCGCCATCCGAGCCATCAACACCCCCCTTAGCCTAACCGACATCCACTTCATCCACCGGCTCGGCTCCGGAGACATCGGCTCCGTATACTTAGCCAAACTCAAACACTCTTCAGCTTCAGGTTCAGCCGCCGTGTTCGCGGCTAAAGTCATGAACAAGAAAGAAATTGCAAGCCGAAATAAGGAAGCGCGAGCCAACACAGAAAAAGAGATTTTACAAGTTTTGAATCATCCTTTCTGTCCAACGTTGTATGCGTCGTTAGATTCTCCGAAATGGTCGTGTATGCTAACGGAATTTTGTCCTGGTGGGGACCTTCATGTTCTCCGGCAACGACAGCCATGCAAACGGTTTCCGGAATCTGCCGTAAGGTACGCACGTTAACAGTTTATTGGTTTTCAATGTCTTTTCATATCTTGGTCGTAATGATCCCTGCATTCATTCACATCACATCACATCGTTTACTGGACTTGCATGTGGTTAGTAGGGGCCATATTTATTTTGACGTGGATATTTCTAAAAATAAATAAATAAACCTAGTAAAATCTCACTCGTAACAACTGGTAAAATCTTTTTTTTTTTTTGTGTTACGTGCAAAAATTTCGAATGACCCTGATATCTTATTCTAGATCGACCACATTGGTTTTATGAACTACTAAAAAAATATAGGTGGTTCTGAAAATTTTACGTTGGGTTATTGTAAATTCAAGCACAAAAAAAAAATCCTAACATTGCAAGAAAAATGAACTCTTGGCGTTGTCGCTGCTCACAACAAAGCTACTGGTAGAGTTTTGGGATATTGGTATAAAGACAAACTTTTTTTGGATTCTTTAGGAGAGAGATGTTACAACCGTCGAGACCCTCCAAAAAAAATTTAAAAAAACGTGTACGGTATAATATTCCAGGTAGCATGTAATCTGGCTAAGAAAAAAAGTAGAGTTAACTGTCGTTTTTGTTCCTGTGGTTTATTCAGTTATGTCAGTCCAAGTTAAGTTTCAAATTTGTACTATTTTCGTTTATAAAATTATTGAAACATGTCGGTTCTGTTAAAAAAAACTAACGTATATTATGCTAGTTTTGTTTATGTGGTTTATCTAATTATGCCAATAGGTTTTAACGGACATTAGTTTTTTTGGACGGAACTAGCATATTTCAAAACTGTCAGGGACAAAAATAGTACAAATTTGAAATTTAGCCTAAAGTGACATACTTGGATAAACCACATGGATGAAAATGACATTTAACTAAAAAGAAGTAACCAAATTACTAGTAGATTATGACTTATTATCATCTGTAATTAATTTGATCAAAATTTGAAAACTGGAAAATATAATACGTAGTACAAAAGATATATCTGCATTCAAAACAGGAAAGCCAAACACTAGCATACGTGATGTTACCCTTTGTTTCTTTGCATTTAACTTTTACCGTTTGGTTGCGTCAGATTCTAGTACAAGTTTTTAATGCATTTGTACAATACCCTCTGAAGGTAGATATTGTGTAATTATGTTATTCACCGTCATTAGAAGATGTCTCGTACGTAGGTGAATAGTGTTTCATTCATGGGACATGATACCACAATACTATATGATCGAGTCCACGTGAACTTCACTAAAAGTCAAACCTTCGTGTTCCCTCATTAATGCCACGTGGGTCCTTGAGCTTGGAACTTCTACAAAATCCGAGTTCCACATAGGTTCAACATTAATTGACATAAGGAAGTCAGTCACCGGTGACAGCTAACCCAATCACTACTAGAAAAAACAACTTTCTTGACGCGCATTGCGCGTCATAAAAGGGTGCTTATGACACGCCAAAGCGTGTCGTTGAATGAGGGGTCATAAAATTAACATGACATGCATTTGTGTGTCATCTTTTTATGACACGCGTTCATGACACACATTTATGACAATCATTTTTGACACGCATTTATGACATTCATTTACACGTGTCATGATTTCAATTGTTTAAAAAATATATATTTTTGTAGAATTACTAATTTACCCTGAATACATTTATGACACATATTTATGACATTCATTTACGTGTGTCATGTTTTTAATTGTTTAAAAAAATATATATTTTTTATTTTTTGTATAATTTTACTAATTCACCTTGGATATATATATATATGTATATATATAAACAGTAACAATAAATCCATTTCATAAATTAATACAAACAAATACAGATATATATATACCAAAACAACTCATTGAAGAATCATTTGTCAAGTATACTACAAACATTTTAACATTAACAATAATATTGTTTGTCCTTTGACGCCTAAAATAATTGTTTGTCACCTAAAAATAAAGGTTGCGCAAAACTCGACCCTATTTCACGAATTCCATTGATATCCGCTTTCATGTACTCTTAACCTGAGAAACAATTAAATAAAGAAATTATTAAAACAATATTCAAACGTTGTTATTTATCAAAGAAAATCATATAGCAAAAGAAACAAACACATACGCATTAATGTTAAGAGATAGAATTTACCCTATAAAATTTATTTTTCTATGTACGTATTTGGATAATGCATATGAGCTATGTTTAAAGATTGCAGGATAAAAGCAACCAAAATGAGGTTTTGAAATACTTGTTGAGTTTTGCTAATAATATTTGGGATAACCTATGATGTATAACAAACTTAGGATGACATAAGAGTGTATCAACTTACCTCTATTGATTTGGTCAACTTTCCATCTGTGATCACATATACAATCTCCAGATATCTACTTTTTATTCAATCCTGCACACACAAATATGGTCAACTTCCCCCAACTTCCCATTTGGTCAACTTGCTTGTTCTTAGTTTAAAACCACCAACTTACTAGCCACTAATTTATTAAATAGTAACCAAAGCAAGAAGCATAAAATTTTAAACACCCGATAAAATCGTGAATATTTATGAGAAACAAATGGCATATAAAAGTTAATATGTTCTTACATCACCAAAATCCGGCACAGTAGATCTCCTTTGTTGCATCCTTTCATCATTCTGCATGGGTCTCACATGTTTGATGCAACTTGTTCACTTATATAATTAGGGGTGCAAACGAGCCAAACCGAGCCCAAGCTCGACCGCTCGATTAACTTGTCTCAGGCTCTCGGCTCGTTTATTATCTATTAATTAATATAATAAATAAAAATAATAGATTTGTTTATGCTGTCGAGCTTGGTAAATGAAGATTGGGTTCAGGCTCGTTTATTAAACAAACTTATTTTTAGGTTCGGACTGGCTCGTTTACTAGACAACTTTAAATAATGGGTAAATGTTATAAAAATTAATAAAAACTTACATTACACCAAGGCTCGACAAGGCTGACGAGCTTCACATGTCAGGCTCGTGCTCGGGCTCGATAACTAAAAGAACTTTTAATTTAGGCTCATGCTCAACTCGATAAGGCTCAGCTTGTTTTGAACTTTTTCTCGAGCATCTTACGAGCCGCTTGGCTCGTTTGCGCCTCTACTTCTATTCTACACAAAAGAACAAAATCAGGTGACGACGATGGTAAAACCAATTAACATGAGCAACTTAAACCCCAAAAAAACAAATCTCATTAAATTCTTGAAATTTATTCTTCATACCCATGACACCACTTGTCATATGTGTTCACCATTTAATTAATGAAATGCTTCTAAATGGAGTAATTCTGCATTGCCATAATATAGTCAATAACAAGTTCGGTATGCAAAATATATTTAATTCAGAAAATATATACATGATTTGAATTACATTATGATAGTTCTAGTGATGGTAAATAATATAAAGGAAAAGTACATCTAGTATTCTGTAGAGGGATTTCTTTCTTATTAATGTCAAGTTATAAAAGTATTCCAACAGCAAGATGTAAGAAAATTAATATTAGTTACTATACATGATTAAAAAACACAAACAACAAATATGATAAAAATATTTACCAATGACTAAACTAGCTTAGAAGGAATAAAAATTAGTAACAATCCCTTGAGCCAGAAAGTTAGACGGGTTTAAACCCGTAAGCAAGAAATAATTACAGAAATATAGTCTCAGTTAAGCAAAAATAATTAGTTACACAGGTAAAGCGGTCTTAATGGATAGAGTCAAAAGGATGCTTAATTATCTAATTGCTAAGTTTTCATACAATTAGAAATCTAAAAGTATCACAATACAATTTGGACAAAGAAGACGGTCATGGAGCTAGTGGAACAGAGATAAACCATATAAAGTTGGTTGAAGCATTTAATCGAACACTTGGTGTGCGTCTTCAACCTTTCAGTTTAAAAGTTAAAACACCACCACAAGAATTATAAACCGAAGCTCTAATCTATTCAAACCAAAGCTCTAATCTATTTACAAAATTCTATAACCAACATATATTTAAATAGAAATATTTCACATTGGGCTCCTAAAAATACTCCAATTTCCAATAGTTAAGAAGAATTGAGCTACACCTTAACTGCATTAAAACAATTACAATTATGGAGACATATAAGTTAAAATTGCATACCAAACGACCTATGAATTCTAACTTTATAAATAGCTTTATGTAGACCTTAATCTCAGTACTTTTTTTTATTTCTCAAAGTAGAAGAAACTCACTGTCATCTGAACGTGGATACCAGAATAAAAGAAACAATCAGGTTTTCAATATATAAACCAATGAAAGAAATTCATAAAAAGATAATCACCTATATCAGAACAACGAATAGAGACACTCTTAAAAATTGTTACCATTTGTGTGGAATTCGTGTTATATCCAATAGCGGGGTTGAGTGATACCTTAACATAAGCGATCTAGGATTAATTTCTTCTGCCGCCATCACTCAAATCGGGCAGTCTAGATGCAGTGGCGGCGGTTCTGCCTCTTCTTTTCTTTTTGCCAAATCTTCTTGCTAACTTGTGATTTTAGATGAATTTTGGGGTGGGAAACAAAAGCGCCAATATGAATTTGATTTTGGGGAGGAGCGGGAATACTAATGAAAATGGGGAGGGAAATAATCAAATATAGGAATTAGGATTTAATTTCACTAAATATAAAAAGTAAAATAACGGTCAAAAAATCCTCTTTCAATCCCCTTTCACACTATGCTTGTTTTAAAACGTCTATTGCTGGTATAGCTGCCACATGTCGCTTCATGCTCATTTTTCAAACTCCGCCACACCATATAATCTAATAGTCTCTAGTAGTTTAGTTTCTAAGAGCACCCGGGGCACTCCCGTGATGATATCACGGAACAATGTTCAACGCGTTATAGCCCACCGCCAGTACAATGTTCAACGCGTTATTTTATAACGCAAACCCGATTTCGTGATGTATTTAACGCGTTATGGTTTATTTTTGTGAGGGTATTTGTTGGTTGGGGGGAAATTGTTGGGTGTGGTGGTGAGTGATGACCACCCCCACTAAAAATGGTTGTGAGTGATGGAAAAATGGTCAATGACATGGCGAAACTTGATTGTGCTTGTGAGTGATAAATTCTATCACTAGTGAACCACCCCTAGTCCCCTAATAGTCACTTCTTTTATAGTCGTCAACCTCTTTAACTAAAGACATGTCAACCTGAACATAACCTATTTTTTAAACATGTTGTTAACCCAAAATCTTGATTATTTTCATGTTTTGCTCATTAAGGTAAATGATGTTCTATTAAGATAAATGATTGTTAACTATGGTTAATGTTAAATAGAGATTAATTGGGGTTATTGATTGTTACATTTAGTCAAATCATGATCGCCCATGTTTAATTATGATTAGGGTGCAAACTAGTCGAGTTAAGTCCGAGGTTGGGCTCGACTAGATTCGAGTTTTGTTTTTAAAGCTCGAGCTTGACTCGCTTATTATTTATTAATTTATTTATATTAATTATAATAATTTTAATTTTACATGTAATTTTGTTGTTTTTTTATTTCGTAAATAGTAATTATTATTATTTAAATATATATTTTGTAACACCTCGTAAAATTACGATCAATGATGTATTGACACGTGTAATAAACCCTAATGAAGTCAAACATTGAAATTTAAGGACAAATTTTTTGAAAAATCGAAAACCTTGATTATGAAAGGACTGGAAGTGTTAACATACCAAAAATAAGCTTCTAAATAACCTCTTACGATAATTATATTCACAAATGAGCCACTTGATGATCGAGTGTAGCCGTTTGCGTAATTAATTGAAAGTTTGCGCAATAAAGAAACCATAATTTGACTCCACTCGGTTCGAAACAAACTTTACGAAACAAACATAAAATAAACACGAAAAATATTATATTTGACCTGAATCATTTCCCAAAAAAGTTTACGTCGAAACGTAGAACAACTTGAATTTATACCAAAACGTACATAAAAATATGCACATAAAAATGGTTTCTTTAAACGAAAACGTATTGTATTTGAACTGACTTGTCTATATAAAAATTTACGTCAGAATGTAGAACAAATCATATTTATACCTACCCGTACATAAAATATGCACGTAAAAAATAGTTTTTAAGTAAATGAAGTATAGGGGTAAACCGAAACAAAATATTAGTAAAAAAGTTAATAGGTTAAAAACGTTCGTAAAACAGTGCCAAGTAGCACCAATGTCACAACGACATCGACTCTCGACATCATAAAAATAAAATAGATAAAACGAGAAAAATTACACTGAACGAAAAGCAGATTTGAAATCGGTGAACCACGCACACACGTTACAGTGTGTTAATGCGAAGAAATTAACCAGAAACGAAAAACGTAGAAAATAATAACTTAGTCGATCTAGGACCCTTCTGTTGCGGCGAACTTGTCAAAAAGGAAAAAAATGGACACTTTGCGACGGGTCTGTCAAATATGAAAAATAGAGCAAAAAACATTGAACCTCACATGCACGCTACGACGTGTTAACTTGCAAAATTTAGAACGAAACGTAAAACTTGTGAAAGATAAAAAGTATGGGTGACCAAAGTTGTAAATAATAAAGTGTTGTGTTAAATTACAAAAGATGGAAAAGTTTGAGTTAAAAGTAAAAAAGTTAAAAGGGGTTAAAATACAAAATATGCAAATGTTTGGGTTAAAAGTGAAAAACCAAAGTTTTTATTGAAAAACTCCCTAAGCCCATGGTACAACCAAGATATGCACAAAGTTGTTGCTTATTTATATATGGAATAATAATCGGCGTGTTTAGGCTTGACAGCCGACTCGAGCTCGATAAATGAAGCTCAGGCTTGGGCTCGCTTACTAAATGAGCTTGTTTTTAGGCTCAGACTTGAGCTCGTTTAAGTTCGACTCGTTTTGAATCAAACTCAACTCGTTTGCACCATTATGATATACGATGAATGATGTTCTTTAACTATAAACAATATTGTTGGTAATTTTAATATGAACTACTTACCCTCTATCTTCCGGTTTCAAGGATTCATAATTCCTTTTAAAAAAAATGATTCATAATTAATCTTACCATTTACTGTATTATAAAAATGTTGTTTAAATATAAAATATCACCAATAAAATATTAGTAGTTTTTAACTATCTACAAATCAAAAGTTTCTATGTTTTTTTTTTTTTTTTTTTTTGCCTGTTTTATTGAATTGCCCAAACTTTTTATAAGAGGGGGAATATTATCCATAAAGTATATCTCTATAACTCATCTTTTATATTTTTTAGCACTAATATGAATTTTGAAGATATTTGATAAAAAATACATTTATTTGCTTTTTTACCTCTAAGAGGAGGAATAATATGGATTAAGATGACAATAAGAGATGACACGCGTATATTGACGGTGTCTTGTTTTTCATTTATGACACTAAAACAATGACACACAAAAATGCGTGTCATAAATTTATCATATTTTATAAACCATGACATTTTTTTATGACACACACATATTGATGGTGTCTTATTTTTCATTTACGACACTAAAACAATGACACACAAAAATGTGTGTCACAAATTTATAATATTTAGTAAACCATGACATTTTTTTTATGACATACACTTTTGTATGTCATAAGATGACTGTGTGTCATCGTTTGCGTGTCAAGAAAGGTGACTTTTCTAGTAGTGAATGGATCATATGTTTGTATCTAACAAATAATAAAAAATAGACTGTTTTTGCCTAGTAATAATCCAACCGGGTTTATTTCTAACGGATTTAAGTTTTTTTTCAAATTACAAACTGATATTTTCGGGCTTTTGATCAGAATGAGGATGTGAGTCGATTGATGTAAAATTTACCTCGAAACAGTGCTCTAAACGACGAAAACGGTGCTTTAATTCGGGTGTTTAAACTTCAAATTAACAAAAATCAAGCCGTTTTGAGCACCGTTTCGAGGTAAGTTTTACATCAATCGACTCGTATTCTCGTTCTGATCAAAAGCCCTAACACATCGGTTTGTAATTCGGAAAAAAAAAACTTAACTTCGTTAAGTTATTTTTAGCGGCGGACCATTATACAATTTCTTTTTTCATCCCTTTGTATTCCGCTTAAAATTCTCTTTTTCCGTTTATCTTGTTTCATCTCTTTGTATTTCGCATAAATTCAAGAAAAAACTATCTTTTTTCATTTTAATATATCAGCGCTTTAGTACTTACAATGGTTATTTATACGTAATCTTAATCATACCTAATTACGAAATATCGTGTTATAATTCAGAAATCTTCATTACTAAGTATTTAATATTTCATTTAGTTAACCCATGTAATACATGACTTTCTAACTTTGTGGGTATCGATTAGTTAAAAGATAAACACATAAGAAAAATCATAAGTCATTATGAAATGACATGCAGCAATGGCAATTGTCTAGATTTCTTAATAAATATAGTAAGTTTAACTTAAAATTGTGATTATGAATTAAATATATGTCATCGTGTCTATCTGTATGTGTGTATATATAAAAGGAGATAATGAAAAGGATATTACAAATATAATGAGATGTGATATTGAGTAGGGTATGTGGGGGTAGAATTGCCAAAATGATGCATGAAATAATTGGTAAATATATAGTAATGATAAAAAGCAAAATCTCAAAGAAGAAAAACTTGTCCTCCAAAGTCAAAACACTAGTAACTAACATTATTTTGGTCCCCTACCAAAACTACACATAACTTTCAAATAACACATGATCTTGTTTTTTCAACATACATCTTTAATGTATCACTTCGATATTTCACATGTTTTTTACAGGTTTTATGCATCCGAGGTCGTTGTAGCATTGGAATATCTTCATATGTTGGGTATTGTTTACCGTGATCTCAAACCCGAAAATGTTTTGGTTCGATCAGATGGTCACATCATGTTAACTGATTTCGACCTCTCTTTGAAATGTGACCTCTCAACGTCAACTCCGGCCCAAGTCTTCACCAATTACAACCACCAAAACCCAACACCACCAACCAATCACCGCCCCTTGGATCCACTCAAATTCACCTCGTCGTCATGTATTCTTCCCAATTGCATTGTCCCCTCGGTCACATGCTTCCACACTATGCGTAAACACAAGAAGAAGCCCGCCAACCACAGCGGGCCAGAGTTCGTGGCAGAGCCACTAGACGTTCGATCAATGTCGTTTGTTGGAACCCACGAGTATCTGGCACCAGAAATTATATCTGGTGAGGGCCATGGTAGCGCTGTTGATTGGTGGACTCTTGGAATATTTATATTTGAATTGTTTTATGGCGTTACGCCTTTTAAGGGAATGTACAACGAGCTAACCCTAGCCAACATTGTAGCTCGGGCACTAGAGTTCCCAAAAGAGCCGATGATCCCGGCTATGGCTAAGGACCTAATATCTCAATTGTTGGTTAAGGACCCAGACCGGCGAATGGGGTCCACAATGGGTGCATCCGCGATCAAACGCCATCCGTTTTTTCATAGGGTCAATTGGGCACTCTTGAGATGCACACCACCACCGTTTGTCCCGCCACCGTTTAGCCACGAAGACGTTGTGGCGGATCATGGTTGTCCTGGTACTCCTGTGGAATACTATTAGGATTTTTTATATTATTTGGCACTGTGTCTTATTGTGACCAGATTTTGAATTGGGTTAGAAACCATGATAATTGTCTAATTGATCAAAGTCTGTACTTTGGGACAGGTTGCTTATTGCATGATGTACATAAGTTGAACCTTATTTGTTGGAAGGCGAGGTGACTCAAGAAAAAATATCAAACCATATCTTTATATAAATATTAATAACTAGGTTACACACCCATGTATTTATTATACATGTTGATTAAATAAAATATCTTACGTAAGTAAAAGATAATAAATATCATACATTTTTTTAAAACCATCTATAATCAGTAAAATTTCAGTTTCTTTCTTCGAAATTTAAAGAAAATAAATAATTCTGAAATACATTTACACAATTTAAGAGTCCAAAATATTAGAGATAATTATAAAGCTATACATAATAAAGAATCTGCTAATACTTCTAAATCTTAAACATTAGCTTGAGCACACGTCAAGGGTTTTTCATTTTAATATCATGTTTTGTTTTTTGTGTAGCAAATAGTAGTGTTTAAACTTTTTTTAAATGATCGCATCATTGTTATACTCTAAAGTTTAACAATTTTATTTTCATCGGTTTTTTCTTTCGGTTAATATATCGAGTGCTGATAGCGCAACGAACCAAATCGATATCGATTGAAATTGAATTCCCGCATATTGTGCACGGGATTTCAGTAGTTATTACTTTAAGATATATATTTGTTATTGTTAATAACTAAAATAAACCAAACACACACCATTAGTTTATCTCACTGATCAAATGTAAACCCAAGAAGTTAAGTATATATCTTCTATAATGAGAAGTAACTTAATTATTTTATTGATATTAAAATATAACCAAAATATTAAAATATAATTTAAATATTATAATAAGAGTGTGATTGAGTTGTGAGAACTACATAAATCACTTATAGATAAATAAGATACGGGATTTTATAACCGGTTTATGCATCACATTTAAAATAAAATATACATCTGATTTATGTGGTTCTCAAAATTTTTAATATAAGTTACGTGACTCTATATAACATGTCTAAGTGGATGTGTGAGAACTCCTTGAAGGGAATGAGGGCCTCCCTTAGACGAGTAGGTTCGATTAAATATGTGGGTTGGAGTTAAATAAATCATGCAACTACAATAGTAATTAGAAATTATCATCCAAGAGGGTACACCTACCTTGTCCATTATTATTCATTGATCAATAAACTCAAATTCAGTTAATATAAGAATTCCTTTTTTAAAGGAAAACATAAAATAATCAAACAATAAACTAAATCTACATGATATAATTAGCTCAATTCGACTAACATTTCTTGTACATATATTGAAACATAATGTGATATACTATATGTCACTAGTCTGATATGTAGCAAGTTGGTACATCTTTAAGACCATCCGTAGTGGGGGGTTTTTGAGCGTTTTTTCTTCAAAAAACGCCCCCCACGCCCCACACCCCACATCCGCTCCCTGAGCGTTTTTTTTTAAAAAATGTCCAGAGCGTTCTTTTTTCCACGCGTGTTGTTCAATTGTTTGGCAATGACATGTATTCTTCTTTTTGTTTGGCCAATACCTTTTTTTATGATTTTCTTTAATTTAATTTTATTACACCCCTTTTAACATAATTCCCTACAATACCCACATCTCCAATACACCCATTTTAGAAAAACGCCCTATAATAACCCATTGCTGACTGTACTGCCAGATGACGTAAAACGCCCAAAAGTGAGGCATTATTTGTGTCTTCCAGACATTTCTTTAAATAAAAAATGACATTATTGTCACTCAATTAATGATAAAGTGGCATGGTTCTAGATTTCCTATTCAATAAATTGATGACTATTCAATGCATGCATCTTCCAATTTCCTCCAAATTTCGGTGGATCATATTAAGAGCATAATTTTATAATCTTTATCTACTTAAAACAAGGTTTTAAATGCTTGAGGAACTACTTTTCTACACATAATTGATACCATATGACCGATATCAAGAACAAAGAAGAATCAAGAATTAAAACACATCAATTTAATTTCAATCAGGTTTCGTCACATCAGATGTTTACAACTGATTGACTTTGATGCAAGTCGTTCCAATAGACACAATGGTTCCGTAAACCAACACAATTCTATGTTCTAAATCAGATGTTTACATCTGATCGACTTTTATGCAAGTCGTTCCAATAGACACAATGGTTCCGTGAACGAACACAATCCTATGTTCTAAATAATTTCTATTTACCAAGTTTACATATTGATCCCCTTAGCCTAATAACAATTACAATCCTGACACGAAGTATAACCATGGCTGCAAAAGTCAATAGGCGCTCTCTAATCGGAGTTGCAAAAGTCAAATGGCTACTTTGATTAAAACTTTAAAAAAAGTTGACTACTTTAAATTCTTATTTAAACATTGATCAAATGAACCAATCAGTATTTGACAAACGGCCTAAGCAGACATAAAGTGAAAAACTTCGCCGTCTTCACTCCTCTAAGACCAAGCGGTATGGGGGCCGGCTTAGGCTTGGCAAGGCCCGGCGCCGGTCCCCCACACCGCCCCCTAGCCCCGTCCCGTCCTTTCCGGCTGCCACCCGACGTTCTTCACGAGCCTCATTTTCAAACAATTAGCCGTTACCAACGGCTATAATTATTAAAAAAAATTCACTTTAAATATATACCCCTCATTTCATCCATTTTTTTATACCATTTCATCAATACTTCTCCCATTCTTCTCTCATTGTCATCCATTTTTATAAAAAACACTCCCCTTTTTTATACAATCATGAATCCATTCAACCCAAACAATCCCAACCAGAACAATCCCAACCCGAACAATCCCAACCCGAACCAACCTAACTTTATTTCGAGTCCCGCTTACATTCCGACTATGGATCCTTCGTGGGTGTCTCCACAATTTACGTTTTCGGGTTTCCAACAATCACCTAACGCCTTCTCCCAAATGTCCCAAATTCAACAAATGCAACAATACCAAGCACTCCAACAATTCATGCAACGCAACTCGGTTCAACTTGATCAATTCCAATCGCAACCGCCAACTTCCCAACCGCAACCCCCGGTTCAACTTGACGATGATGATGAAGAAGTCGTCCTCGAATCGCCACCTAAAAAACTCAAGCGCAAAAAAAAACAGGGAAGGGGAAGGCGGTTGAAACCGAACCCGACACCGCAAAAAAAGCGGTTCGAGAGCAAAGCCGAGACAGTGGACAAAAGTAGAGGAGGAGGCGCTAGCAATTGCGTATGTTAAGTCCTCAACTTGCCCGATTGTCGGTATGAACCAAAGTTTATTTTTTTTTAATTTAAATTTAAAAAGCTTTATTTTTTAGTTTTACTAATGCATTTTTTTTTTAATTTTAGGGAACAATCAAACGGGTTCAAGTTTTTGAAAGGCGACAACGAATAGATTTAACGAGCTTATGGGGCAAGGCCCGATGCGTGATATTGTGAACAACTGAGTGACTCAACTTAATTCATATTCATATATGATAAAATTCAAAGTGAATGAACACTGAATTCATTCATGATAAAATTATTTAGGGTATATTAGAATATGAGGTATGGGGCGGGGTTGTGGCATGGGTTGGGTACAAACGCCCAAGTTATCACCCCGGGTGGGCTTGGGTTTCGGCGTGGCCCCTTGGGCGGGGTTGTGGCGTGGGTTGGGTACAAACACCCAAGTCACCACCCCGGGTGGGCTTGGGTTTCGGCATGGCCCCTTGGGCGGGGGTTTCAGCCCGGGCGTTGGACGGGGCTATCAAGATGACATGGCGGGATCTCATTGGCCAAGACAAGTAGCCGTTTGGGCAAGCCGTTTGTCACACCCCGATTTCCACGTGTATCACCGGTGGGCCCGGTGGGGGATTACCGTGACGTAGTTGGCAACAATATAGTCAAACCACACAATTATATGAATGCACAGCGGAAGCAAAAAGATAAATATAATTCAACCTTTTGAATGTAATATCAAGTGTATTACAGAAGTCGAATTGTATCCACAGGGGATCAAAATAATAATAAAGTATTGTTCAGTCAGATACAGCATCAAGCTTGCGAGACTTATCACGATGCTAGGAAGCTACTACCAGCCAATTTCGTGTAGTACCTGCACTTAATCTTTTTGGGAAAATACGTCAGTTTACACTGGTAAATACGTTCAACTGACACATTTGAAAATGTTTATTAAAATTGATTTGAATGCACGAGGCACAAACTCTTTTATAACTTGGGAAAATTATTAAAATCTTGTGAACGAATTACATGTCCTTTTATGTGTTCAGTATCCCGGATCCTGTCCGGGTTAAAGATTAATAGACACACCACATTGCGTAAAACCGTAGTGTAAAAACCAACGGCTACGTCTTTTAATAATAATGATGTCGACATAATATACCGGGTGTACGCCTACACCGGGATGTCGAGGTCGTGGCCATTTCGTAAAATGATGCCAAGGATATCCGGGACAACGGTCATTAACCCCCCAAAGGCTTTTAAGTAACAAGACTGTTTAAATGAGCCGATCACATTATTCAATTAACCACCTAAGCGATGGAAGATATGATGCTCAATCAAGCGGTATTAATATACCGTATCCCAAGCTCGTATAAGGGAAAATAAGTTAAAGTATTTACCTTTGCAAGTATATTCCTTAATGGATTACGTCACAGATAGCTTTTACTGGGGCTCCTATTCTGGAACGAAGGTTTTAATTAACCTATTAGAATCCTAACGGGTCTTTATATTGGCCGTAGCCTAGACCGGTTGGTTCCGAAATATAAATACGGTTTAATCGCGCGAAAAGGCGAAAACCGAGAATGGAGTGTGATTCTGACCCAACAAGTTCAGAGACTTGTTTTATATCGGTTTAAGGTTCACACTCTGGATTTCGGGGTCAAAATAATATGGTTTGACCCATATCGGTTAATTTATGAAAACTAGTCTCATAAGCCGAATCGTGCGTGCAATAGGCGCAACGGTTAACCATGAGAGTCCTACGCTTATTTCCTAAGTCAATATGCCTTAAAGAGGTTGTGGTATCAGTAGGATACCTTCCGTGATGCCCATAACGAGTTTTAGTTAATATATCGCCCCGTAGGGGTTTTTCGGTCATTTTAAAGACTTTTAAAGAGCTTTTCGAGTTCTATAGGAAATCTGAGTTTCCCGAACAGTTTATAAAGTCTAAAATACTTTATTTATTATTTAAAATCAGTAGCAACTGGAATCGGGTCAAAATACCTTGTAGAACTCAAGTTTTGGCCGAAAAGGGCATATTCGGTATTTACCGAACCGTAGCCATAACCGCAGGCTATGAGCAAGGTAAAAATTATTAAAAATCTTTAAAATTCCAAAAATATTATTTTACAACAGTGGGTAAAAGTTTTGGTGACGAAATCTTGGTTTAGATAGGCGTTATGCTAATTGCGCCGTTTATTACAAAAGTTTACTTTAATTGCGCTTTTTAGCATAACTCTCATTCTAAACCTCGGATTGACGTGAAACTTTAAGGACATGCTTATAATTTAGTAAGCAAGGTTATGGTCCGTTCATGCGTCCGAAATACTCGTTTTATTTTAAAAAGGTCGTTACGGTCAACTTTTAGGCGATTAACGGAAATGCGTAAAAGACTCGGACAAATAATGAACCGGTCACAGAGGGTTATACCATCATGTAACCTGGTCCTGAGAGAGTCCTAAGGCATATCTATACCTCACTAAAACGGGTCAGAACTGAAGTCAAAGCAAAAGTCAAACTTTTGCGACATTCGGCTCCGAACCGGTTCAATATAGCAAATGACCGAATCAAACGAGCGTAAACATGTTTATAAACTTTATATCATGTTTTATGATCATCAAAACAGGTTTCATAGTATATACATTACAGATTATGCAAGATTCGCAAACATAGCTTTCTGTTGACTTTTTAAGCAAGCGTTTGACTCGATATTTGACATAGTTAGAGTGGTGATCATGGGGACCTCTTTCAGAGGTTTATTACCCACACAAATACCATCTCATAACTACTTTTGATTCGACAATCTACTGAACTATTTGTGAGTTATTGCAAAGTCAACCGTTGGTTACGACGGATTGACTTTTAAGCTAAATCTATAGAAATATGAAACCACAAAGGGGTAGACCACTTACAGAAGCTTAAGGCAAGGCTTAAGAACACAGAGGAAAGCTTGAGAGCTCCAAGAATGATCAGTAGTTGAGTTTTGAGGTGTGTTCTAAGTTGTGAACAAGTATGCCTATTTATAGTGCAAACCAAGCTCCAAGATCATCACACATTGGTCTACAAGTGACCATGGATGATGGGCAGGTGGCCTAGAGTGTTATAGGTCGAGTAGGGGGCGCCCATGCCTCATTTATTGGAGATTTGATCGTTCACAAGCTCAAAAGGCATAAAAATCCAAAGTTTCTGCATCTGGGCGTCCCACGCGGCCCGCATGGAGAAATCATGCACTTTCTACGCGGGCCGCCTGAGTTTTAAAAATCAGGCGCGTATATTAGGTGGCTCGCGGCCCGCCTCAACTTAACACTAAACCTTACGCGGCCCGCGAGAGGTTATGTTTTTAGAAATTTTAAATCTTTTGTAAAGATTATCAGAATCTGGTAATTAATAACGAAATCTTTCGTAATTATTAACCTGACCTTTCGGGTTTGAAGGGGTAACTTTGCGGTTTGACCCTCGGTTAATTACAATTAAGGGCCTTGTGTTATTTACCCGCATTATTAAGTCCCCGGTTAATTCATTAATTATTCGGAAAGCCTTAACTTTCATTGTTGACGCTTTTAACCCTTCTTATACGAATTCGATCATAACTTTCTCGTTTTAAATCGGAACTTCGCGAAATTTATATATTGCATTCTAGTGAGCGTATTATACTGTTACAAAGCCTTGGGAACGTAAAAGGGTCACTCAGAGGTATAATTAAACATGTTGACACAGTTAACCCCTGTAGCTTGTAATCTCTCACTTTCTTCCGCGTTTCGCTTCCGTACGATCCATGATTTATTCGTTTGAAGGTACAAGCACCACTTAGGGTTACTGATATTCGCTAATTTACACATACTTTAGTCCCCCGTTTTACCCCCATTTTATGCGTTTTCGGCCGTAAAACTGTCATTCGGATACTTAATTATCTACATTTTGGTTTACAGGCCTAAAACAGCATACCAGACGAGATGATACCAAAAACGAGGACTTTCCGGACAAAACGATGAAGCTGCGAAGATTCTGTGGAAAAAGACTGACCTGGGCGTTTGGCACGGTCATGCGGCCATATGCACGACCGTGCATATCCGACAAACCAAGAAGATCCGGCAGTGAACCAGGCGTGCAACTCACCGTGCAAGGCACTGAAGGCATGCCCGGTAAGGAACGACCGTTCCCGATCAAGAACGATCGTGCGGATCCGAGGTCAAACATAAACCCGGAAAAGAACGACCAAAGAACCGAGCGTGCAACTCAAACCTCGGAAAGGAACGGTCGTGCCAAGCCAAGAACGACCGTGCGTGACCGAAGACCAGTCAACGATCTGTGACGTCACGCAGTATGGTGGCCCACCACCAATAATGCTTAAAGTGCACGGTCGTGCGATCGGAAGAACGGCCGTGCGACTTCGAAAAAGCATTTAAACAGAACAGCACCATTTTAGTAGTAACTCTGGACATTTTGGGAGCTCTGCAGGCGATTTTGAGGCTCCGAAGGCTGCTGCTTTCACTCGGATTCAAGCCACATTGCCCGGTTTTGCTCATTTACTATCCAGATTCTCATTCTTATGCTTGTTTATGGTTTGGTTTCTCAAATCTTTCCATTATTTTGTTATGTTTCAAGCATTTAGACTGATTATTATGTATTATTGTAGCCTTTGGGCAAAAACACAACAATCCCTTGCTTGATTATAGCTATTAGTATGTCAATCTATGTTTGTAATGACATTTTGAAGTGTTTTCTATGATTATCTTTGATGATTAGTTTGCAACCTTGTTATTGATATTGATTTCTTGATTATAAGTAATTGTGTTGGATGATTGGTGCTTGGTTAGGTAAGATAGTTGCAAAATGAAGCTTATTTAATCATGTATTAGTAAACTTTTAATTTGGTTAACTAGTTTAACTTGGTTAAAATGTAGGCACCATGATACTCTAACGGGTTAGTGGTTTAATAAAATGCAATTATTATTAATCAAGAGAGCTTGCCCTCACGGAAGGACTCTAACGGGTTAAATGGTGTTGTTACGAATTCTTGCCATGATTTGTTAGCTTAGTTAGTAGTTTCGGCCAAAATTGCTATCTTGGTGAATTTATGTGCAAGATTTGTAAAATGAACTCGGTTGTGATTTAATCTAGTTTATGCTTGTCTCGGTGGTTGCATTGTGTTTATCGGTGTTGCTTTCCTTGATTAAGTGAGGTTAGAAAACTCCTAACGGATGACTAACTTATTTTTAGGAGATCTTCATAGACATTAATCAATTACACGTTAAAGAACAATTTTAGGTGGTTAAAGTGTGTTTATCGTTTTAACTTTCCGAATGATTGTCATGTTATTCCTGAAAGGGATACTAATTGTCTCGAAATGGAAAATTGACCGAATGCTTCTAGTGCCAAAACTGACTTAGTTGACATGCTGTGATTGTGTATTAAGCAAGGCTATTAATATATAATTTACTATGTTTTATAAGTATTTATTTATGCTTATTTTAGTTTGATTAAAACCAAAACAACGTATGTTTTTACCGGTAATTTAATGGCAAAGGTCTAGTATTATTTCTCCGCCCATTTCCGTGGATCGATACTTGGTTCTTACCGATACTTTACTACATATATGACGGGGTACACTTGCCCTTTTGTGTGTGTTTTGATGTAAAAGTAATAATCACTTTTATAAATTTAAAACCAATTCGTGTGTAATTTCATTGTAAAAATATGTGTAGTCACGCACGTACCAAGTTTTTGGCGCCTTTGCCGGGGAGTGGCGAGTTTTAGGAACGACCCGAGTCATTGTGTTATCGGTGTATATACTTGTTAATATTTGTGTATACTTTCGTGATTATTTATTCGTTGATTTATCTGTTAATATTTCTTGTTTTTAATTTAATTTATTCGTTTTCATGATTGTTTTGTACACTTGTAAATTTTTATTCTATTTATTTGTTCGAATCCGGATTTATTTATTCATTTATTCTTTGAGTTTTCGGCTCTTAAGAATCATTCTTGTACTAGCCGATTCGATTATTTTCGTTGCTTTAATTTTTATAAAAATTTCGGCCCATTTTCGGATTTTTATAAATTTTACAGCTTATATTTATACATATTCTGCTTTTATTTAGCAAAAAAAAAAAAAAAAACAGCATTATTTTATTAATAAAATATTCATTGTGTCAGTTTTTCGTTTGCAGGTTGATGTCCTCAACTCCCGTACCCGCTATTGCTGAGCCGACTGACGAACCAGCGCATAATCTTAGAAGAAGTAGGAGGCTGCGCGAAAGGTCACTCGTCGTTGCACAACGCATTGCAAATGCAATTGACGAGCCGGTGATTATCTCTGAAGACGAAAGCTTAGAGGACGAGGAGAGAGTCGTCATGGCGGACGACGACCGACCATTGAATGAAACAAATCAGCCCGGAAGGGCAGGCCTGGAGCCGAGTATCCTTCAGCCCACTATAGATGCACCTAATTTTGAAATTAAATCTAGTGTTATTAACATGTTGCAGAATTCGGTGCAGTTCTACGGACGTGAGCATGAGGATCCCGGGAGGCATATCGCTGCTTTTCTTGCTATTTGTTCGACATTTAGGATGACTGGTGTTTCAGAGGACGCAATTCGGTTGAGGTTGTTTCCGTTTTCGTTACGTGACAAAGCTAGAGCTTGGCTTATGTCACTTCCTGCCGGGTCCATCAGGACCTGGAATCAGTTGGCGGAGCAGTTTATGCAGAAATATTTTCCACCTGAGAAAACGAACAAACTACGGAACCGGATTGTTTCCTTTCGCCAAGACGAGGGCGAGTCGTTGCATGCAGCTTGGGAGAGATTCAAAGATTTGTTGATTGATGTGCCACATCACGGCTTCTCCAAGCGACAGCTGGTTTTGACGTTCTATCAGGGGCTCAACTATAACACGCAGGAGCGATTAGACGTGAACGCGGGCGGCGATCTTGGAACTAAGACTCTGACTGAAGCGTATGATATTATCGAAAAAGCTGCGTTGAAATCCAGCTCGCGTCGGGATGGAGATAGAGGTCGGGCAACATCATCATCATCTCGCTCAGGAGTTCATGCTGTAGACGATTACACGGCCATTACTGCACAACTCTCGGCTCTTACATCGAGATTCGACAAGTCCCAGATGATTGCGCATGCTGGCTCGGGATGTGACCAGTGCAGAGTGTCACACGAGCCTGGGGCATGTTTTCAGGGAGTCGTATATGAGGGCCAGGAAGAGGTAGATTTTGTGAGTAATCAAGTGAGGCCGCAGAACAACCCGTACAGCAACACCTATAATCCCGGATGGAGAAATCACCCAAATTTTGGGTGGCGAGCGAATGCAGGAAATCAGAACCCATTGGGGTTCACTCAGCGTGCTCCAGCGCCTCAGCAGGGTCAGCAGTACCAGCAGTACAATCAACCCTACCAGCAGCGTCCATATTCGTACCAGAATCAGGGCACTGGGAGTAGCTCCCAGCAGCAGGCCCCTCAGTCTAGTTCCAAGCTGGAGGATATGATGGCTCAGCTTCTCTCTAGCTCTGAAAAACGATACCAACAAAGCGAGGATCGTTTTCTGGCTAACGAGGGAGAAATGAGGAGTCAGAAGGCCTCGATTCAGAATATCGAGAATCAGGTTGGTCAGCTGGCACAGATGATGTCCAAAAGGCCCCCAGGCGGTCTTCCGGGTAATACAGAACCAAACCCGGGCGGACAGAGGGATGTGAATGCTGTGATGACCATGAGTGGAAAAACTACCGGACCCGTCATATCGGACTCAGTACCGATCACTGAAGCGGTCCCGACTGACACACCGGACGAGGTGCAAGCCAGGCTACGCCCAGCAAGTACAGCACAAGTCCAGGAGCCGGTCAAAGATTACACTCCTCCGGTACCTTATCCAGGCAGGCTGAAGAAGCAGAAGAATGAAGAACAATACGGTAAGTTCCTTGAGTTGTTTAAGCAACTACACATCAATATACCGTTTGTTGAAGCCTTGGCCCAGATGCCAAAGTATGCGAAATTCCTTAAGGATATCCTCTCAAATAAACAGAAGCTCGAGGATATATCGTGTGTGGTGATGAATGAGACTTGTTCCGCCGTTCTGCAAAACCGTCTGCCCACGAAAATGGGAGATCCTGGTAGTTTCACGCTCCCGTGTTTGATTGGAAACATGTCTGTTAGCCATGCGTTAGCTGACTTGGGAGCGAGTATTAACCTGATGCCGTATAAGGTTTTTACTAAACTGGATCTGGGTGAGCCGTCACCCACTAGGATGAGCATTCGGTTGGCAGATCGCTCAATAAAGTATCCGCGCGGATTTGTGGAAAACATGCTTGTAAAAATCGATAAATTTGTTTTCCCCGTGGACTTTGTTATCCTTGACATGGATGAAGATTCAAGGGTACCTTTGATACTTAGACGTCCTTTCCTCAATACAGCGAGGACGATTGTTGATGTGGCAGCTGGCCAAATCACGCTCCGAGTGAATGATGAGCACGTGACATTCGATATCAAAAGATCGATGCAGCATCCGCAATGTCACGATGACAAGCTTTATTACGTCGACATTGTCGATGCATGTGTGTGCTCTCATTTTCAAGGTACTTTTGACGAGATTGATTCGGACACACGTCTGTCGTGTGGGGACCTGATTGGCATTACGCAGGAGGGCCACGATTTCGAGCAGCCAGTCTATCAGATTGGTGACGATGGTTCCCAGAGTCCGGAGAGATTTCTTGAAATTGACCATGTGAAAAAGGGGGAAACAGAGCCTTCGGTTGATGATCCGACGCCTTTGGAGTTGAAAGAACTCCCGCCACATCTCGAGTACGCATTTCTAGACAAGGAGCGTCGCCTACCGGTCATAATTTCAGCATCTTTGGAAAAGGATGAGAAAATTCGGCTTCTCGAGGTTCTGAGACTTCATAAGAGAGCCATTGCATGGAAAATCATGGATATCAAGGGCATCAATCCTTCTTTTTGTACTCACAAGATTCTGATGGAAGACGAGTACAAACCATGTGCGCAGCATCAGAGACGTTTAAATCCAAATATGCAGGACGTGGTGAAGAAGGAGGTGATTAAATTGTTGGATGCCGGCATGATTTATCCTATTTCTGACTCTGTATGGGTGAGTCCGGTGCAGGTTGTACCTAAGAAAGGTGGTATGACTGTAGTTTCAAATGATAGGAATGAACTAATTCCTACCCGTACCGTCACTGGGTGGCGAGTTTGCATTGACCACCGCAAGCTCAATGATGCTACTCGCAAGGATCACTTCCCGCTTCCATTCATCGACCAGATGTTGGAACGTCTGTCGGGGAAGTTGTATTACTGTTTCCTTGACGGATTCTCTGGGTACTTTCAGATTCCTATCGCTCCTGAGGATCAGGAGAAGACTACCTTTACATGCCCCTTCGGCACATTCGCCTACCGGCGGATGCCTTTTGGGTTGTGTAATGCACCAGCAACCTTCCAGAGATGCATGGTTGCAATTTTCCATGACATGATCGAAGATTCCATGGAGGTTTTCATGGATGATTTTTCGGTATTTGGGGATTCCTTCGATCACTGCTTGGAAAATTTGAGGAAGATGTTGAAGAGGTGTGAGGAGACGAATCTGGTCCTGAACTGGGAGAAATGCCACTTCATGGTGAAGGAGGGCATAGTTCTGGGACACAAGATTTCGCATGCTGGTATGGAGGTCGACCCAGCCAAAGTGGATATCATTTCACGACTTCCGCCTCCCACCTCTGTTAGAGCGATACGGAGCTTTCTCGGTCATGCCGGGTTCTATCGGCGATTCATTAAAGATTTTTCAAAAATCGCCAGACCCATGACCCGTCTGTTGGAGAAAGACGCTCCGTTCATATTCGGAGATGATTGCTTGAGAGCCTTTGACCTTCTCAAGCAAAAGTTGATTGAGGCCCCTATTTTAGTTGCACCAGACTGGAGTTTGCCGTTTGAGATTATGTGCGACGCGAGTGATTACGCCATAGGGGCCGTTCTGGGTCAAAAGAGAGAAAAGCACTTTCACCCGATCTATTATGCGAGCAAAACTCTTCACGACGCTCAAGAGCATTATACCACGACTGAAAAAGAGCTCTTGGCGGTCGTTTTCGCATTTGACAAATTTAGATCGTACTTGGTGCTTTCGAAAACCGTTGTGTATACTGATCACACAGCCATCCGATATCTCTTCAGCAAGCAGGACGCTAAGCCACGTCTGATCAGGTGGATCTTGTTGCTGCAGGAGTTTGATATTGAGATTCAAGATAAAAAGGGTGCGTTGAATGTAGCGGCTGACCATCTATCTCGGTTAGAGCATGGAGACATCGTGGACGCGCGTTGGGATTCCATAAATGACAACTTCCCACACGAGTCTTTGATGAGTGTTGAGATATGCGATGAGTTGCCATGGTTCGCTGACCTTGCGAACTACCTTGCTTGCGGGATTCTGATTAAAGGGTTGACTCACCAGCAAAAGAGGAAATTCTTTTCGGATGTCAAGCACTACATTTAGGATGACCCTTACTTGTTTCGGGTTGGTGCTGATCAGGTGATTAGGAGATGTGTTTCAGGGAAGGAGGCAACCGACATTCTGCGCCACTGTCACGAGGGACCTACCGGAGGCCACCATGGAGCCAACTTTACCGCCAAGAAAGTATTGGACTCTGGGTTTTATTGGCCGACTATATTTCGTGATGCGCAGAGCTGGGTTAGAGCGTGCGATGCGTGCCAGAGAGCGACAAATATATCGGCACGTGATGAAATGCCTCAGACCTGGATTCAGGTTTGTGAAGTCTTTGATATCTGGGGGATAGACTTCATGGGACCATTTCCCCCCTCACGAGGTAATAAGTACATCCTGGTCGCGGTTGACTATGTATCGAAGTGGGCGGAGGCACAGGCCTTGCCCACCAATGATGCCAGGGTGGTCGTAAGATTTTTGAAAAGCTTATTTGCCCGGTTCGGCGCTTCGAAAGCGCTTATCAGTGACAGAGGGACGCATTTTTGCAATACTCAGCTCGAGAGAGCTTTGTCCCGTTACGGTGTGCATCACCGTCTATCCACGCCCTATCATCCACAGACAAGCGGGCAGGTGGAAGTCACGAACCGGGGGCTGAAAAGAATCCTTGAGCGGTCAGTAGGTGCAAACCGCAAGGATTGGTCAGATAAGCTTGATGAAGCGTTGTGGGCCTTCCGTACGGCTTACAATACGCCTATTGGGACTACTCCCTTTAGGCTTGTTTACGGAAAGGCATGCCATCTACCGGTTGAGCTGGAACATAAAGCGATGTGGGCGCTAAAGACCGCAAATCTGGACCTAAAAGCCGGAGGTGAAGCCCGGTTCCTCCAGATTCACGAGTTGGAAGAGTTGCGACAGCGCGCTTATGAGAACTCCGTGTTGTACAAGGAGCGCACGAAGAGATTGCATGATAAACGCTTGAAGGACCACAAAGAATTCCAAGCAGGCGATCTCGTTCTTCTTTACAACTCGCGGTTGCGTTTATTTCCCGGAAAGCTCCATTCACGTTGGACAGGCCCATACACGGTTAAAGAGATATTTCCGTATGGGACTGTCGCAATAGAGAACGCGGACGGCGTTATTTTCAAAGTAAATGGGCATCGCTTGAAGTTATACGTTGCCGGGCCGACAGAGTCGGTAATGGAGGTCATTGAGCTCCAAACCCCGCACACATCATAAGTGTGGGGAGGAGAGAGTCTACGCTGCTGACTCGTGGATCAAAAATGCAGCAAGAGCGTATTTTGCGCTTTAGGGGTAGTTTAGTCATTTAGGATTTATTTTCTAGTTTTAGCGTAATTTAGGTTAGTTAGGTAGTTTCCGATAGTTTGTACAGTTTCTATTCGTGCCGAGCGAGGGTTCTATGTTGCAATATTGTTAGAACAGTTGGTGTGTCGAAAAAATGGCGAAAAACGGCCAAAACAGTTGCTGGAAATGCATTCTGCAGAAAATTCTGATCTGCAGCTGATGCACGCCCGTGCCAGTATCCGCACGACCGTGCGTTTTCGAGGATCAGGCACGATGGGTCGCACCCTCGGTGCATCACCGAGGAAAATGAAAGACGTCGGTTTCGCACGACCGTGCCAGTATCCGCACGACCGTGCGGCAGGCTGAGGGCATTTTTGTCATTTTGCACATTATATATACCCTCATCTGCAGAAAAATCTATCATTCGCGAACCCTAGCAACTGCAGCCGTTCCAGAATGGTTTTTACACCAAATCGCACGATTCTTCGCACGATCTCGCACCCAACTTCGCACGGTACGTCTCTAGTGTTAGATTTCTTGTTTTCCCACTTTCTAGGTTAGATTTATTCCGATTCTTCAAGGAAATTTTTAGGGTTCTCTTCATAAACAAATCGAAACCCTAACCCTTGTTGAATCGAAGTATCGTGAACACCCGGTTGACTTTCAGACCCCTGTTGACCCAATGCTTGTTAAATTTTTTATAGAAATCAGGTTGTTCTAAGTACAGGGGTCGAAAACTGCAGAAACTGAATGGCACGGTCGTTCCTCAGGTGGAACGGACGTGCATTTCCTACTTTTTCATAATTTCTGCTGTTGATCGGTGATGCACGGTAGTGCAACGGGTTGTCCGACGTTGCACGGTCGTTCCGCTTAAGGAACGGTCGTGCGTGTCCGACAATCACTGGGCTTGACTGTTAGTTTTCGGATATGCACGACCGTGCATATCGATGCACGCTCGTGCCATTTGCCCAGTTCAGTTGGACAGAAGCTTCATAAATTGCTGCTCGGCTGTTTTCAATTCCATTTTCTCCTGTTTCTGTCTTTCTAACAATGTTCCCCATTACAGATGAATCATCCCTTCCTACAGTTCGATCCTAACAACGAGCGTGAAGCTTTGTGCATTCCAAAAAGGGACGAGTTATGGGCCCGGAGGGGGCAATTCGGAGTCCCTAGATGGCTTGATTGGGAAGTTATGCAAGAACTAAATCAATACGACCGTTTAGAAAATATGATGAGTCGTCCACTTATAAATCTGGTCGGTTGCAACCGACCCGTGTACTTGGAGCTTACCATAGAGTTCTTTGCATCATATGCCTATGAGAAGCCAGTTGCTGCTCGTAGACCCAAATTCCGCCACAAGGAGCGGATAGCTTTCCGATTGTGTGGTAAATGGCACCGGTGGTCGGTTGGTTGTCTGGGAAGAAGACTTGGTATTTACACTAGGGAAGACATGGATGATGCCAGTGTCTTCACAGAGCAGTTCACTTTCCCGTCTGATGCAGCAAGGGATGAGTTTTGGGCTGCAAATGCTGTTGGGGACCCATACAACCCAAGGATGTCAAAGGCCTCACGACTTAGAGACCCTCTGGTGCGGGTGATGCACCATGTGTTTAGCCACACTATATGCGGGCGCATGGACAGTCTTGGTAACTGTCCAACACCAGATCTGATTTTTCTTTACGCATTGGTGGAGAAGGCGCCAATTAATTTAGCGGCGCGTATGGCTGAATACTTTGTGAAGAGCTCAGGAAGGACCCCTAACAGTCAGATACATGGCGGTCAATATGTGACCGAACTTGCATACAACGAACATCTCATGACTGACGAGGTACTTCAGAGTCTCACCCTGATTACTGAGGGAGTGCATTTGACATCAGGTCGCTGAAGGCGATGGGGGTTATTGTCGAGACTGATCACGGGGATAGGTTGAGGGGGCTGAATAATGAGGTCTGGGACCTGTTACCCCCGCTCCCAGCAGAGGAAGAGGAAGAAGATGTAGAGATGCACGAGCAGCACCAGCCACACACACCGCCACACCAGCCGCAGCACCACGAGTTCCACCAGCATCAGGATTGGCCTGAATTTTATCAGCAGTTCCAGCAAATGCGGGTCACGCAGGAACAACATGGTACGTATATCGATCAGATCAGGACCAGTCAGGACCAGATCCGGGCCAGTCAGGATCAGCTGCGGACCAGTCAGGATCAGCTGAGGCAGAGCCAGGAGAGCTTGTATCAGGGGGTGAGTGCCGGGTTTTCGTACCTATTTGGGGAGATGCGCCATGCATATCCCAACTACTTCCAGAACCCTCCAGAGTTCCCACCGTGGAACCCTCCTGGTTACGGTGGTGCGGGCCCGTCCTTTACGAGACACGATGACGATGATGACGAGTAGGAGTTGGCGGTGATGATCGTGGTGGCTTTTATATTAGTATTTGTTATTTCGGGTGTTATTTTTGCATACTATTTCCAACACCCTCGGATTGTTTTTGTATTTTAAAACATTTTACTTTTTGTTATGTCTTTGTTTGAACTAGTAGTATTTATGTACATTATGGTTTATTTCTGTTTATTCTGTTACTGTTCTGTTATGCTGTACCATATGACATATTTGCAGATTGTGGCTATCAAGTCTTTGGCCGGAGCATATGACAGACGCAGCTTTGGAAGCCTCGATTCATCAGATATCATCTTGAGGGGAGTATTATTATCCTTTTTCTCTATATTTCGGGTTTCGCATTGGGGACAATGCGAAGTTCAAGTGTGGGGAGGGGGTTAACTTTGTTAACTTTGTTTGTCCTCTAAAAAAAAAAATCATCAAAAATCAGAAAAATCACTCAAAAAATACCTGTATTTTGTATATATTTTAGTAAATAAACCGGTTGGTTGTGTTTTAGAAAGCTTCGGACTTGATAAAAACTCGACAAGCAAAATATTTTTGAAAAAGGAAACCGGAAAGCGTGACAAACAAAGAAAGACTTACATGATAGTTTTCACACTTTTACCCATTCCATCCGTTACGTGAGCATATTTGAGCCTATTGTTATATATTTGATCATTTCGGATATAGGAGTGAGCCGGATGTTATGTGTAATTTAGAATTTGTCACTAGTATGCTTGTTAAGACCATGAACTTGTGAATTCGTGTAAAAGTGATAGAGGCACTTAGATTACCCCTTTGTTGTAAGCCTTGTTCTTTGTGTTGTGCTTCCCGTTCACCTTATATTACCCTTTAGGATTAACCATGTCGAGCCTTCCCGTTTACCTTTGTTTACCCACATTATCGCCCACTTAGCCAAATTTAGCCTTTGTATGTTTTAAACCCTTTTTAGTGTTGAAACTCGGATAAAATAATCGTTTAACTAGCATTTGTTTCGGTTTATTGTATAGTTATTTAAAAAAAAAAAAACAAAAAAACACACAACCCAGAAAATAAAACACCCTAAAATAGGGTGAAGTTGATAGAAATCGAGCAATTTTGAATGCTTAAATGTTAAAATTTCGTTGATAAGCTCGATTGCGCTTTAGTCGCCTTTTTAAGGCATTTGTATGTATAGTTGTATTATGTTCTTGCTAGTTAAACGCTAAAACCGAGTTTTAACCATTTTCGCCACTTTAAATGTCTACTTCCATACCCTTCGCCCAAGCCTAACGTTACAACCCGTAAAGACCTCTTGATTTACACTTATTTGCATGTTAGTTGGTGGAGACGAGATCTTATGACAAGCTTATGATATTGCATATTTCATTGACGTGGCATTGAGTGTTTGCACATACACATTTTATGTATGTTTCATAAATAAAACCGAGTGTGTGTGAATATTGTGAGTCGTGTGAAGATTAACATGTTGAGTCAATTAAATGTGAAGTCACGGCTTTTTGGTTGTCGCTATTATAATTGCATATGCTTGTTGGGTTTGAGTCTTTTGATGATGTCTCTCGACAAACCGGCCAACCGTTTATAGTAGTTTTCAATAAAATAGTGTGTAAATTATCGTACTTGTTTCTTTCCGTCTTTTATTGCTTTTTAGTTCTGCTTGCTTGAGGACAAGCAAGGTTCAAGTGTGGGGAGATTTGATATTCGCTAATTTACACATACTTTAGTCCCCCGTTTTACCCCCATTTTATGCGTTTTCGGCCGTAAAACCGTCATTCGGATACTTAATTATCTACATTTTGGTTTACAGGCCTAAAACAGCATACCAGACGAGATGATACCAAAAACGAGGACTTTCCGGACAAAACGATGAAGCTGCGAAGATTCTGTGGAAAAAGACTGACCTGGGCGTTTGGCACGGTCATGCGGCCATATGCACGACCGTGCATATCCGACAAACCAAGAAGATCCGGCAGTGAACCAGGCGTGCAACTCACCGTGCAAGGCACTGAAGGCATGCCCGGTAAGGAACGACCGTTCCCGATCAAGAACGATCGTGCGGATCCGAGGTCAAACATAAACCCGGAAAAGAACGACCAAAGAACCGAGCGTGCAACTCAAACCTCGGAAAGGAACGGTCGTGCCAAGCCAAGAACGACCGTGCGTGACCGAAGACCAGTCAACGATCTGTGACGTCACGCAGTATGGTGGCCCACCACCAATAATGCTTAAAGTGCATGGTCGTGCGATCGGAAGAACGGCCGTGCGACTTCGAAAAAGCATTTAAACAGAACAGCACCATTTTAGTAGTAACTCTGGACATTTTGGGAGCTCTGCAGGCGATTTTGAGGCTCCGAAGGCTGCTGCTTTCACTCGGATTCAAGCCACATTGCCCGGTTTTGCTCATTTACTATCCAGATTCTCATTCTTATGCTTGTTTATGGTTTGGTTTCTCAAATCTTTCCATTATTTTGTTATGTTTCAAGCATTTAGACTGATTATTATGTATTATTGTAGCCTTTGGGCAAAAACACAACAATCCCTTGCTTGATTATAGCTATTAGTATGTCAATCTATGTTTGTAATGACATTTTGAAGTGTTTTCTATGATTATCTTTGATGATTAGTTTGCAACCTTGTTATTGATATTGATTTCTTGATTATAAGTAATTGTGTTGGATGATTGGTGCTTGGTTAGGTAAGATAGTTGCAAAATGAAGCTTATTTAATCATGTATTAGTAAACTTTTAATTTGGTTAACTAGTTTAACTTGGTTAAAATGTAGGCACCATGATACTCTAACGGGTTAGTGGTTTAATAAAATGCAATTATTATTAATCAAGAGAGCTTGCCCTCACGGAAGGACTCTAACGGGTTAAATGGTGTTGTTACGAATTCTTGCCATGATTTGTTAGCTTAGTTAGTAGTTTCGGCCAAAATTGCTATCTTGGTGAATTTATGTGCAAGATTTGTAAAATGAACTCGGTTGTGATTTAATCTAGTTTATGCTTGTCTCGGTGGTTGCATTGTGTTTATCGGTGTTGCTTTCCTTGATTAAGTGAGGTTAGAAAACTCCTAACGGATGACTAACTTATTTTTAGGAGATCTTCATAGACATTAATCAATTACACGTTAAAGAACAATTTTAGGTGGTTAAAGTGTGTTTATCGTTTTAACTTTCCGAATGATTGTCATGTTATTCCTGAAAGGGATACTAATTGTCTCGAAATGGAAAATTGACCGAATGCTTCTAGTGCCAAAACTGACTTAGTTGACATGTTGTGATTGTGTATTAAGCAAGGCTATTAATATATAATTTACTATGTTTTATAAGTATTTATTTATGCTTATTTTAGTTTGATTAAAACCAAAACAACGTATGTTTTTACCGGTAATTTAATGGCAAAGGTCTAGTATTATTTCTCCGCCCATTTCCGTGGATCGATACTTGGTTCTTACCGATACTTTACTACATATATGACGGGGTACACTTGCCCTTTTGTGTGTGTTTTGATGTAAAAGTAATAATCACTTTTATAAATTTAAAACCAATTCGTGTGTAATTTCATTGTAAAAATATGTGTAGTCACGCACGTTAGTTACTATACAGTATATTTACCCTTGTTTGACATTTATAATCCTCGAATTTATATACTTTCAAGGTTTGTCAATATTAGTCCTTTATTTAATATCAATGCCACGTGTAAACAAATGACACGTGTTAACACATCATTGGAAACAAAAATTCGAGGTGTTACACCGTTGGCCAACGGCTATGTGTTTAAAAAAAATATTCACTATAAATACTCACACTTCTATTCATTTTTTTACCACAACTACTCCACCTCTTCTATAATCATCCCTATCTTATTTTTTAAAAAAAATCTCATCCAACCACAATACGAAAAATGAATCCTCATAATCGTGGTTTTGACCCGAACAATCCGTGGGCATTCCAAGAAACACCTAGCCCAGCATCCAATCGTCCAATTGCTCCCTTTTTAATACACTCCAAGATGCCGGATATGGCTGGTTACGCATCGTTTATCTCGAATCGTTTGAAGAATGATGTCGGTAGAAAACATCAATGCGTTTCGCGCAACGCACGTCATTGAAAAACACTAGTTGTAATAAAAATAGATGTTGGGATTTTTTGTTTTGTCTAACAAGGACAAAACCTAGAGATCTCGATCAAAAGAAGTCCGGTCTCTTCCGATGAAATGATTAACCCATTTATGTGGTTACCGCCAAATTGCATCATGGCATGTAGTGGAATGTCAATACCACCAAGTTCTACAAGAATAGAGATCATTGGTACATAATTGGTATATAAGCATGTAAATGAACCGAACTTGTTTGTGTTAACTTTTATTACACATGTAATAGTTGGATTCCCATAAGGGGGGTTTTCTCATATTTATTGGGTTTTCTCCTGAATTGGTGTATAGGTATCATGTCTAGTGAAGATGGATATGATCGGGTGGTGATAAAATTCAAAATGAATGAACAGTGAATTCATTCATTATATGATAAAATTATTTAGGGTATATTAGAATATGAGGTATGGGGCGGGGTTGTGGCGTGGGTTGGGTACAAACGCCCAAGTTACCACCCCGGGTGGGCTTGGGTTTCGACGTGGCCCCTTGGGCGGGGTTGTGGCGTGGGTTGGGTACAAACGCCCAAGTTACCACCCCGGGTGGGCTTGGGTTTCGGCGTGGCCCCTTGGGCGGGGTTGTGGCGTGGGTTGAGTACAAACACCCAAGTCACCACCCCGGGTGGGCTTGGGTTTCGGCGTGGCCCCTTGGGCGGGGGTTTCAGCCCGGGCGTTGGACGGGGCTATCAAGATGACATGGCGGGATCTCATTGGCCAAGACAAGTAGCCGTTTGGGCAAGCCGTTGGCCAACGGCTATGTGTTTAAAAAAAAGAGTGAATTGCAATTTTTGTCCTTTATCTTTAGGCCATTTTGCAAGTTTTGTCCTTTATGTTTAAATTTGACGAGTTTTGTCCTTTATGTTTGAAAATCAAGCACGTTTTACCCTTTAGGGCAAAACGTGCTTGATTTTTAAGGACAAAACGTGCTTGATTTTTTGAACATAAAGGACAAAACGTGCTTGATTTTTAAACATAAAGGACAAAACGTGCTTGATTTTTAAGGCCCAAAGGGTAAAACGTGCTTGATTTTCAAACATAAAGGACAAAACTCGTCAAATTTAAAGATAAAGGACAAAACTTGCAAAATGGCCTAAAGATAAAGGACAAAACTTGCAATTCACTCAAAAAAAAATTATTCACTATAAATACTCACACTTCTATTCATTTTTTTACCACAACTACTCCACCTCTTCTATAATCATCCCTATCTTATTTTTTTAAAAAATTCTCATCCAACCACAATACGAAAAATGAATCCTCATAATCGTGGTTTTGACCCGAACAATCCGTGGGCATTCCAAGAAACACCTAGCCCAGCATCCAATCGTCCAATTGCTCTCTTTTTAATACACTCCACGATGCTACATATGGCTGGTTACGCATCGTTTATCTCGAATCGTTTGAAGAATGATGTCGGTAGAAAACACCAATGCGTTTCGCGCAACGCGCGTCATTAAAAAACACTAGTTTAGAAAAACAAGGGAACATGAAAATCAATTAGTTGGAAACCTAATTGTGAACAAATACTCATTTAAATTATATTTTTTCTTTTTAATTTTTTTAGTTGAATTTTTATTCCAATCACCAAGTCAAATTTAAATTAATTTAAATTTCATATTTAATGTGCTACTTGTTTTTGAATTCAACCAAATATTTTAATTCAAGTTTTCACTAAAAAGTAAAATTGTTGAGTTTAGTTCTTAAGAAGATTTGATGAATATAAATATAACTAAATGTTATTTTAATACAAACTTATCTTATGCAAAATACTAAGAGAAAATCACCGATATAAACATTGACCAGCCCCATTTGCCAAAATAAATATTGATCACGTCTACGGTAGACTCGATACTAAAAACAAGGTCACTTTGGTGTTTACTGTAGATACATTTGTCCAAGCGAATAAATTGTTGACACATGGAACTATAAAATGTTAGAGACTAAGAGACGCAATTATTGCGCCATTGCATCTTCTAGCTTCCAACAATCTATAGTTCCACATGTCAACAATTTATTCGCTTAGATTAATGCGCCTACAATGGATGCAAAAGTGACCTCGTTTTCAGTGTTGCGTCTACCATAGACGCAATCAATTATTGGGTGAGAGTGGAGTCGGGACCAGGTAGGTGGACACGGCGTATCCCTTAACTTTGTGTCTACTCATGCACTTGTTAGATGTTGACTAATCCATTTGTTCAGTGTTAATCCATGTTTAGTACTAAACACCACTCAAACATGATACTTTAGAGAATCATGCGATGTTAATATGAAAATAGAAAGGATAATATTAATGACAACCTTTTGATTAATGACAACCTTAGATAACAAATTGTTAAATTCATAACTTTTTTAAGGGCCGATGAATTACGTGCAGGGCAATACGGGCTTTATTATGAACCATGGCCCATGTAGATAGTACAAACTTTTGCTGAACGGATGAGCCCATACCATGGGGTAGAAGTGCACAAAAAACCCAAACCCGAACCCGAACTCGAAAAGAAACCTTGACCCGGATTTTATAAAAACCAGGTATTGTAAACCCGAACCGTTGTGAGAACCCGAACCCAGGTTTTTATCAACCCGATTTATACCCAGGTTTTATCTATACCTAGGTTTTGTTAACACCCGTACCCGGGGTTTTTAATACCGCGCTAGGTTTTTTGATACCCGATTCATGTATGCAATTTTATGATATGTAATCTTGTAACCAATGTTGCAGAAATCGCGCATAGGCGGTGATTAAACGCTCATCGGAAGTCTGCCGCCTGGATTTTGGCAAATCGGTCAAACTAGGCGGCAGTGGTCAAAATCGGTCAAAATCAAGGAAAATCGGTCAAAAAACAGAGCTAATTGGTCAAAATTGGACCAAGTCAATCTACTCGAATGAGTTCTTACCTTGTTTGGAACCAAAATTGGGGCTAGGGTTTCTTTCCTCTGCGCGCCATGTCTGATGAGGAGGGGAAGAGCGGCGTATAATGAAAGAGATGGTGGGTTATGTTTAATTAAGTTTGGGTATTTTAACATTTAACCCCCTTTATCTTTTACAACTTTACATATGGTTCCCAAACTTGTAAATTTGTATATAAAAAATACAAAGTTAACTATATATTTAGATAATTTTGTAAAAATATACATAAAAAGTCCATTCCGATTAATCCCTATTAACCCCGATTAATCCCTAGGCGGTACCTCACCGCCCGACTAGCGCCTTCTACAACATTGCTTGTAACAAACCAATACCCGGTCATACCCGTACCCAAATATATACCTGAATCCGGGTATCAAAAAAATGTTTTTTATACGCTAAAATCATGAGATCAACCCCATAAAATTTCGGTTAAGCCCTCAATCACCCCCGATCCACACTAAACGGGTGACACTAGTCGAAGCCACTTCCAGAGTAAGATTTCAACAAGAAAAACACAACCAAAATCCCACAATTTAAGAGTCATGGTAAAAGCATCCCAAAGCTAAATGTCAAACATTAAAATGTAACAACCACCACAAAGAAGAAACGATACGATACTCGCGTTCCTCATGTCTTGCACATTAACCGGTTCAGCAATAATAAAACTAAAAAACAAAAACATAGTAGATAGTAAACGATAAAACTCTAGCCCGCTTCAAAACAAGAGATTGCAGTCTGCTTCTTTTAGTCATCAAATAAGCCAAATAATCCCTGCAAATCAAAACACAATCAAATATGTCAACAAATATTTGTCAAACATGTTAAGTTTGACACAATAATACTAATAGTAAAAGAAAAGGTTACCTCTTCAGCAGACTCCTCGTCTTCTTTTTCCTCTTTCTTTGGCTCTTCGGCAGCGGCTGCAGGTGCTGCATCACCACCGCCACCAACTGCAGCTGCAGCGGCAACTGCAACACCGCCACCAGAAGGAACTGAAGCCAGCCGCTCCCTTCCGGATGCAATGAGTTCAGTGATGTCTTTTCCCTTTACTTGAGACAACAGCAGCTCAATTTTGTCATCATCAGCGTCTGCTCCAACTGCAATTTAGCATTGTTAGATAAAAGAACTAGAAAATTTGTAAAAGTATACAAACTAACAAAATATAAAACACCAATAAAAAATAAGTGCAGTTCTCGTATATACAATTTAAATGCCGGCTTGTAAACAGGTCAAGTTCACATGATCTCAAACGTGACGTGTATTCAAATGTTGAAACAAACATGACCCGTTTAAACCGAAAAAAATTATTTGTATATTTATGAAATATTCTTTACGATTCCAAACTTAATTTTTAAAATATAAATATAAAATTTTGGCATAACAATGCTTCCAAGTAAAGTCATTACATAAACAAACTTTACAATAAAAAAAAAAAAAAACTAAATAGACGGGTTAACCCGTAAAGTTGCAATAAACAGACCCTTTTAGCTAAATTTAAACGTGTGCCACCCAAAACCGAGCCGATACCATTTAAACTAAACACAAACCCACAAATCTCGTATTACGTTGGTATACCTGAAGCAAGGATGTTCTTCAAGTCTTCATCGGACGGGGTTGCGTTACCTCCCAAAAGAGCCAACAAAAACGCTGCGACAACCTTCATTCTGATAGATGAAGAAACCTAACAAAGTCATTAAATAACTCCCAACCAAAGTGCTTGTAGACTAGTGGCATTGAGGCCAGGGGTGTAGATGTGTACAAATCGTTTTTTACTGGTCCAGTCTTTTACCGAACCGGTTATTTTTGTGTGGGAAAAAACCGGTTTGGTTTTTCACGATGGGAACCTAAACTGGTATAACTGGTTCGGTTTATAACCGGTTTGTGTCAAAAAAACCGGTTTTTTTAAACTGGTTCTGATTATCAGGATTCCTAACCAGTATACTAACCGGCGGTTCGGGTTGGAACCGGTTTTTTCTAAACCGATTAAAAATAGATTTCGAGTTTTTTATCTGGTTTCTGTCCTAAAGCCGGTTTTAGGACTGGAACCGGGAAAAAAACCCAAACCGGTTTTAACCGGGTTTTTTTAAATCGCGGTTTAAACCCATACCAAACCGGCGGTTAGCATACTGGTTAGGATCCTTGAACGAAAAACCGGTTTAAAAAACCGGGTTTTTTTTGCCAAAATCGGCTTTTCATCGAACAGAATCGGTACCATTGTATGGTTCCCACCGTGTAAAACCGGTTAAAAAAACCGACCGGTTTAAAAAACTAAATAAACAACTCGATTTTCACAATTATATCAAAACATTTACAAATTAAACCACCATTATCACTTAAATTACAAAGTGCTATTGATTGACAACGAAATTCTAACACAAAAACAAGAAATAACTGGTTAAATCCTAACAATGTTATACGAACAAACCCTAATTTGAAAAGACGATACCTGCAAGTGGTTGGTATTACAGCCGCTGTTAATCTTTTTGTGTGGGCGTTAGGGTTATGCAAGCGGCTAGAAACCCTAACCCTTTTTATAACTTTATTACTTCCGTACATTCTTTATTGGGCTTCGTTTCAATGTGTTGTTAACGGGCTTTTTGGTACATTATTTTAGCCCATTGGTTGATCCGCTTTTCTTTTTTAACTTTGATTTATCTTTAGTTTTTTTTTTATTATACCAAGATTTTCGAATTAAATTAAAAATAAAAAATAAAGTTTATTTAAAATGATAACTACCAATAACCTCTAACCTCATTTATAGAAACATGTGATCGTTTAAATATGAGGGTTATAGAAAATCATTATAGGACAACATTTAAAAAAAAAAAAAAAAATATAGGAGCATTGGGGTTACCCCTTGTTATACTCTATATCTGCCCTTGGTTGTGTAACTACTAAATTACAAACCAAGAGTTGCACATTTCTACCAATAACATTCCCATCTTATGTCCATCAAGCATTCCAATACGGTATCAACAACGATTAAAAAAATGGAAACAAATAAGCATCAACCATACCCAGTCAAATCCTACGAACAAACCATACCTATCGGCTATCACCGAGGATAGAGAGGCTGCAAACCCCCGGCTCCAATAAAATGTATCAACCGTCGCAACAATTTAAAAAAAAATATCTTAGATCTTTAACTAATCTTACATCCAAGACTTTTTTAATTGTCTTACAAATTCAATGGTTCAAGAGCAAAACTAAAAAACAATACCAAATTAAAGATAAAACCTTAGTTTCCTTCAAAACTAGAGATAAAACACTGTTTCTTCTAGTCAAATAAGCTGAATCCCATATCCTGCAAATCAAAACACAACTCATTAATCATGTTAAAATCAACACAACAACACTAAAACTCAATGTACTTTGATATGTAACACATTTACACAAAGACTTACATCATCAGACTCTTCTTTCTCTTCAACTTTCTCCTCTTTCTTTGACTCAGCAGCGGCGGCTGCGGGTGCAGCACCACCACCACCAGCTGCTGCGGCGACTGCAACACCGCCACCGCCAGATGGAACGGAAGCCAACTTTTCCCTTCCAGATGCAATGAGTTCAGTAATGTCTTTTCCCTTTACTTCAGACAAGAGAAGCTCAATCTTATCATCATCGGCATCCGCTCCAACTGCACATCATCACTTTTTGGCTCAAAACAATATACACAAACAAACTTCTCATAAAACAAATGTTACAAATGTTAACCACTTTAACTAGTTCATTTCAGAACCCTAAATAATTGCAGAACTTTCAGAACTTTTGCTAAACAATATTTTTATTTATATTTTTTTCATATTTAAGGTACTTTTATCATCTATTATATGTATTTTTAAAATTACATACATGTTAAGAGTAATTTTATCATGTTTTTATATGTAATTTTATTATTACACATATGTAAACTACTCATAACATGTATGAAATCATTAAAATACATATAATGAATAATAAAAGTACCCTAAATATACAATATATCTATAAAATGATTGTTTGTTAAGAGTTTAAAAAGTTCTACAATTATTTAGAGTTCTCTAATTATCTAAACCCTATATATATAATAAAACATGTGCATGTGTAACTAAACCAATAGCATAACAATCAAACTAATCATATGTCAAAAAAACAGCAAGTTCAGAACAATAAAAAGCCTTAAAGACATACCTGATCCTAAGATCTTCTTCAAATCTTCAGCAGATGGAGATGTGTTACCTCCCAAAAGAGCCAACAAGTAAGCTGCAACAACCTTCATTCTGAAAGATGAAACAGTAACAAAAAATCAATAACCATTTCACAACTAAATCTAGATCCAGATATTTATTGAATTAAAACAGACATCCATTATAAATAACTCACTTCAATAAACAATATATATTTAATCAAACAAACCCTAATATGTGGATAGAGAGAAGAAGAAGATACCTGTAAGTAGTTTGTGTTAGTTACAGCCGCTCTGCTCTGTATGTTTAGCTTCTGTAGTGTAGGTGTGAGGGTTCTCTAATATGCTGAAACCCTAATGCTTTTTTATAATATTATTTTTGTGGGCTTTGTTTCAATGAGTTGATGGATCGACAAACATGATCTGAGCCCATTGGTGAATCCACTCACTCTCCTGTTGACCATTTAATTAATTTAATAATACACACATATATATATATGTATTATATATTTTTGTTTAGATCAATTGAGTTTTGGTATTTGTTTTCTGTTGGATTTAAATGTTACAGGAGTAAACTGTAGTTCTTGGTTAAACCTAGAGGTAAAATTAACAAAATGCGTTAAAAGTGAAAACATCACATTATTGTGCTTTTCATGTGTACTTTCCATATCTAGGAAAACAGGATAATGACACGTCATTCATATCCACTCTCAAATTTGCTTCAGCTTTGCTCATAATTCATTTGAAACTAGGTTAAAAGCATCTGACTCGTACAACATTCCTAGCAAATATGAAAAAAAAAAAAAAAAAAAAAAGTTAAAAACATGCCCTAGCCACCTAACATAATTAAAACACCCACAAAAGTCGTCAAAAACTTTCTCAAGCAACTCATTCGTTCCACAAACGTCATTACATTTTTTTTTATATTGCCAACTTTTCGTTTATTTATTTTTGGGTGTTTCTAGATTTTTATAGAGTTAGTGTAATTTTGTCTCCTTGTGGTTTGATAGTAGGAGCAACTTGCCTCCTCAAACTTTTTTTTTCTTCAATGTGTTATTATGATTTTCAGATGTCACACTATGCACTTTTTTGCTAAACGGATGTTACTTTGACCGTTTGACCAATAGGTAATATTGTAATCTCACCACCATCTTCTATAAAACTCTATCTCTTCAACTTTGATTCATTCCATCACAATCATCACCACCTCTAAGTGCATCACCAACAACCATCGCCTACCACTAGAGGTACACAAAAAACCCGTATCAGGAACCGGACCCGATAAAAAACCCGAAATCAGTTATTTTTGTACTCGGGTACTGTATACCCGTAATCGAACCTGACCCTACTCGTAAGGTATGGATGGGGTATACATTTTGAGCTCAATACCCGTAACTAAAACTGTACCCGATTTATGCCCGAAAGTACCCGAAACCGGTCATACCCTATACCTGAAACCGGTTATACTCTATACTCGATACCAGTTTTTTAATACCCGATAGAATACCCAAATTTTTAAGGTTTAATTTTATGTTTACTTTGCAACTTTTATATTTAAGGTTTTTTAAAAATGCATATTATAACATAAATAATTTGTATTTGAGCGAATTATGTTATTGTAATTTGTTTTTAGTTACTTACACGAATTACAAACCAAATTTAATTTCTAAACGCATTTATTTTTATGTAAAATAAAAAAAAAACATTTTTTTTGTTTTAAAATTGGGTGTTAATACTCGGATCCATACCCGGTTCCAATACCCGGTTGTACCCGAACCTGATTATACCCTACTCGGGTACATAGGGTATGACTTTTCTCTTTAATACCTGTACCGGAACCCTACCCGGTTTCTCTTAATACCCGATCATACCCGGAACCGAGTATTAACAAAAACCCGATTTGTGCACCTCTACCTATCGTTGTCACACCACCGAAGAACCACCACCGGAACACAGGTCATTTTGTGAGTCCACGGTCAACTTCTCTTTTGGGCTTTCTTGTCGTGTTTAACGCGTGATGGTTTTTTATTATTTAGACGTTCTCGAAAATACTAAAATTTTCTACTTCAATATCTACTATAAACCTTGTCATGACCATAATGTGATTGCCTTCGATTTTTGGAACCCTAATTTTATCAATGGCTCATTTTAGATCAAAATTCTTCTTCGTAATCTATTTATACATCTTATTGATTGCTAATGCAACGCAAGTATTCATTTCACCTTCGAATTTCATCTTTCTGTAATTGTGGTTAATTGTTCTATTTAACTAATTGCTATAATAAAAGCTATTATTGTAACACCTCGTAAAATCGTGTCCAATAATGTACTGTCACGTGTCCCTATTCCTAATTATGCCTAATGTTGGCTAGAAGGGACTAATTTTATCAATTGTAGAAAGTATAAATGTGGAGGGACTAAAGGTGTCAACATGCTGAAACTATGCATCTGAGTGACCCTTTACGGTGTTTGTACTCTCAAATGAGCCACTTGTTGGACGAGAGGGACCATTTGTGAAGTTATATGAAAGTTTGATAGTTGGAGGACTAAAGGCGTCAACATGTTAATTTATACCTCTGAGTGACCCTTTAACGAACCGGGAGCTTGATGATGTTCGATCATACTCTTGTGTGTGCCAAACATTGGCCATGAAGGGTTATTTATGCTAATTATGATAATGCATATAAGTATGGAAGTTAAGGGACCTAATGTGCAAAGTTACAAAATCAATATTGTGGACCGAGCTCCTTTACGGTCCGCAAAGACCTGCCAGCGACCAGTTTTTGCTTGGTGGCCACACAATGCTACCAAAACCTCCTTATTCGATACCATGGGCTGCATGGCTACACTAGACACGTATGTGGACACTTGTATTCACCTCCTAGCCCTCCTTAACACCTGGAAGCATCACATTAAACATCCACAACTATAAATTGAAATGTTTGCAACACTTTAAACTTGCACCTTCACAAAATTCCTTCTATCTTTCTCTCTAGAGGTTCCTGAGCTATAGGAGCTTCCTAATCAGTTCTCTTATCATCTGAGGATCACTAGTAAGTGCTCCTTTTAGTTACATTTTCGTTTATTAGGCTTTTAAAGCCAAAAGTCAAGCATTTTTTATAAATGCTTTGACTTTCGGTTTAGACCTTTATGGTCCAACCATTGTGTTGGTGCACTTGTGTCTGTACTTTGTCTGTATTTTGTCATGATATAAAACGATGTCCTTTGTTAGTCTTGTAAGTTTGACCAAGTCAACCATCCTCATGGTTTGACTTGGCCAAACAGTTAGAATCTGTGTGTAATATGTTTGTGTCGAAGGATGAGTTATCGAAGGATGATTCATCGAAGGATGAGTCATCGAAGGATTGTTTAGATCCTTCGATGAGCTCGAAGGATAAGCCTTCGATGGATGTTGATGGACCTCGAAGGATATCATCATTCGAGGTATGTGTGGATCCTTCGATAGATTTCAGATCGATAGATGATCTTTCGATCAGTCTATCTGATCCTTCGACCAGACGAGCTGTGTTGGGTATATATATACTCATGTGTTCACTTCACAGACGGAGGTGAGTGTGAAAGACAGACACAAGAGAGAGCACACAGAGAAAACACACACGAGAGTTTGAGAGAGTTTATAGAATACATCTGTAAACATTGAGCTTGTAACCGAACCTTTCATACGTATTAATACAGTGGTGTTAATCGGTGAATATTGCGTGTTGTGTTTGTGCTTGTTTCATCTCGGTTTGCACTCTAGCTTGGATTCCGCACTTGCTAGTGTGTTAAACATAACAAGGATAAGGTTTAACCTCATCCTCCGAGGGACCTACAAGTGGTATCAGAGCCGTGGCTCTTTTCCTTGTTAAAAACCGAGTTTATACAAGACTTTGGAGTGTTTGGACAAAACTCACATGGTTTAGCACCCGTTTTTAGTGTTTTTCTCGCATTTCTTGACGTAAAAACGTGTTCTAAACTAACCTGGAGTGTTAAAGGACGGGTTGGGTAACTTAAAAATTTGTTTTTAAGAAGTTTGGTCATTTCCGGCCAAATTCCGGCTTATTCCGGTGACCGGTTTCTGGATAAGGTCCTTCCATTTTAAGCAATATTTTATTGGTCAAATCCTGGTTTGGTAAAAGTATGGTCTGAACATACTTTCTGCCGAAAGATTTCTACCAACCCATCACCTTTTCACCAACCTGTCACGTTTCGTGTCAGCTGTGTCAGTAGAGATCGAAGGATATCCTTCGAAGTCGAAAGATCATCTTTCGATCAAAGGAAGTTTCGATAGATAATCATCCTTCGAACATCCTTCGAAGTCTGAGACTTATCCTTCGATCCAGGGAATCTTTTCGAAGGATGTATATTCGAAAGATAAGGATCTTTCAATTGTGAATCTTTCGAAATCATTGTTCGAAATTCAACAGTGATCTTTCGAACACTGTTGATCCTTCGAACAAGTCTTGATCCTTCGATCTTAGTCTGTTTAGGTTTAACAAGTTTGTGTTTTTCAGGTCTTTCGATCAGGGATCCTTCGGCTGGTTGTTGTCATTCGAAATATTAGCATAGAATTCATTCTTCTTATCAAACATGAACCCAAGTTGGTGGGGAACTCCGGCTCCAGATAGTGGAAAATACACAAGTACAGGTTCAACTCCCTCATGGTGGGGTACACCGGCTCCAGATAGTGGAATGTACACAAATACAAGTCTATCTCCTTCATGGGCCGAGTCTCCGGTGTCGACATCTTCGCAAGCAAATGCCATATCGACAGGTCAATGGGCATTAGTATCAAATCAAACTCCGAGCATTCAAAGTATCTTATTGAGCGAAAGCGAAACCGGAAGTTTGAATCGACCTCCAAAGTTGATGCGCTTAAACGAATATCCGGGATGGGTTGATAGGTTCTACACTTACGTGCTAGGGCAAAATACAGAATTGTGGTTACGTTTCACCACAGATTTCGATCAAACAATAGAGGTTGCCGCTTCATCTGCCGGCACGTTTGCCGATCTTCCTGAAGATCAAAAGAAAACGTATGATCTGGAAAAGAAAGCATACGCCATTCTCAGTCAGGCGTTAAGCAAAGATATCTACCACCAGTTTGTCAGTTTCAAGACAACGAAGAAGTTGTGGGACGCGTTGAAGACCAGAGGGGTAGGGAATGAAGCAACACGTCAATTGCGTCATGATCTTCTCAAGAAAGAATTTGACGGTTTCACGTGTATGGATAAGGAGTCTTTGGGAGATATGACAAGCCGGTTTTATCATTTGCTTACAGAGTTGAACAATTCTGGAGTAGTGACAACTACAGCAGAGGTGGTGAAGAAGTTTGCTGATGCATTGCCTCCCCAATGGAATAGTTTCTTGGAAATCTTGAAGTATAACGGAGTTTTGAGAACTACAAACATCAACGACTTCGTGCAGCTTTTAGAAAACAAGGATCAGGAGGAAACCTTAAAGGCAAAAAGAGTTCCAGTGCCACAAAATCCAGAGATGTATTATGGAACTTCCAGTTCTTCGTCTGCAAGAACCGGTCCACATGCTCCATTTCAAACGGCGTTTGTCACAAGCACGGATATGTATGGCAATCCAGTACAAGTTCCTGTTAAGCCTGCTCCCACCACAGACATGTATGGAAATCCACTACAACCACCTCCTCCTGCTCAACAACAAGCATGTTATGGAGGGACATCATCTGCTGGTCAGCAATCAAAACCAAATACAGTACAGCTCGACACTTCAAGCTTCTCTAAGGTCAGTGTAGAAGTAGCAAGGGAACACATGGAGCTGCTTAACACTTTAGTGAGCGCGTACTGTGGGTTAGTGGAAGGTCAGATTGGCAACATTAATCTGACACAAGAAGACTATCGGCAGATTGACAAGGAAGAGATGGACTTGATGGATATCAAGTGGGCCTTTGCTAGTGCTGTAAGAAGGGCAAAGGATTTCATGGAAAGTGCTGGCAGAACCAGCTTGGAAAGCAAGAAAGACACCAAGTATGGGTTCGATAAACAGGCAGTAAAGTGCTTCAACTGTGGTGAACGGGGTCACTTTAAAAGGGAATGTACAAAGCCAGCACAGCATGGGAACCAGAATCCCTTCAGAAACCAAGGCAACCAGCATAACCAGATGTCACGACCCCCGACCCACCCTGGACGGAATCGGGTGCCGTGAGCAGTCCCGTGGTACCGGTGATTATTTTTGAAAAACATTGCAGCGGAATTTTCATCAGGACCGTGAGTTAGGAAAAATATCAGAGTTTAGAAAACACCGGATTTGATTTAAACAGCTGGGATACATCCCTATTTTAAAATGGTAGCTTTAATAAAGATAAATTTTATTTTATAAAACAATATTTCTTTAATAAGCCATTTCTTGATGCCTTTCAGTGCCGTGTCCAGCCTTTATTCCAATCTATGGTAATTACCTGAAACATGTTGGAAAAAGGTTTTGTCAGCGGGAATGCTGAGTGAATTCATTCCATTTTTATACAAATACATTGTTATACCTTACAGTATTAAGGTTTTATATTTATTTGCATTTACCTTACTCAATCAGTATGTTGTCACATAATAGCAATTCCAATATAACAGCAATAATATCACTCATTGGTTTACTTTCATCCAATAGTGAATTAATCAAATAACTATACTTTACTGTTATTCAATTTATCTATCATTAGGCAATTCCTATGACTGGGTCATATCACTGTTGATCATTCTTTCAACTAGTGACTCTGACCATATCACTTGTTCATAACACTGTTGATCATTCTTTCAACTAAGGTCTTTGGTCATATCGCTGTTGATCATTCTTTCAACTAGCGATTCTATTCATGGCACTGTTGATCATTCTTTCAACTAGTGCTTCTGGTCATTATCACTGTTGATCATTCTTTCAACTAGTGACTCTAATTATAACACTGTTGATCATTCTTTCAGCTAGTGACTTTGGACATAATGATGTCTTATTACTTGGTCAAATATATTATTTCTAGTACCAAATCATGCAATTCAGAATAATGACATTTTATGTCAATTATTATAACTTATCAAAACACGTTAATTCACTAATTGTAATATTATGATATAATAACCTGACTACAAACAAAGTACAGTATACTTGACTTTGTTATGGTATCCGCCATTTAGATTTATATATAATAATTATGGTCATGCTAACTTTCTGGATAATAGCAATGAGAATCAAATAATGTATAATACCTCCCATACCAGTAAAATATAATAACTTAATCACTGTAAGTATAACTGGTAACCATTTAGGGTTTTAGAAAGCATTTTGTAATATAATTGTTTCACAAAAAGGTGATAAAACTGTGATAAAAGAGTATGGACTCACAAACGGTGAGAAAAGAGAAATGAACTCACATTGCAGATTTCTACGGGCAAAGTTTAGTCTTACAGATAAGCCTTGATATACTGCTGATTTAATTTGGGCAGAGTCTAGTCTACTGATTAGCCTAATTCACACAAACGGGTTTGTAACTAATACAGCAATTACGACAATTCACGAGATTAAACCTTCACAACGATTAATCAGTGCAATACTCGATAATTCAATCGGATTCACAACGAATAACAGAGCATAGTCCGAATTCGAACAGCACTCTAATATTCAAGTCGAAATCACGACGAATAATCAAAGTACAAGCTCAATTGAGCAGCACCTGGACTATCGTTGGATAGTTACAATCGATCGGACGTTGAATCGTAATAGCGATCGAGTTATTACCCTGATTGCGGCAGCGTTTTGCGGTTTGTGTGTGTTAATTGTGGTAAACAGAGCATAACTCCGTGCCTCAGACGAATTTCTTCGTCGTTCAAATGCAGAATTTCAAGTCCCAACCTCTACTATTTATACACGAAATTTGACCCTGTCGCGTAGCGCGAGGGGTACCCCCCATGGGCGTCGCGCTACGCGAGGGGTAACCTATTTTCTATAGGTAGCCACGTCCCTAACTAGGCTTGCTGAGTTGACGAAATCGTAAAATTCAAAATAGCCAACAAGTTATTTAGATAATCGTAACTAGGGTTTTGCCCCCCCTGAGTTTTAGGGGCCCTGATCCTGATTCTGATTCTGATTCTGATTGTTCTGGAAATTTTAGGGTTAGTGCAGAATTACTTGGGTTTCTCAATTAGGGTTTCCTTAATAGCTAATTACCATCCTAATTATGGTTTTAGTGACAGTTGTTACATCCTCCCCACCTTAATAAAAATCTCGTCCTCGAAATTTGGGTTATGATATTTCTGTTAGATTTATGTCATAATTTAGTCAATGGAACTGGATTCTTTTAAGGTAAATGACACAGAGTCAAATTTTGTGAATACTAGTTGTATCAGTAGGGTTTTTTTTTTTTTTTTAAAAAATTCAACTGAAATAGTTCAAGAAATCGATGACAACTGAATGAGATGAAATGATATAGTTTCAAATGGGACTAGGTTCAAGTCAACAGATATATGATCAACTAGATATCTGTTTACAGTTAATGAAATGACTTTTTAGAATAAAATTCATGGTCAAAAGAAAACTTACTTTGATTGGCAACTGAGGAAAACTCAGAATTAATAAGGTCAGAAATAATGGCACGAAGATCATTGTTATTTATCGAATCATATCAAGAGAAAAATCAGTGTGTTGACATTGCAAGGATACACTGGAATACAATAGAGTTTAGTGTATCATTGTCTTAATACACAATTGTATCAAGACTATTTTCAAATGATGAGTAAACGTGGATTTTGAATGGTTCGTATGATTAGGATTAGCCCAAGCTACAAGTTTGTAACCGACTCCGCAAGGTGTCGTAGTGATTGGAATAATTTCAATAATTACGGTGCTCGAACAATTTCACCGTATAATCAACTGAAAGTTTAAATGAAGAAAACTTGGATATTCATTTCAAATAGGAGTTTCAATTGATGATGAAAAAGACAAAATGAAATATTATAAAATTTTCGATGATAGAAGAAACGTTTAAGAAGTACACCGGAATATGATACGAATTTGTGTACTTTTATCTTAACACATAGTTGTATTAAGATTGGTTAAGAATATGAACCAAAAATTAAAATTCGTATATTAGGAGTGAAATTGAAAATAGTTCAAGCTATAAATTTATTATGACGCCACAAGGTGTCATAATAGTGGTGAATGAAACGAGTTTCACCATGATGTAAATCAAATGAAGTAAATCCGAATGTTTCAAATAAATACATTAGGATTTTGGATTGAAATTGAAATGATCAAAGATGATAAAGCAATAAAGATTGCGAAGCGCTCGATAGATACACGGAAATATGAAATGAATTTGTGTATCATTATCTTAGCACACGATTGTGTTAAGATTGTTTTGATAGAATAAATCAAAGTGATTCAATCATGAATGAATAATTAAACCTGTATGTAAGAGGTGCAACGAAATTAGCACAAGCTTCAAATTTGTGAAAACGTTACCACAAGGTGATAGTGATCAAATAAATGATTTAACGAAAGTGAAACCAAACAAGTCTGTTATGGTTCGGAAAGGGATGAAATATATGACGGAATGTATTTATTTATGAACTTTTATTTGTACTAGGGTCAAATAATAACTTAACTTAGATATATATCAGTGACTACGTCTGGAATCATCTCTACTTCTTGTGTAGTAAGTGCGTATACTAGCGCATTCGTCTTAGCTCCGTTTGTTGTTCTAGCCTTGTTGTCAGACGCTTTGGTTAGTTTTGGGCAATACGGTTTGATGTGTCCGGTTTCCTCGTAATTGTAACAGATGTTAGTTTTCCTTCTGCACTCTTCCTCTGTGTGCCCGGTCATCTTGCAGAAGTCACAGTAGGGTGTGTTCCTAAAACGACATCGTCCTGAATGCGTTTTGTTACTGTTTCTGCAGATAGGTTGCTTCAATGACGGTTCAGTTTCTTTCTTCTTGAGTTCTTGGGAAATTTTCTGGGCTAATTCTTTCTTCTTGTTTTCTTCTCTTGTGCGGATTAGTCCATCTGTCAGCATGTTAGCTAGTTCAACTGCTTCCTCAATAGTCTGTGGTCTAACGGCCTTGACTATGTCTCGGATTTCGCTAACGAATCCCCAAATATAACGAGAAATTAGTACGGGTTCTGGCGAAGCCAGAGTTGGTACCATTCTTGCATATTCGAAGAATGTTGTCGTATATTCACGACAATTCACATCTATCATTTTATGATTTAGGAACTTGTTAGTTATTCGTTCCTTTTCATAAGGAGGACAAAATTTTCTTTCTACTACTTCCTTGAATTCTTTCCAGTTTATGGCATAAGCCATGGTCCTTCCTTTTGCCTGAAGAATAGTATTCCACCATTCTAAGGCTTCTTCCTTAAAGAGATTAGATGCATACATCACCTTATCTTCTTCAGCACATTTACTGATCGTAAGAACAGCCTCTGTCTTTTCCAACCATCGCAGAGCAGCCGTGGCACCTTCACTGCCCGCGAACTCGGTTGGTTTACAGGCTAGAAATTCTTTGTAGGTACACCCGAGAGTCATCGCCTTCTTCTTCTTGGGAAATGGGGTTTTGATAATATCATTATTATCACTATTGACACTATGGTTAAAACTATCGTCACGGGTATGCTTACTACTCATAGCTTTGGTAGGTTCTATGGGATTTTTAACAGCTTTAATTATTAAAGGTAAAGCATTAGCTATTCCTTGAGCTATTAGATTTTCTATAGCATTTTTATCCAAAGGATTTTCATTATTAGCATGAACTTCTGGATTATGTGATACTTCATTCGACATCTAGATTGCAAATATTTTCACTTATTAATATCACAAAATAGTTAAAACAAAATAATACCTCCAGGATATTATATGTGCATATTGACATATACATATTCATGTATAACACATAAGTTAATTTGTATTAATTTTCTAACTTTATTGTTTAGGTATTAAAGAACACCTAATTAGCTTAAACAAGTGGCTTAACTTATACTAAGGCATCTTTTCTTATTCAACCTTTGAATATTATCAGATGGGCTACTAGTTAATAGCAATCTCCTAACTCTTTTATTTAAGTTTAAATACAACACTTATAGGCTCAGAATAATGGCTCGATCAGTGGCTCTGATACCACCTTCTGTCACGACCCCCGACCCACCCTGGACGGAATCGGGTGCCGTGAGCAGTCCCGTGGTACCGGTGATTATTTTTGAAAAACATTGCAGCGGAATTTTCATCAGGACCGTGAGTTAGGAAAAATATCAGACTTTAGAAAACACCGGATTTGATTTAAACAGCTGGGATACATCCCTATTTTAAAATGGTAGCTTTAATAAAGATAAATTTTATTTTATAAAACAATATTTCTTTAATAAGCCATTTCTTGATGCCTTTCAGTGCCGTATCCAGCCTTTATTCCAATCTATGGTAATTACCTGAAACATGTTGGAAAAAGGTTTTGTCAGCGGGAATGCTGAGTGAATTCATTCCATTTTTATACAAATACATTGTTATACCTTACAGTATTAAGGTTTTATATTTATTTGCATTTACCTTACTCAATCAGTATGTTGTCACATAATAGCAATTCCAATATAACAGCAATAATATCACTCATTGGTTTACTTTCATCCAATAGTGAATTAATCAAATAACTATACTTTACTGTTATTCAATTTATCTATCATTAGGCAATTCCTATGACTGAGTCATATCACTGTTGATCATTCTTTCAACTAGTGACTCTGACCATATCACTTGTTCATAACACTGTTGATCATTCTTTCAACTAAGGTCTTTGGTCATATCGCTGTTGATCATTCTTTCAACTAGCGATTCTATTCATGGCACTGTTGATCATTCTTTCAACTAGTGCTTCTGGTCATTATCACTGTTGATCATTCTTTCAACTAGTGACTCTAATTATAACACTGTTGATCATTCTTTCAACTAGTGTCTCTGGACATATCACTGCTGATCATTCTTTCAGCTAGTGACTTTGGACATAATGATGTCTTATTACTTGGTCAAATATATTATTTCTAGTACCAAATCATGCAATTCAGAATAATGACATTTTATGTCAATTATTATAACTTATCAAAACACGTTAATTCACTAATTGTAATATTATGATATAATAACCTGACTACAAACAGAGTACAGTATACTTGACTTTGTTATGGTATCCGCCATTTAGATTTATATATAATAATTATGGTCATGCTAACTTTCTGGATAATAGCAATGAGAATCAAATAATGTATAATACCTCCCATACCAGTAAAATATAATAACTTAATCACTGTAAGTATAACTGGTAACCATTTAGGGTTTTAGAAAGCATTTTGTAATATAATTGTTTCACAAAAAGGTGATAAAACTGTGATAAAAGAGTATGGACTCACAAACGGTGAGAAAAGAGAAATGAACTCACATTGCAGATTTCTACGGGCAAAGTTTAGTCTTACAGATAAGCCTTGATATACTGCTGATTTAATTTGGGCAGAGTCTAGTCTACTGATTAGCCTAATTCACACAAACGGGTTTGTAACTAATACAACAATTACGACAATTCACGAGATTAAACCTGCACAACGATTAATCAGTACAATACTCGATAATTCAATCGGATTCACAACGAATAACAGAGCATAGTCCGAATTCGAACAGCACTCTAATATTCAAGTCGAAATCACGACGAATAATCAAAGTACAAGCTCAATTGAGCAGCACCTGGACTATCGTTGGATAGTTACAATCGATCGGACGTTGAATCGTAATAGCGATCGAGTTATTACCCTGATTGCGGCAGCGTTTTGCGGTTTGTGTGTGTTAATTGTGGTAAACAGAGCATAACTCCGTGCCTCAGACGAATTTCTTCGTCGTTCAAATGCAGAATTTCAAGTCCCAACCTCTACTATTTATACACGAAATTTGACACTGTCGCGTAGCGCGAGGGGTACCCCCCATGGGCGTCGCGCTACGCGAGGGGTAACCTATTTTCTATAGGTAGCCACGTCCCTAACTAGGCTTGCTGAGTTGACGAAATCGTAAAATTCAAAACAGCCAACAAGTTATTTAGATAATCGTAAATAGGGTTTTGCCCCCCCTGAGTTTTAGGGGCCCTGATCCTGATTCTGATTGTTCTGGAAATTTTAGGGTTAGTGCAGAATTACTTGGGTTTCTGAATTAGGGTTTCCTTAATAGCTAATTACCATCCTAATTATGGTTTTAATGACAGTTGTTACACCAGAACAGGAACAATGAGCGTACATTGATACCTGTCAACAACCAGAGTCAAGCTGGAACATCAAATGCCAACAGGGCACTTGTGGTTCAAGTGGATGAAGGTTGTGACTGGTCAATCCAGCTGAGTGGTGATGCTCTAGATGGAACAGCATGTTTTGCTGAAGTGGTTAAGGATTTAGTTCACATCAGTGGTGGAGAATCTTCCGCCAATGGTGGTGAATCTTCTGAGGATGAAGACTCTTCGGGATATAGCAGGAGTTCAGATGAAGAATCCTCAAGTTCAGGCGATGATCATGTGGGTGGGACATCAAATGCGTCAGTCGATGCAGATATTGATGAGCTTTTGGAGGAAGCTGCAGCAGGAACTCAAAGAAGAGCTATCCTGGTGGATCAAGCTGCTTATTCTTCGTCTTCTCTCCATTCAGCCTTTATAGCTAATGTCGACAGTTCATCAAGTCAGGTATGTGTCGATGAACCCACTGCTATTAATTGTGATAAGTGTGATAGTTTGCATGTTAAATGTACTGATTTAGAGGCAAACATGTCTGAGTTGCAAGGCAAACATGATGCTTTACAAGCTAGTTTGTTTGACTTGCAAGACAAACATGTTTCTTTGAATGCCAAGTGGTGTTAATTGCAAAGCAAACACGAGGCTTTGCAAGAAAAGTATGATGTGACGTTCATCCACAATCAAAAGTTGACCGTGGATCTTTCAAAATGCATTGAAGCCAATATGTTCTATGAAAACCATGAAAAGGAGTTTAAATCGGTAATTGAAAAGTTAAAGAAAGATAAAACCGAACTAACTAAAATGGTTTCCAGAAAACAAACTGACATTAATTTATATATATCTCGCCTTGAGATTATGCAAAAAGAGATGGCTTGTGTGAAAACCGAAAGTGAGGCGATCCAACTTAAGCTAGACAGTTATTTGAGCTCTAGCTATGTGTTGGATCACATCATTGACGTTCAGAAAGAGAAACGGGATGTCACATGCATAGGCTACAAGAAATGTCCACCACCAGTGAGACACAATTATGATGCAATGCCTGACGAGGAGGATAGAGTGTTCTTTGAACCATCTGTTCCTCTAGATGTAAAGGAGTTTGCTACAGGGCTCGGATACAAGAAAGAAGTATCATCAGATTCAGATGTATCAGCAGATACATGTGTGCCATCTGCTGAACTGAATCAGGATCCTCCAGTCATTACTGAGGATGCTGATTCTTCTGATGATGAATCTGATGATGCTGTCCCAGCAAAGTCTAATGCGGTGGTCAAAGTTGAGGACATACCTCTCGAGAATTACATCCTATGTGATCCTCCTGCAAAACCCGCTAAGACTGTTGCAATCGAGTCCTCGTCTGCAAAAGAGTCGGAGAGTGTGAACTTGCTATACACTCTTGTTGGTGATGATAAAATCTACTCTGACAAAGATTTTCCTATTAAGAATGTTAATCAATCTTTAATAAGTAAAGTCTTTGAAAATTCGACAAGTAAGTTTTTAGGAAAGACAGGACCACGTGTTACAGTTACACAGTGTCCTCCTATTCCAAAGGCCGAAATTCAAAAACAATATGGCAATAAGAAATTACCAACAGTGCAGAAACAGCAAAATCACACCAAGCCAAAAGGAAAATCACCGACTCAAACACAAAAGAAGCCAAATCAAAAGAAGAACAAAAATGTAAACTTTGTGAAATCGACGGGAACGGACAAAATCGAAACGTTTGAAAACAAATCTAACTTAGATTTTGTTAAGAAAGCAACTGTACAGAAAAGAAATGAACCAAGTAGTTCAAAACCTAGTACCTCGGGATCACAAAGTTCATCATCATCGGCAAGACGATCACATGATACTTCGGGGTTTGTTGAACGAAGATCATGTTTTGAATGTGGAACAATTGGACATATAATTCGAAATTGTCCATACCTTCATAAACAGAAAGGAAAAGTTGATGTTCCCCGTGACCAAACTGACCGCAGGCAAACTGTTTCGGTAAAACAAGATCCCCGACTTGTAAAAGAAAGGGAAATGAAACAGAGACGCCAACAGGTCAAGAAAATTGAAAAGGCAATTAAAACCGATGTGGTTAACAAAACAGTTGTTTCTGTAAAACCAAACAATTCAAAAACTTCAGACAACCATGAAGTTAAAATTTTAAAGAACAACACTGGTAAAACAAAACAGACCTGGAAACCAAAAAGGGTTAATGAATCAGGGGGACCATCACAATTTACCAATCATCAAAGACAAGAAGTTATTGTTATTGATGAAAATGGAAGACCTAAGACCACAATGGCTTGGGTCCCCATCTCCAACTAATCAATTAAGTTCATGTGCAGGGTGTTCCAGGAGGAATTATCAGTAGTCATTGGATTGTTGATAGTGGGGCATCCAGGCACATGACAGGCGACATGAAGCTTCTCTACGACGTCAAATCTATTAGAGGAGGTTATGTTGCATTTGCTGGAGATAAGAGTGGTTATATTACGGGTGAAGGAATGATATCCAACGGGATTGTCAGCTTTGACAAGATCAACTTTGTGCAACAACTTGATCACAATCTTCTTAGTGTTTCTCAAATTTGTGACAAGCAATTCTCAGTACACTTTGATGCTAATGGATGTTATGTGCTGAAACCCGGCTTCAAAATTCCAAAAGAATGGATTCTCTTGTCAGCTCCAAGGATAAATGATTTGTACGTCCTTGATATGAGCCAAGCTATTACTACGTCTGCACAAGCAACTTGTTTCGTTTCCAAAGCCACAGAAAAAGACTCTATCTCTTGGCACAGACGAATGGGTCACATTCACTTACGCAAAATGAATCATTTGGTTTCAAATGAATTGGTGAATGGTGTTCCTCTTAAAAACTTCCATCTTCAAGACGTCCGTGTTTCGTGCCAGAAAGGAGAACAAACGAAGAAGCGACATCCTACTAAGAAGATCAACACGGTGGCAGTTCCTCTTGAACGTTTGCACATGGATTTGTTCGGTCCTGTCAAGCACAAGAGTATTCGGAATGATCAATATTGTCTGGTGATAACTGATGACTATTCAAGATTTTCTTGGGTGGCGTTCATGGCACACAAGAGTGAAACCTTTGGCATTATCAAAAACTTGATCATTCAGATTGAGAATTTGTATAAGTTGAAGGTTAGGCGGATACGTAGCGACAATGGTACTGAATTTAAAAATCATGCCATGGCGGAGTTTTGCACTTCAAAGGGTATTCTTCATGAGTTTAGTGCAGCTTATACTCCTCAACAAAATGGCATCGCTGAACGTAAGAACCGCACACTGATCGAGACTGCTAGGACAATGTTGGTAGAGTCGCAGTTGCCCATTCCATTCTGGACTGAAGCTGTGGCCTCTGCATGTTACACATTGAACCGAGTCCTTACAGTAAAAAGGCACAACAAGACCTGTTTTGAGCTTCTTAACAAACGGAAACCAGATTTGTCTTATCTTGAACCGTTTGGAGCTCCATGTACAATCATCGATCCTAATGGAAAGTTTGGGGCAAAAGCAATTGAGGGATACTTTCTTGGGTATGCCACCCCTAACTTTCGAGTCTGGAATCTAGAGACTAAAAGGGTCGAGGAATGGTCTGAGGTCAGAGTACAAAGGCACACTTTGCCAGTCAAATGTCCTGGTCAGCCTTGGATGTTTGAGTACGATGAATTTTTCAATTCGATCAATGTTGAAGCCGTTGAAGAAAGTGTTGCGGCAAGGATGTTTTTCGAGAGTGACAATGCAACAGTTTCACCGGTGGTGCGTCCAATTCTTGTCAATCAAGAACCATCTTCGGTGAACAATAATACTCTCGACAATGAGGATTTTCATGATGCAACCGAATTGAACGAATCTTCAGAGGATGATGAATTTCTAGATGCAGATCAAGAAGCTCCAACAACAGCAGTTCATGGTACTTTAGAGGGTACTCCTCCAGTGGATGCCCATAGAACAGCTGAAGCTACTGCATCATCCTCTTCGTCAATTCCGGGCATTGACTTAGTTGTTGATCTCAATCTCAACAACCTGGGTATAAATATTCCAGTTCGAGATAATCCAGAAACAAGGATTCATAATACCCATCCTCAACAAAACATCATCGGAAATGTGCAAAGTGGCATTCAAACAAGAAACATGTTGCAAAACAACAACAATGCAGGCCTGTATGTAGCTATTCGAGAATCCGGGCAACAAAACGATTGGTCTTTCGCGTGTTATGTTTCACAGGAAGAGCCAAGAACTTGGAAAGAAGCCATGAAAGATAACTCTTGGGTTGAAGCAATGCAGGAAGAACTGCAACAATTCCAGAAGCTTGGTGTCTGGAAACTCGTAGAGAAACCTGCTGGCTACAAGAAGATTGGTACCCGTTGGGTGTTTAAATGCAAAAAGGATGACCGCGGAGTTGTTATCCGGAACAAAGCCCGTTTAGTCGTTCAAGGTTTTCGTCAGATAGAAGGAATCGACTACAACGAAGTCTATGCACCTGTTGCACGTCTGGAAGCAATTCGGATCTTTCTGGCTTATGCCTCATTCAAAGGATTCAAGGTTTACCAGATGGACGTCAAAAGTGCATTCTTACATGGTGTGGTTGAAGAAGAGGTGTACGTCGAACAGCCTCCAGGTTTTGAAGATCCTATCCATCGCGATCGGGTTTGGTTGCTCAACAAAGCTCTCTATGGTCTACATCAAGCACCGCGAGCTTGGTATGCAACCTTATCTAACTATCTGATGGAGAACGGTTTTCGAAGAGGTCTTATTGACTGTACTCTTTTCATCAAAGAACAAGATGGAGATCTTCTTCTGGTACAGGTATACGTTGATGATATTATTTTTGGTTCTACTAATGATGTCTTGTGTAGGAATTTCGAGCGCATTATGCAGGATAAATTCGAGATAAGTGCTATGGGGGAAATGACTTTCTTTTTGGGCCTACAAGTGCAACAAACTGAGTCTGGGATATTCATCCATCAGACTAAATATGTTGGTGACATCTTGAGCCGGTTCCAGATGTCTGATGCAACGCCCATCGGTACCCCACTGCCACAAAATCACGGAATTACTCCAGACTTGAAGGGTGAAACTGTTAGCCCCTCATACTATCGCGCAATGATCGGATCTCTTATGTACCTCACAGCATCAAGACCAGACATAATGTAGCCAACGTGCCTGCTTGCCAGATATCAAGTCAACCCGAAGGCCTCACATCTTGCAGCTGTCAAAAGGATTTTTCGTTATTTGAAGGGTTACCCTGACACCGGTCTATGGTACCCTAGGGATAATAACTTTGAATTGATCGCTTTCAGTGATTCTGATTTTGGTGGATGCAAAATCGACGGCAAATCCACAACGGCTGGATGTCAGTTTTTAGGAAATCGCCTAGTCACATGGCAGTGCAAGAAGCAGACGTGAGTTGCTACATCTACCTGCGAAGCTGAATACATTGCTGCCTCAAGTTGTTGCTCCCAAGTTCTTTGGATCCAACAACAATTACGCGACTACGGTTTTGAATTCCTAACTATTCCTATTTACGTTGATATTATTTCTGCTGCATTACAGATCACTAGAAATCCTGTGCAGTACTCAAAGACCAAACACATCGAAATCAAATATCACTTCATACGTGATTGCTTTGATAAAAGGCTAATCGATGTTGTTAAAGTCCACACCGATGACCAACGTGCCGACCTTTTTACCAAAGCATTTGACAAATCAAGATTTGACTTTTTATTATTGGTAAACGGCATTAAGGTCAAGCCAAAGTAAAACCAACATCGGAAAATCATTTTTGTAAATACCTTTGTGTTTTAAATTTGTCTTAGTTTATTGATTTTAGGGGGAGTAAATCCAAAAATTTGAAAATCCAAAAACATCGAAAAATTTCAAAAACACAAAAACAATAGAAAAACAAAAATGAGTTTCCTGGCGAGCAAAAGAGAAAATGATAGTACATCAGTGGTCTATCCAAACCTCTTTAAACCTTAAATGAAAAACGATAAGCAGCTCTATATAAGATCTATCGGTAGGCTCACAATCATTTTAAAGTGTGCAGGGTGATATAAACTTAAATCGACTGAAGATCAGGTGGGAACCATTCATTGGCATATGGTCTTAGTACCGAAATTTCGTTTGATAGATTGCCGAGGTTCTGAGATATTCGGTCTTTATGCTGTTTATCATCTGGGTATCATGGTTGTATCTTTTACCGAAAAAATAACGGGGACACAAGTCTAGATCTTCCATGATACCATACATACGTGTACATACTTCATTCGACCTCAATAAGTGATAAACAATCACATGTCCAAACAAATAAGTGATAAAATATCACATTTATCCGGGAGTCAAGTTCGTCTCTCTGCTGTACGGAAGTACTGACCTGTTCACGGACTTGCTCCTGTGCCCTCATGCATATGAAAATCAAGTTCCTCATCAATAAGTGATTCTATCACATAGGGCTTGTTTTCAAATCAAAATAAGTGAGAATCTCACATCATATACGGTCAAACAGATGATAATCGGTATACTCACCGGTAAGATGAACCCTCGTGCATACCTTGATACGGGAATGTGCCGTGATGTGGATGAACACTGGTCGGTAAGTATAAATCATACCTTAACGTATCCCCTCGCCATGATTACATCTGATAAGTTGAGCTTATGTGGACAACAATACCGATAATTGTTATAGGATGCTTATCTTAATGTTAACTAATTGAACAACAAGAGCGTTTTGGCATGACCGTACACTGATATGATTCTCTTACCCTCGAAACTCGCAAAAAGAATGTCTGTATATATTTATTTACTGCTTTCAGTCTTTACATTTGAAAAATTCAAAAATACCAAAAAGATTTTAGGTGTGTTTTAATATAAACTTTATAAAAGCCAAAAAGATTTTATTTCTATTTTATTTTCGATCGTACGATGTTGGATCTCGAGTCTTCGTTACCTGAAACCTGACTGAAAACCGAATTGACTAAATCTTCATAAACGGTCGAAATTTGCAAGTTTTGAAAGTTAGAAACTAAAACTGACAAATTTATTAAACTTTCAAACTGTCGGACGGTGTTTGATTGTGACATGGTCATTCGTGTGTCATTTGTTTATATAAACTACATTCCAAGCAGTTGTTCTCATTACGCGTTTAGATTTCTTACATGTGCAGATTCTAAAGGCAAGGAGAACATGGTCGATGACAAGCTTTGGAATGAAGACACGGCGTGAAGGCCCTCAAAAGATGAAAATGATCGAGTTGCCGCTGACCATCATTAACACCACAAGGATCTCAAGCTATAAGGATCAAGTCTTTCACGAGCATAACTCAAGGGGGAGCTTATGTTAAGGGGGAGTTTGTCAACACACTTCCTACATGAAACAGGGAGTTTGTTGATACACTTTCTGCTTTCAACACGTGAAGACTTTGAAGATCCTCCGACATTAAAGACTTGAAAGGACGTCAGAGACTTGAAGACACGAAGATCGAGACAAAGCTACAGCCAAGGGGGAGTTTGTTGGTGCACTTGTGTCTGTACTTTGTCTGTATTTTGTCATGATATAAGACGATGTCCTTTGTTAGTCTTGTAAGTTTGACCAAGTCAACCATCCTCCTGGTTTGACTTGGCCAAACAGTTAGAATCTGTGTGTAATATGTTTGTGTCGAAGGATGAGTTATCGAAGGATGATTCATCGAAGGATGAGTCATCGAAGGATTGTTTAGATCCTTCGATGAGCTCGAAGGATAAGCCTTCGATGGATGTTGATGGACCTCGAAGGATATCATCATTCGAGGTATGTGTGGATCCTTCGATAGATTTCAGATCGATAGATGATCTTTCGATCAGTCTATCTGATCCTTCGACCAGACGAGCTGTGTTGGGTATATATATACTCATGTGTTCACTTCACAGACGGAGGTGAGTGTAAAAGACAGACACAAGAGAGAGCACACAGAGAAAACACACACGAGAGTTTGAGAGAGTTTATAGAATACATCTGTAAACATTGAGCTTGTAACCGAACCTTTCATACGTATTAATACAGTGGTGTTAATCGGTGAATATTGCGTGTTGTGTTTGTGCTTGTTTCATCTAGGTTTGCACTCTAGCTTGGATTCCGCACTTGCTAGTGTGTTAAACATAACAAGGATAAGGTTTAACCTCATCCTCCGAGGGACCTACACATTGTTCGAGTTGAATATGGCTACGTGATCGTAATTACGTAGGTGTTAATCCCTCAAAAGGGCACCTCCTGAAAATCACGTTTACTAGGTCAATTGGCGGGTCAAAGTTTTAATGTTTAAAAAGTCACACGGTTCGGATTTCATAAATGTTATAATCTGATAATGTAGCTGTTATAAATCATGTTTTGACACTTAAACAAGTTGGTAATAATTATTAGAACATGTGGGAACATGTTCGGCTCGTAAATTAAAGTTTTAAGGTCGGTTCGCAACCGAAAGTCGCAAAGTTTGACTTCTGCTTTAACTTTCGATTCTGACCCGATTTAGATTAGTTTGCCACTGATTTAAGGTTGCATTATTATCGTAATTTAATGTAGCATAACCCTATGAGGTTATATTACATGATCATAATCGTATTCTGAGTTTTTGTACAAGTTTCGTTATTATGTCATACTTTGACTAAATTGCCCTTTTTATAGTTAATAAGGTTTTAATCAATAACGAACTTGCAAATGACTTACCTACTGCTATGTTAATGTAATTAAAATATTTTGATGTTATTAAACTGATCATAAATTGAGTTTTCATATAAGATCGTAAATTGTGTTTTATAATGACCAAAATGCCCTTTCGGCATATAGAATGGTTTTAAACATAATTTATGATATCAAATCTTTTTTCTACTGATATAATATCATATTTAATATATTTGGGATACCAAAACAGTTTATAACATTAGTTTTGACTCGAAATGTCGGTATTTAATGACCGAAACGCCCTTTTGGCGCATAATATGGTTTTAAACCATAACTATCAACTAAAACTTGATACCTACTGATATTATAACTTAATTAAAATGTTTTTACAGTAGATACATGATCTTAACTCAGATTTATAATTAAGTTTTCAAACTATGTCCATAATGACCAAAATGCCTCTTCGGTGCATAGTTTGGTCTTAAACTATAAAACTAACATATATTTGATTACTTACTTATATTATATCACAAATAAAGTATTTTTACACAATTATTATAGTCATAACATCAGTTTACACGCAAGTTCCTTTAAAATGACTAAAACGCCCTTATGAGGCATATTTTAATTTTAAAACCTTAATGGGCATGTAAGTTGATATCCTACTGATATTACAACTTATTTAAAGTATATTGGCATATTGAACTTGTTCATGACTCATCCGGTTACCCGATATCGCTTATACGCGTACGGTTAGGCTTATGTGACAAGTTTGCGTAAGTTTACCAAAACGGGTCAAACCTTATCATTTTTACTTCAAATTCCAGAATGTTATTTGTTTAACCATATAATACAAGTACTTGTTGGGTTTAAACTACATTCTCTTCCGGTCATCACTTAATTAAGCGTATCGTACCGTTTTCGATATTTTAAGTTAACCAGTCCAAGTCTATGACTTGAATAGGACCCGTTAACATTCTATTTGGTTGTTTATACCATCATTCCAGACTAGGGCCTTCCGGTAGATTGCTACCTACCTTAGTCAATTGATTAACGGCTGAGTTATTTATAAACCTTCCATATTAAGACAAGTACTAGCTCAGGTAAATATTCTTAACCTATTTTCCCTATACGGGTTTGGGATACGGTAAATTATTACCGCTTGGTCGGGTATGGGATCATATGCCGGATTGTGGCTACAAAATCTTCATAACCCGTTTTACTTTGTTTTGTCTGATAACTTAAACATTGGGGGTTAACGCGACCGTGTCCTGGATATCCTCAGCTCATTTAAGTTACTAATGGCCACGACCAAGCTCGGGGTGTAGGCATACACCTGATAGAGGCTTAATGATAACATAAAACGTTTTCTTACCCACTACGTGGGGATACCCCTCCGTGGGTTTAAGTGGTGTGTCGGTTAATCATGTCTCGGTGTTTAGTACTGGGCCCCATATGTATTGACAGACATGTAAAACTGTATACAAGATCATTTTGAATTGTCCCAAGTTATTTATAAAATCATGTGCCTCGTGCACTTAAAACAATTTTGAAAATGTTTTCAAAATGTGTCGGTTGATTGTATTTACCAGTGTAAACTGACGTATTTTCAAAAGACTAAGTTACAGGTGCAAGTACGTAAATAGGCTGGAAGTTGCTCGGTAATGCTAGAAGAGGAATTTGCAACTCCTTTGCATAAAGCCTAGTAGTCTGATGTTATCCCTTTTGTACATTTATTGATTCGCATGTGGATTTTATTACAAGCTTGTCTGTAATTATTATTTTTGAGCTTCTCCACATTTATGTTTGTAATAATATTTTATACTCCAAGACTTCCGTTGTGCTATCTGTGATTGTTTGACTATGACGATACCAATATTACGTAACGATACTCCCCACCCGGGCCCACCGGTATTGTGTTGGAAATCGGGGTGTGACAATTATGATACCCTTCAAGTTCCTAAGGGTGCATCAGACGATCAGAATAAACAGTCATATAGAAAGCTTGCATTCAAATAACACCATCGAAGGCACATGCAAACACAACTCATCCTGAAACCCCAACACACTTCACTTCTACTTTTGCTCCTAATCGTCGCGTTTAATTCAAGTTTTGGTCACCAGTGTCAGCGCTCACATGAATCTCATAATCTTGTTCATCTCAGCACTATCATCACCATCATCATGATGTTTGTAATTTTGTTTTGGGGTTGAAAGAACTACCAGAAAAGGAGGATCTACTGTTGGAATTTAATCAATATATGTCACTAATTGATTCATCAGAGTTTAGAGTTCTCTAGTGTTGGTGTTGGTAATGTTAAAAATTGATGATAATTATTGTGTTTTGTGAAATTTGTTAAGTGGTATTTGTTGTGAATTTTGTGTTTATGGTTTTGGATTCGTGCAATGAGGTGCTCACTATTGGTGAGCTTGGCTTCTTTAATATGTTTGATTTTACTGCGTTTGATATTTTGTGAGTTGGTTTAATGTCAATTTTGTTTTGTTTTTTTGGTTGGTTATGATACGGGTTTAGTTTGGATTAAAGATGGTAATTGTAGAGGCATATTATTATAACTAGGGTCGTAGTTACCTGCGCACTACGCCAGGATGTGATTGGAATTTGGTAGGTATCGCACATTATGCCAACCGATAAATAAATTCATAAAATTAAACAAAATGATATCTAAATGTGTTATGTTATCTACGTCGTAGCTCGGCTTTTGAACGTCAAAATAATAAAAAAAGGTTAAACAATAAGGTAAATAACAATGGTAAAAAAGGTAAATGGAAAAGAAAGTGATATGAACTCGATCGGTTTCGGTGCACTAGTTATAGCAAACAAAAAAGAAATGTTAAAACATATGTCCAAAAAGTTATTTGCGCTTGTTTAGTTCGTTGAAACAATTTCAAAGTTAAAAGTGGGTTTTTCGTACTGTTTTCGTTAAAAAATTAAACTTAAAAAAGAAAAAAAATAAAAATAGAAAGCGATAGGAACTTAATCGGTTTCAATACACTAGTTATAGCAACACAAGTTAGCAAAGCACCAAACTCAAAAAAAGTTAGCAAAGCCCCGCACTTACATTAGCTCACATTAGCATATGAGCATTATTTAACTTCTTTACTTTTATATAGAGATAACTAGTCTAAGTTCCCGTGTGCTACACGGGTGGTCTTACAATAAATTATAATACTTAGAAATGTTGACCTAAACTTTTAAATACCGGTATCGTACCATACATTTTCGGTACCGGTATCCATATTTGGCGAATTTCGGTACCGATACCGTACTCATCAATAATATATATAATGCATTAATCATTAATCACAACGTATAAAAGTGCAGCATGTCCTCTAAGAGTTGTATTCCAAGGTATTTATCTATTCTTTTCTTGTGTAAACTTTGTCGATTTTCTACCAACAATGCGCATATATTTCAAAACCAATTACTCTATTTACACATATTATAAGATAATTTTATTATTATAAAATGTTAATTCTTATGTTATAAAAAGAAATTAAAGTAAACCAAACAAAAGCAAAAGAAATTTCCATCACCGATGACATCATCAAATGGAAACAAAAAGAAAATTCATTCACAACTCTAATCACTTGAAGTTACGCTACCATATATACACACCCTCACCACACACCTAAAAGCCACTGTATACCTATATTTCATGCCTTAAGAACAATTTGCAAACCAACTCACAAACAAAACAAAACAAAACCTGATAATAAACCATTTGTCCGCGCCTCTACAACACTAAAAATTATTCCAACCGCTACACACTTTCACCAAATAAACACAAGATCCTAATTTACCGATAGGATTTTCCCTTATGTACAAAATCAAATTGCAACATTAAGATCAATGATATACCTTTTTTTCATTCTCCGTTCCTGCCTCCAGCTGTAGTTGATATAATGTCAATTTACACTGATCGAATTAAATCAATAACCACTCACATTTCAAGAAAACAAAAAAGCAAGCTCAAACAATAGAAACAACCTAAAATGGTAGCAAAATACTCAACAAATCAGCAAAAAGATAAAGAAATCTCATCAAAATAATCCAAAACAATAAAAATTTGCATACACGTCATTTATGCTAATTAACAGGTCGAAATGATTACTCTTAAGGGATAACACAATCAAACCGTCGGCAAAAAGGCTTAGCCCAACCTGCAAACACTTTTTTTGTCAAATTTTCAAGTTGTAAAGTTGATTACAATCATTATCTTCTTACTATATATTTGGAAGATTTTATACATTTGAATACATTACGAAACCCATATAAACCTTTAATGCTATTAGTTAGATTTATATCTGTAAAAAGTGTTCAAAACCTATTTGTTAGATTTCTATCTATATCCACTATCAAACAGACACTGTTTACAAACAAAGAACTAAGTATCATAGCTTGATTATCAAATATATGTAATCTGAAAATATTACTGCACAGGTCGCCCCATGCCACACGCACGCCTAGGTCACCTCATGTTTCGGGTGTGCCTTTTAAAACCAAACTTAACTATAAATAACCATAGTCTGCACCTTTTAATACACCATCATGATAGAAAGAGTATGCGATATCACAAAAGCTGAGGGTTAAACATATTACTGAACCCGTATTTTAATTACACTAATTTTAACATAACTTTCGAGGGTGATATCTCATTGTGGAAAATTAGCATCTAATTACTACAAATGTGAAGAAAATAAGTTAGATATTACCAGAAAAAGTGCATTATGCGGTCATACAAAACGCTCCCTCTCAGATGGTTTGCCAGCAAAACAGCTGCCTTGAATTCTTTTGATCGTGACATCTGAACCCTTCCATTTCATGTAATAAAAAGCTCCATATGTAGCGGATCCTAACTCTCGTACTTCCTCAAGATCGTCATTTTTAATAATCTGGTGAAGAATGTAAATCAAATTGTTTACAAATCATATTTTTGCATAAAACTTAATATAGATAAGGGTTAGAAGTACCAGTAAACCCCTAGCAAAAGCTTTCTCCACAGCCTTTGTCAATTCAATCTTTGTTTTGACTTGGGTGTCATTGTCAATTCAAATTTAAGAACCAAAATGCTTGAACAAAACAGATTTATATAAAGAATAATGAGTAAAATTACCTCTCCTGGACAATAATATGCAACAATGCCTTTGCTCCGAACTCATTGGAAACCACGTTTTCCGACTTCGCAACATCATAAAATCGATCTGAAACCCCAAATAATGTGGTTGTGAGAATAAGTCCCCATTAAAATTGTTAATTGAAAAGATAAAGGTGTGTTAATCTAGTGAGATTGGTGAGGAAACTTGTAAGTTAAGTTACAGTACCTGGGCTGCTTGTGCCCATAAGAAATCATATCGCAGAGCGGATGCCACCCATCACCCATATATACTTTCACCTGCAAACAATATATTCATGCCTAAATTTAACTTAAATTTTCAAAATAAAAGTTAAAAAACAATAAGTTTGTGAATTGAGGTGATAGTTCACTTTAGTCTCCTCTTTTGAAAACCAACAGACAACAACAATAAGCCGTCCTTTCCCATTTTTAATAGAAATTTTGAAAACCCTGCCCACTAACTTATAACTCAAAGAAATGTTTTCAATAAAACTTTAGTCCAAACCTGTCAAGTCACCTTTCGCCCAAAGAAATGTATTTGATCACACGCTAACCATCTAATTTATTTTACAATCTATAACTATATAAAGCAATATGCTGGTAGTAGCATTTCATAATTATGTAGATCATGATTCCAATAACCCCAAAATAAAAACAATGGCAACAAACACATTAAAGCAAAGCTAAGTTCAATAATAAGGAGAAGATCAGGGGGCATAGATGTATACCTTGCTACTCCTATGCAACCATTGGTTCACCTTTCCAACATTTTTTTAGTCCCCGTCTAGACGAGAATCTTCTTGAACAAACTCCCGTATACAAAAAGAGAAAATCATAAAAGATGCAAAGATTTGATGACGATTACACAAAGTGTTTCAATGACACCACCTAAAAAAACATGAAAATGAGAGAAAGAGCTGATATTAAAAGAGAAAAGCATATGACGGAAAAGAATAAAACTACCTCAATTGTGGCATAAAACTAACCCTTTTTAGTACTAATGTTGGAAAAAGTGTGTTTTTGTCTTCCTTTTGTATTTTCAGGATTAAATGAGCTCAAATAAACAAAAGAAGCAAAAAGGTAGCTAAATCTAACATAAATACAAGAAAAGGAACAAACATGGCATGCCCGGCCTCCCCGACAGCATCTTCCCAAGCAAGACAAGAGAACAGAAGGCTGAACACGCCCCGTGCTCAATGAGCACGGGGGGCGTGCCCAAGTGTTAGCAGAAAAGACAAAGTTGTAGAACTTCTTGGTTTGAACTTAACCTCAATGAGCACGGGGGCGTGCCCAAGTGTCAGCAGAAAAGACAAGAGAACAGAAGGCTGAACAATTTTCAAGAAATTAACCTCTTGCACCAGAGGTTAAACATTCTTGTAACACCTCCCATCGAACCAATCCTCCCTCAAGAGGATTGGAACCTAGCACTTGGAATCAACAATCCTACCGGGTGGGATGACATTCCAGCGGAGCCTCCTCTTGAAGATCTACAAGAAGTTCCGGTGGAGGTTGCACCCCTCAAACCGATGCCAATGAGCCCGCCTTTCTTCTCCCAAGGGAGATAGAGCAGTGGCTCGCCGACGTGTGAGGGACCCATACCCAAAGAAAGAAGTTCTTCAAGCCGCATCCAACCGAGATAATTATCTTTTCGGAAATTTTGCTAATAGAATAAATTTTAGGCTAGAACTTCTTGGTTTGAACTTCTTGTGCTTCTTTTGACTTATTTATCTAGAACTCTAACTTTTAGGATTATTATGTAATTCTCTCTATGTTTTAATGAATGATGGTTTTTAGTTAATTTGGTGTTTGGATGATGTTGTAATGAATAAAACACACTCGGGATGGTGAAGGATAACAAGGGAAACTTGCACCAGCACCCCATGCACGAAAACAGGGCCATCCGACAATTCTTCATTACAGCAAGTTCAGCACGGGCCGTGTCCGCCCAACACGGCCCGGTGCTGCACAGTCTGCAGAAAATGCCCAGTTCAGGTAACTTGTCACACCCCCAAAATCCGCATGCGGAGTGCCACCGCCTGGGGGCGTGACTGACCAGGATCCAGCCACCAATTATACTGAGCAATTTAATAAATAACATAAGTAGCATTCACCAACCACTGGGTTAGCAAATATCATAACCAAAGTTCAAAAGTTTTAGGTTCAAATAGTAGTTTAGGTATGTAGCGGAAGCCTAGACAAAATAGTTTAAAACAAAGTTCATAGTTCAAGTTTATTTAGGACCCAACACATGGGTTAGACGACCACTACACATCCCCAAGCTGCAAGCTCCTGAGTCACGGGGTACGTGCAAAGCATGCAGTAGGGTATCAACATAATGTTGGCGAGTTCACGAGGTGTCAAGTTTTAGTTTTCGAAAACGTAAGTTGTTTAGATAAAGCATTTATAATCACGTTATGGGGAGCTACCCCATCTGTAAGCTCACTAAACTGTCGATACCGAAACTGTTGACGTAAAGTTGTTGTGCCCCGAGTCAATGTCTATCATCATTGACCAAGATGCAAAGGTCTACTAGTTCACGCCCGATCCCCCCGGTCACGGTGTGAGGTTGTCAAACCTAATAGCGCTATCAACTAATAACCCGTTCGCCCCCGGCGATTAATCGGTACTGTAAGCAAGGACTTAATGTGATAGAGTTTCGTTTAGTTTTGCTAGTTGTGATTTATAAATAATATCCAAACGTATCTCCCCCGGAGATAGTAATTTAAAAGTACCCATTCGTATTTCCCCGGGAAATAACAGTTCGAAAGTGTTTTTCCCCAAAGTTGGCAGTTTGTCCGTGTCCCTCCCTGGGACGCATGCTTTTAGTGTGTGAACTCACCTTGGGTTGCTCGGCAGACTATTTACTTGGTCAAGTACGTTGGTCACCACGTCCTAGCCTGGTTACCAGTATAGGTCAGGTTTTGGTACAGGAAGATCACGTATATTCTACACATAGCTAACACATTGCATGCATGTTATACAAGCATTCCTAATGTTGGGCTGATTCTAGATTAAGCAGTAACAGTTAACACATAGCATACAAACCACAAGTGCTATTGGGCCTATCCGATCACACCAACAGTTAATCAGCAGCATGGCACAGCAGCATAGATACAAGCCCAAAACACGTTGTCACATTAGGTGGCCCAATAACTGAGTCAGACAGCCCAATCGAGACTAAGTGGTCTCGACTCGAGAAGATGCGGTCTCGGGTCGCAACCAGGACGTCTCGAGTCATGGACGTCCGGTCTCCAGTAGTGCAGGCTTAAGTCGCAACCTTAGAGGTCTCGAGTCCAATCTCGAGTTGTCACTATATGGTCTTGAGTCGCAATCATCGCGGTCTCGAGTCGCAACTTAATGGTCTCGAGTCGAAACCAGAGGTCTCGACTCGCTTGCCTGCTGATTCTGGTACATCTGCGAGACTTGTACTAACCAATAGAATTTCATGTTCATGATTTTATGTACTATCCAATGAAAATGCCTAAACATGTTTCTTTGTCTAACAATTAACCAAAATGGATCAAACCACAAGTTTTTCAAATATTCAAGGCACCTTCAACTCATATTCATGTTGTTCATCATATATTCAAATTATTCATCATGCATAATCATTCAAAACCGACCCGAAACATGTTATCCTAGATCTATACTTGCAACTTTGAAAGCATTTTAGCAATTATTTACCATCACTAATTCATAAATCATGTGTGCATCACATAACACCCTAGTCATGTATCAAACCTTATTAACAACTTTAACACATCACTTTATTATCATACTTCTACCAAACCGTTCACATATCATCATGAAGGAACATTTTTCTCACTTAAATCAAGCAACACATAATACTTATATCATCAAGCAAACACCTTCATCATAGGTAAATAACAATTTTTCATGTATTTTGTCAATAAAAACTAAAAGAGGCACTAACCGGCTAGATACTCTAAGTGTGAGGGTATAAAGGGTCAATGAGCGGACTTCCGAATGATTCCAAGCTTGAGCCGAGAGTTCTAGTGTTGTCACCGGTTTGGTCCAAGAGAAAGGAGAGGAGAGGAGAGGTGATGCTTGATTGTTAGGGTTTAAGGTTTTCTAGAGAGAGAATGAAGTGAGAGAGAGTGTAGAGGGGAGTGTGTGAGGGTTTTTGGGTTTTATGCAAGGTGGTGCACCCTAAGTGGATTCCGAGTGGGCTTCTCGGGTGTATGGCCCAACCGGCCCAACCGTTTACTGTTTACTCGAGACCGAGTGGTCACGAGTCGGGTTCGTTGTGGTATCGGTTCACTAATATAATTGTATATATATATATATATATATATATTACTTAATACAAGGATCATATAGCACACCAAGGAAATTCACAAATTTCCATTTAATAATATATATACACATAATTTCAATACAAGATAGTTGCTAGAGAAAACCTAGAATGTCACATAACTGGACACGGGGCATGCTCACTGAACACGCCCCCCGTGCCCAGGCTTCTGTTTCTTTTTACAAACTTTTGTTACTGGCGATCTGAACATGGGGCCGTGCCCGGACACCACGGCGCCGTGTCCAGACGCCCAGTAACATAAAATTTGCTTTTTCACACCTTTTTACACATTCAATCATCCTAAAAACTTATTTTTGAGACACATTGAGGACAATGTGTAATTTAAGAGTGGGGGTTGCTAAAATCTTGAATCTTGCAAGTCCTAATTAATAAGCCTTACACAAAACTCTATTGGAACCGCTAATCACCCCAATTTTTTTTTTTAAATTTCAATTTTTTTACTTGTCTAAGTTTAAGTTGGGAAATTCAAGTTCTAAAAAAAGTTATATTTTTACAAATTTACAACCGATAGCGTCGCGATAAAAAGAACCAACATAAGAAAATTATGAAACGGCATGACAAGCTTAATTAAAATTTGATTATATATACTTGATCACATAAGAACCCATTCCCACAAAAACTGAGTTTTGAGCCTTTATTGAGCATACAAATACATATCTTTAAACTAAATGCTCATTTTTCGTTTCTTGTGTGAATAGCCGCTTGGTTCATACGACTCTAGAACTTGCCACGACGATACATTCCCGGTCCTTACCAACTTAAACCCGAGTAAGTAAATGATGTAGGCTTTAGGACTAACACTTTTTATATCTCCACCATTATTTTTTTTACCACCTACCCAAAATCCCCTTACTTAACCCCTTTGAGCCTAAACCTTTTCATTTCTTAACCCAAACCAAAAATCCTTTTACCCACCTAAACCCTTTTTCATTTTAAATCCTTTGTTTTAGTAACAAGCTCGGTTCTTCCTATGACTCTTGAATATATATATATGATGATGATGATGAAGCCTAAAGAAATAAACAAACAAGTTTATAAAAAATAACTTTGTTTGAAAGAAATGCTTCATCAAAATAAAAAGTTATGAAAAATAAAAAGTCTTCCGAAAACCGACGCTTTTTACGCTTTTCGCCCTTTTACTAACCACTAACCCGACCACCCACCTTTAGCCCAAGCCTAACCCTTCACCCCAAAAGTCCTCTTGATATTTACAAAGGTGTATAGTTAAAAAGGAGAATGATTGATTGCTTGGCAAGCCTATGGTAGAAGTAAGTTCTATGCCGCTCTCGAGTGATTCACTAAAAATACATCTTAAAAAGGCATGTTATGCCCTAATAAGTAATTTATCTTATGAAATGTTTTTAATAAATCATGACGAATAGGATTGTAAATAAACAAAAATAAAACTTAATAAAGAATCTTGGAAATCCCGACACTCTATGACAAGCCCAAAACCTTCTCTTCTACCCATTCCATTTGGGAGTGTAAAGCCACATTATAAAGAGTTTTGCTTGAGGACAAGCAAAGATTCAAGTGTGGAGGTATTTGATGTGCACAAAATGAAACATATAAATTACATCAATTGTGGCATAAAACAGACTCTTTTTTAGTACTAATGTTGGAAAAAGTGTGTTTTTGTCTTCCTTTTGTATTTTCAGAATTAAATGAGCTCAAATAAACAAAAGAAGCAAAAAGGCAGCTAAATCTAACATAAATACAAGAAAAGGAACAAACGTGGCATGCCCGGCCTCCCCGACAGCATCTTCCCAAGCAAAACAAGAGAACAGAAGGCTGAACACGCCCCGTGCTCAATGAGCACGGGGGCGTGCCCAAGTGTCAGCAGAAAAGACAAAGTTGTAGAAGCTTCTATCACCCACCACGGGGTCGTGCTCAGCAGGCACGGGGCCGTGGTCAACTCTAAGATTTGCAGGATCTAGGGAAATCTTGATAGCACAGATACGCTTCTGCACACGGGGTCTTGCCCAGCGGACACGGGGGCGTGGTCAACTAATGCAGACAAACTGCATTTAATGAAGAAAGAGAGGAGGGTGGACACGGGGCTGTGCCCAATGGACACGGGGCCGTGCCCGAGCTTCTGTTCAGCCTATAAATAGGAGTGCTTGGATCACTTGCAACTCATCCCTTGGCACACCACCTCTCTCACACTTCACCCACCACCCACCACCATCACAACACCATCATCCACCATCATCATCCATTGTCCATCATAGAGTGTGTGAGTCGTCTCGGGATCCAAGATTGATCGTAAGAGTTCTTGACAATCAAAGGCCATGTTTGCCTAAGTCTCTTACATCACTTGGTGAAGACAAGTGTTTAGTGTAATACTTTTTATTTTTAATCTTTTTGCACTTTTTATTTGGTTATGTATTAATGACTTTAATAACTAGTTTCTTATGTTGAAGGTGATTCTTCCTTATCGTTTGTCCGTGGTGTCTTGGCATTATTTTACTGTCTATATAAAATAAAAGATTTTCACCATTCATATCTCCACGGTCTATATGGAGATATGTTGGCTACCTGGTCGGGGGTTAAAGGAACGGTTTGGTAAGAGTCTTGCCATTGTTTAGTGTATAGATCCTACAAAGGACCTGGGTCAAATTTAGTAGGACCTCCTTCAATACCCACCGGTATTGGATGGTGGGGGTCCATACTCTTTGATCCCCTCATAAGTTAAACTAGTATTAAAACTTTAACCCGGCTATTTAGGACTGTATCCCTGCTGACTCAGTCTACTTAGCCGAGGGTAACGTCACCTTCAAAAGAGGGGCCTACCACATTATGCATTAATAACTTAATTAATTATCTTTCAATAATCCGACCCTTTAGGATTGTATCCTTGCTGACTCAAACTACTAGGTTGAGGGTAACGTCACCTTCAAAAGAGGGGCCTACTACAATAACTAAGATAATCTCTTAAACAGTGCAAAAGTGCGGAAATAATCAAAGGTTACACTACACACGAGTCGGATCCAAGTGATTCATCTTGTCTATCTGTTTTTACTTTTATTTTACTTTTCAGCATTTTAGTTAGTTTTATTTTTCTAGTTTAAAATCTTTTTCTAACTTTTTGATTTGATTAGACGTTGAGGATAAACCGGTACTAAAAGCTCTTATGTCCTTGGACGACCTCGGTATCTTACCAAAACTATACTACGTCCACGATGGGTGCACTTGCCCATATGTGTGTTTAGTGTTAGTAAATATCGTGTTTTATAAATTTAAAATTTGGCTAAAAAGTGTAAAAGGGCTTAAAATATACATCTAAAATATATAGCACCACGCACACATCAAGTTTTTTTGCGCCGTTGACGGGGACACGAGGATTTTAAGAAGGTTAGGAATCAACGGCCTAATCGTTTTTTCTAAATTTTCTGTTTTTTTAGGATTTTCTTAAATTTTCAGCTTCTGCAGAACTCAGCACGGGTCGTGCCCGCTGAACACGCCCCGTGCCCAATCTTTGGAACTGGCTATCCTGTTTTAAGTCAGACAGTAAGCTGAACAGGGGGCCGTGCCCACTCAACACGCCCCGTGCCCAAGATTCAGTTATGGAAAACAGAACCGTAAGATCCCGACGGTTGGTAATCTCTGACACAAACATGAGTGATACTGATACTTTTTACTTTCGGCACTCTTATGGTACGTGGTGTCAAATATGTGGTGGCTCTCATAAAGAATTAAAATGTTATTTTCTAAATTATAAGCCCCATTATATAGACACATTGTTTTCCTGTAAACTTAAGAGGGGCGAAAGTAAAAATAATCCCTATCTCTCCCTCGAATGCTCTCAACCGGACCTTCTAGGAGAAATGCTTCTTGATGAACTATTTCAATTAGAAGATTTAATTCTTAATTGGTTAAAAGAACTTAAGATGGATTTCAACGATTCATCTCAAGACGATACCCAAGAAGAATTGTTGGCATCGCATTCAAATAAAAACAACTTCGTTGTTCCCGATCATACCTTCGACTCTAGCGAAGCTTTGGGCGATAGTCCTCCCTGTGCCGATTGTGCCGTGAAGGACTCTCCATCGACTTCGTTCGGTGCATACATAGACATGAGCGATTCGGCATATACCTTCTTTAACGAGAGCCGGGAAAGGGTTGGACTTGTCTACCTACATTTAGCATAGGTATCACCCTTACCGACAACCTCTTGCGTTCTCGTCTTAATCTAGAGAAATTAAGGTATTTTAGGCACTTTGGGGTTGTTCCATCTAGTAAGGAACTGCCCGATACGGATAAGTTCCTTAGAAATAGACAAACTTCATAAACAACCCTTCGACACGGGGCCGTGCCCAGTCAACACGCCCCCGTGTCCACCGAAAGATTCATTTCTGAATTTTTGTCAGAATACGGACAAAATGTGTCAGGATCTTGCCTGCACACGGGGCCGTGTCCAGACGACACGGGGCCGTGTCCAGTGTGCTGTCGTTTTCCATAAATGCAGCCAAGAATCCTGCACATTTGGACCATCCAGGGACAGAGATTTGAGAGGATCTTCTCACCTACCATCCTAGGTATTTTCTAAAAGAAGGTTCTAACAACCATCTTGTCCTTTCCTCTTTTATCCATTACCTTCTTCTTCATCTTTCTTGCTTCAATACCTCCATTGAAGCTTGAGATCACCATGACTCCAAGCTTTATTGTGATGTTTGTTGAGTTTTTGTTCAAGGAATCTTGTTAAAAATAAGTTGTATAACATTGTTTTAAGTTATTACTGCTAAAAAATGCTTCATAAGTTAGAAAAATAACTTGAAACTTCGAGATTCCTTATTCCAAAAATCTGCAGAAAGGTGAACACGGGGCCGTGCTCATTGAGCACGGGGCCGTGTCCGCTGGTACTGTTTCATTAAAATAAACTTATTTCCGTTTATTTTCGTAGAATGTCAAGCCAAAACAGTGGAACCTCTTCTGCGCACTCCAGAAACAGTCGAAGGGAAAGAAGGTCTTCAATTGAAGCAACTCTCGTACGCTACGTAATGGCATTACGTGAGGCTCTTGACGAGATGACTTCGGTAGAGGAGGTCCTTATAGACCGTATAAATTATCTTACGGTGGGGTTGGAAAACAGTTTTCAAGAAATTAACCTCTTGCACCAGAGGTTAAACATTCTTGTAACACCTCCCATGGAACCAATCCTCCATCAAGAGGATTGGAACCTAGCACTTGGAATCAAAAATCCTACCGGGTGGGATGACATTCCAGCGGAGCCTCCTCTTGAAGATCTACAAGAAGTTCCGGTGCACGTTGCACCCCTCAAACCGATGCCAATGAGCCCGCCTTTCTTCTCCCAAGGGAGATAGAGGAGTGGCTCGCGGACGTGTGAGGGACCCATACCCAAAGAAAGAAGTTCTTCAAGCCGCATCCAACCGAGATAATTATCTTTTCGGAAATTTTGCTAATAGAATAAATTTGAACTTCTTGGTTTGAACTTCTTGTGCTTCTTTTAACTTATTTATCTAGAACTCTAACTTTTAGGATTATTATGTAATTCTCTCTATGTTTTAATGAATGATGGTTTTTAGTTAATTTGGTATTTGGATGATGTTGTAATGAATAAAACACACTCGGGATGGTGAAGGATTACAAGGGAAACTTGCACCAGCACCCCATGCACGAAAACAGGGCCATCCGACAAAATTTTCTTCATTACAGCAAGTTCAGCACGGGCCGTGTCCGCCCAACACGGCCCCGTGCTGCACAGTCTGTAGAAAAAGCCCAGTTCAGGTAACTAGACACGGGGCGTGCTCACTGAACACGCCCTCGTGCCTAGGCTTCTGTTTCTTTTTACAAACTTTTGTTACTGGCGATCTGAACACGGGGCCGTGCCCAGACACCACGGCGCCGTGTCCAGACGCCCAGTAACATAAAATTTTGCTTTTTCACACCTTTTTACACATTCAATCAACCTAAAAACTTATTTTTGGGACACATTGAGGACAATGTGTAATTTAAGTGTGGGGGGATGCTAAAATCTTGAATCTTGCAAGTCCTAATTAACAAGCCTTACACAAAACTCTATTGGGACCGCTAATAACCCCAATTTTTTTTTTTTAAATTTCAATTTTTTTTACTTGACTAAGTTTAAGTTGGGAAATTCAAGTTCTAAAAAAAGTTATATTTTTACAAATTTACAACCGATAGCGTCGTGATAAAAAGAACCAACATAAGAAAATTATTGTAACACCCGGAGAACTGGCTTGGTAATTAAACTCTGTTAATACTAAAAGACGGGTAACGTACCGTTATTAGTAAAAATAACCCGGAAAATATTTGGATTTAAATAAGAAATCCTAATATTAAATAAAAACGAATCAAAGTTTTTAGGGAATTAAGTTTATAAGAGCCTGAGTTAACGGGACTTAAAATAAAACGGGCTATGACTTCCCGAACCCAGTAAGCTAACTAGGAATAATTAACCTAGTTAATAAGTGGGGAATATTGTTAGAAATAAGTAGGTTGTGCCCTACTTAATTAACTAACCAAATTAGAGGGGCCAATGTTGTTAAAAATGAAACTTATATTATTGGTTTTAATTAAAAACAAAACCAAACATCTCAATTGAGATGTCTGATCGTACATGGGACGCAGGGGGGCGACCTGAGCTCCTCACCAAGCCCTAGTTCATCACATATTTCACAAAATTGAGGGCTCAAATCAAGCTGAAATCGGAAATCGAGCATAGATTATTGATCCTCATCACAAGAGGATTTCAAGGTATGTAAAATTTGATGAAAACTCTCAACTCGAAATTCTCATGAAATTGGGAAAATCTGAAATTCATGGTTGCATGTTTGTTTTATAATGATTTAGGAACAATATAGTGTCTAGGGACAAACCCTAGACAAATACAAGTTGAAATCATGTGAGATTTTAGTAAAATCCATGATCACCATTGTAGGTGATTAGTGGGTTATGTAGATTTTAATAAACACTAGGAAATTGGGTGATATTCTAGTGTAATTTGACAATTGTGAAGTGACTTCAGAATTATAGAAGTTAACAACTTTGTAAGATGGTTGGTTTATGTGAAATTAGGGCTAAGAGATAAGCTAGAGACTTGATAAATAAACATGTAAAATTCTGCCCTTAAAGTGCTTGTTGAAATGCCTCAAAGAAGGCTCGAAACTAGAATTTTTGTAGTTAAAACACCTAATTGTGATGTTTTGGCTATTATGCAAAATGTGATTAAAAAAGAGTTCTAAATGTGATAAACGTGGTTAGAACTTTGGTTAAAACGGTGGTCTAAGATAACGCCTACCGGGTAATTAAAGAACGCTAAAACTAGTTGATGAACTCGATTATGCAATTAGTATACAAACGGGCATTTGACTTTTAGAAAAAAGTCAAACTGACCTACGATGTGATGAATGATAATTAGACATAGAAAATAAGTGAGGTGGAATAGTCGTGATTGTTATTGACTAATTTAACCACCTTGTAAATGATGAATAATAGTTAGCGCTTAAACAAGCCAGGTGAAGCTTGGAGTGAAAGCGGATCAAACGAGTCAAGCATAGAAGAAAAGCGTAGCTCGGATGCAAGGTAAGTGTAATTTACACACTTATGTAGAATACCCGTTTATTCAATACATTGTAAACGTGATAACAATAATATTGGAAATCTGGAAATTTGTCAAATATTGACTAATGTAAATCAAGGTTAAAAGGATACCCATGGCGTAAGCCGAAATGGGTTGAATTTGTAAGAAAAGAGTGTAAAAGAAAAAAAAGGGGGTATGGTAATAAAATCCGGGATGGGATGGATGTATGAATTGGAGATCAAAAACGATGTTTTTGATTAAATAGATAATGTGGGCATATACTCCAAACGGGTCGAATGGTGGTGATAACACCATTTAACAATATCGACTAATGTGGTTGTCAAGTCTTATGTTTACAGGACCAATTAGCAAATTGGATAATTACGTCACCATTGATGGTGTGATAATGAAAACGAGGTATAAATCGGGTCTACTTATTGATCCGGGCCAGGTATGCATAATTATGTTGTAGTTAAGAATGCTATTTTGGTCGAATAATTTGAGAGAGAGTCCTTCGTCGTAAAAGGACCAAAATCGACCAAAACGCCCTTGTAGGCTAAGTTGAACAAACAACCCTTAAAGGTTGTTTGGAAGCGAATTTCATGATTAGATAAATACTTAGAATAAGTATAGAAGTTGAAAGATGTAATATGTTAGTCGAAAGGCACTATTTTAGTTTTTGCCGTAAATCAATAAACCAAGAGGTAAAAAATTTGGTTTATATTGATCACCACATTAAACTCACCTTAAATACAGTTGTGGTGGGAGATTTTAGGATAAGAAATGTGGTGATGGAATGTTAGAAGCAATCGAAAGCGATTTTAGGTTCGAAAGTGCTTAAATACCCTTAACGGGTCAAAATAAGCATACGAGCGAAAACAGACTTAAATGGTGTAATAAACCTATGATTAGAACCTAACATAGTAGGTAACATTAATTTGAAGAAGTGTATGAGATATAGGAATCAAATAAATACGTTTGTTTGATAAAATGCATAAACGGGTTAAAATTCGGTAAAAAGGTAACGAGTCGAATGCTTAGAAGTCTCAAAATCTCTTATGTTGGATGTGGGGTTTTAACTCCATAAGATGGAGGATTAAATTACGGACGCGTAGGAAAAAGAATCGGGTAAAACGGATCAATAACGAAGAAGTTTTGGCCGTTTCCGTAAAATCCGGTCGTGCTGAGAATATGCAGCAACCAGCTGCAACAATCTATCAAAAAGAGACCGTGGCGTAGCGCCACGGCCATGGTCGCGCGTGGCGACGGCCTAAAGTCTGAAAATATTGTTTTTTTTTGTTTATTTCGAATATTTGACCCGATTAACTTGTTGTACTTGTTATTTAACTATCAAAACTGACTTCTAAGTTGGTTTTGATCATAGGTGAATGTCGAGAGTGCACGGATGAAGATCAAGCGTCGAGCAAGAACCGAACACGATTACGAAATAAGCTTCGCACTATGTATCGTTATTATGTTAAACAACGAACGTACACGTGATATGTTGTATACTTTTAAATTGTAAAAAGTTTTTAACAAACCCGTAATTTCCAATGCATATATAATCTTAATTACATGATTGTTTTCGTAAATGATACGTAAAACCTTAATTTATAAGAACGGGTGTTACAAGTTGGTATCAGAGCCTTGGTTTAAGAGATTCAAGTATGGTGGGAAAACTATGCTTGGACTTAAACCTTACGCTCTTGATAAAGATTGGTGTTCGGTTCGAGGCTTAATCGCAAATCCGGTAAGTACATGTATACGAATGGTTTAATATGATTAAAGTTTTGAGAACAACACATACGGTTATCGTGTAATACACGTTACACCAATAAAATCGATATACAGTAGATATAGTCAACGAAATTGCACGCGTTGATGCGTATAGTAGAAAAGCCTTGTATTATAATACGGGCATCCTTTAATGTTGAAATTATTAACTGTTATATATGTTTTAGTTGAAGGACACTCGCATATAAGGATAGCGAGAGCTTAACAAATTACGGATATGATAGAAGAACCGTCCGAAGTATGACAAGAGGAGCATGCTTACCAAGGACTAAATCACGTAACGACCGCGAACAAATTTAAAGGCAAGAAACGCCCGTCGGGGCAAGCATTACCAGGTGCGTGCTTTTAAATATAATCGCACAAATGACAATATGCAACAAACATGTAGAAACTGATTGTTGCATATGTAAGCTAGAAACTTGGAAAACCTGAATAGAATACCTATCCAGGATATTACTTCCAAGAAAACTAAATAGAGGCGTTACTTACACAGGGCGTGATATGAAAACTATAAAAAGGTCATGCGTGTCATGTGTTAATCGCTTACTCTGGCCAAGTAAGTAGTGGCATATGGTACCATGAACTTCTTGTAGCGGACACATTTACGTCTGACGTAGTAAGGGCGGGGTGAATGAGACTAACTTAAATAGTACCCAAATGAATCAAATAAATAAGATTTGATAGTAAACGTAAACGCAAGTCGGACGACGGAAGCGTATTACGTTAAAATGACGAGCCCGAGAGAAGGGACAAAGATCGGAGAAAATGAAAATACAAACTAACTAATGAGAATGCTAAGGCATGGGGATAAAATTTTTATCGACATAAGTGATGAAATTCACGTAGACAAGTCAAACGAATTAAATAATGAATGAAGGACTTAATTAAATAAAAGCGATGGATTTCGCTAAGCCGACCAAATAAATTGAAATGATGTCTAAAACCATATAAGAATGGTTACTTGATAATGATTACGGTAAAAAATACCCGATGAACGGGTAGGATTGTGGGTAAATGCGCAAACCGAGAGACGGGAGCGCGAAATAGAAAGTCAAAAGACTCGGAATACGAGTCATGACTAAAGGATGACAAGAATTTTCGCAAACATAAATTTTGGTAATTACGTTCAACCATTTCAAAGTTGGACGGGTCAAATAGAAAATGAAGTTTGACATTCATAAGTGATGAAAATTCACCCAAAATGAGTCAAACGAGTCAATTGAGGAATAACAATTAATATAATAGGAAAACGCAAACCGGTGAAATCGGATGGCTGAAAACAATAAGATAGAAGGACCCGGGTAATGGGTGGTAAAGGAGTATAAGTATAAACCGGGTAACGGTAAACGTAAGACAAACCGACGTGTAAATGACGTTAGAAGTCGTAAAGTCGGAAAGATAGCCCGAAAGTAAACAAATGAAACCTTAGACTACGGTCAAGGTCAACCAAAGTTCAAAAGCAAAATTAAATGATTCCAAACATAACAAAGGATGCTTTAAAGATATATATGTATAAATAGACATATGAACGTAGACGTGAATAAAAGACGATCTATGGGATCATCATAACCTACGGGATAAAATGTAGTGATAAGGTCTACGAGACCAAGGAGACCGTTGGGTTATAAATAGGAAGAGACGAACTGTTGGGTCTCACCTTAAAAGGTGAAACTTATAAAGAAATAGCCCATGAGGCTAAGTGAAGAAACCTACGGGTCAATATTGTAAAGCAAGGGAAACTGGTTACAATTCTCCGTGTAAAACAATAACGGTCAGGAATAAAACATAAAACGGAAATTCCTAGACATGAGAAAAAGATATAAGACAAGGAGAAAATATAAACTAAAAATTTAGTTTTTAGTCAAAAGCAATGTTTTAACAAACATAAGTAGTATGAGATGGTTTAGAAAATCTTAGACACACATAAGGCCGGATATGGCAAATTAGTATACCCGTGTGACGGGGTATGAAGTGACGGTGTCAAATTAGGCTAGCCGGCAAAACTATTCAAAGTTAAGAAAATGTCATGACGAATACAAAACGCTTGTTAATATAAGACAAGCGTGTGATAAACCTGTTAAAAGACTAACGAGACTGAGTGGTCAAGTTACAACTCAGTCAATAAAGATTAAGGGTTATAAGCAGTAAGTAACGGCCCGCGAGGCCTTACACATGAAAGACGTACGCGTCAGTATACATGAAAACTTTTAACTAAAAGATAACGAGTTTTTAAATGGTTACCTTATAAGGTAAACCATATCAAATAATAAGGGTAAAAAGTAACTGGACTAATAAGTCTAGTTAGTGAGACCGGTTGAGGTCATTTAAGTAATTTGGTTGCTTGTAAGCGGTGGATTCGGTATAACTGAACCGAATAAATGAATTTTAAAACAAAAGAAATTGTTGCTAAAAGTGAAAGATTTCACTAAAGACCTTTAAGCGGGTTAAAGTAACGGATTCATAAGGAATTCGATAGTATATGAAAGCGACGGATATCACTAAGTTAACTAAACTAGTGGAAATAACGAGATTACGTTATTTCGAAGTTACACTATGTCGTATGAGATATGTAGACAATTAGTAACCAAAAAGATGTTACCATACTTTTCGGGTAATACTAACAATTGGTTAAAAAGTATAAGTAATTTCTCGGATAGAATACATTGAATTTAAACTCAATGAATTATGTAAGAAAAGGTTTCGAGGACGAAACCTCTTTAAGGGGGACAGACTTGTAACACCCCGAAAACGGGCTTGGTAATTAAACTCTGTTAATACTAAAAGACGGGTAACGTACCGTTATTAGTAAAAATAACCCGGCAAATATTTGGATTTAAATAAGAAATCCTAATATTAAATAAAAACGAATCAAAGTTTTTAAGGAATTAAGTTTATAAGAGCCTGAGTTAACGGGACTTAAAATAAAACGGGTTATGACTTCCCGAACCCAGTAAGCTAACTAGGAATAATTAACCTAGTTAATAAGTGGGGAATATTGTTAGAAATAAGTAGGTTATGCCCTACTTAATTAACTAACCAAATTAGAGGGGCCAATGTTGTTAAAAATGAAACTTATATTATTGGTTTTAATTAAAAACAAAACCAAACATCTCAATTGAGATGTCTGGTCGTACATGGGACGCAGGGGGGCGACCTGAGCTCCTCACCAAGCCCTAGTTCATCACATATTTCACAAAATTGAGGGCTCAAATCAAGCTGAAATCGGAAATCGAGCATAGATTATTGATCCTCATCACAAGAGGATTTCAAGGTATGTAAAATTTGATGAAAACTCTCAACTCGAAATTCTCATGAAATTGGGAAAATCTGAAATTCATGGTTGCATGTTTGTTTTATGATGATTTAGGAACAATATAGTGTCTAGGGACAAACCCTAGACAAATACAAGTTGAAATCATGTGAGATTTTAGTAAAATCCATGATCACCATTGTAGGTGATTAGTGGGTTATGTAGATTTTAATAAACACTAGGAAATTGGGTGATATTCTAGTGTAATTTGACAATTGTGAAGTGACTTCAGAATTATAGAAGTTAACAACTTTGTAAGATGGTTGGTTTATGTGAAATTAGGGCTAAGAGATAAGCTAGAGACTTGATAAATAAACATGTAAAATTCTGCCCTTAAAGTGCTTGTTGAAATGCCTCAAAGAAGGCTCGAAACTAGAATTTTTGTAGTTAAAACACCTAATTGTGATGTTTTGGCTATTATGCAAAATGTGATTAAAAAAGAGTTCTAAATGTGATAAACGTGGTTAGAACTTTGGTTAAAACGGTGGTCTAAGATAACGCCTACCGGGTAATTAAAGAACGCTAAAACTAGTTGATGAACTCGATTATGCAATTAGTATACAAACGGGCATTTGACTTTTAGAAAAAAGTCAAACTGACCTACGATGTGATGAATGATAATTAGACATAGAAAATAAGTGAGGTGGAATAGTCGTGATTGTTATTGACTAATTTAACCACCTTGTAAATGATGAATAATAGTTAGCGCTTAAACAAGCCAGGTGAAGCTTGGAGTGAAAGCGGATCAAACGAGTCAAGCATAGAAGAAAATCGTAGCTCGGATGCAAGGTAAGTGTAATTTACACACTTATGTAGAATACCCGTTTATTCAATACATTGTAAACGTGATAACAATAATATTGGAAATCTGGAAATTTGTCAAATATTGACTAATGTAAATCAAGGTTAAAAGGATACCCATGGCGTAAGCCGAAATGGGTTGAATTTGTAAGAAAAGAGTGTAAAAGAAAAAAAAGGGGGTATGGTAATAAAATCCGGGATCGGATGGATGTATGAATTGGAGATCAAAAACGATATTTTTGATTAAATAGATAATGTGGGCATATACTCCAAACGGGTCGAATGGTGGTGATAACACCATTTAACAATATCGACTAATGTGGTTGTCAAGTCTTATGTTTACAGGACCAATTAGCAAATTGGATAATTACGTCACCATTGATGGTGTGATAATGAAAACGAGGTATAAATCGGGTCTACTTATTGATCCGGGCCAGGTATGCATAATTATGTTGTAGTTAAGAATGCTATTTTGGTCGAATAATTTGAGAGAGAGTCCTTCGTCGTAAAAGGACCAAAATCGACCAAAACGCCCTTGTAGGCTAAGTTGATCAAACAACCCTTAAAGGTTGTTTGGAAGCGAATTTCATGATTAGATAAATACTTAGAATAAGTATAGAAGTTGAAAGATGTAATATGTTAGTCGAAAGGCACTATTTTAGTTTTTGCCGTAAATCAATAAACCAAGAGGTAAAAAATTTGGTTTATATTGATCACCACATTAAACTCACCTTAAATACAGTTGTGGTGGGAGATATTAGGATAAGAAATGTGGTGATGGAATGTTAGAAGCAATCGAAAGCGATTTTAGGTTCGAAAGTGCTTAAATACCCTTAACGGGTCAAAATAAGTATACGAGAGAAAACAGACTTAAATGGTGTAATAAACCTATGATTAGAACCTAACATAGTAGGTAACATTAATTTGAAGAAGTGTATGAGATATAGGAATCAAATAAATACGTTTGTTTGATAAAATGCATAAACGGGTTAAAATTCGGTAAAAAGGTAACGAGTCGAATGCTAAGAAGTCTCAAAATCTCTTATGTTGGATGTGGGATTTTAACTCCATAAGATGGAGGATTAAATTATGGACGCATAGGAAAAAGAATCGGGTAAAACGGATCAATAACGAAGAAGTTTTGGCCGTTTCCGTAAAATCCGGTCGTGCTGAGAATATGCAGCAACCAGCTGCAACAATCTGTCAAAAAGAGACCGTGGCGTAGACCCAAACCAAAAACCCTTTTACCCACCTAAACCCTTTTTCATTTTAAACCCTTTGTTTTAGTAACAAGCTCGGTTCTTCTTATGACTCTTGAAATATATATATATATATATATATATATATATATATATATATGGTTAGGATCATGAGTGAACAATATCCTTGTTTGTGAACAAAGTGAACTAATCTCAACCATCCATTTGTTTTTTAATTAAAAGGATAGGATTGTAATTTTACCTTTAATTTTCATAAATTAGATTTAAATCATTTTGTTTTAATACTTGATTTCAGTTACACGTTTCCTATTTAAATCATTTTGTTTGAATTCTTGATTTCAGTTACATGTTTCCTATTTTGTAGAGATTATACATTTTCTCATGACATATTTACGTATATGTACTTTTTAATTTACATGTGTATGTATGTGTATAAAAAGGATATACATATAGGGGTGAGCAAATTAACCACCATAACCGAGAACCGAACCATAACCGACATAACGGAACCATTAGTAACCGATAACCAATATAACCAATGGTTATGGTTATGAAACTTTGTATAACCGCTCAATCGGTTATGGTTATGGTTATGAAGCTTTGGTTAACCGATATAATCGAAACCAAACCGAACTTGTGATGTTAACTTTACATAATGGATTTGTGTTTTACAAAACCATATAGAGGGTTTTTAGTAAGATAAAAATATGTTAGTAACAAAATGATCTTGATGTAGATGTTATTTATTTTGATAAAGAACTAAGGTGTTATGGCCATAATTGTTTTTGTTTGAGAATTACCTTATTAAAAAGAACCCTAAATCGGTAATTTAACCAAAAAGTTTAGTCTCCGTTATCTTATAAAATAGGCTCAAGCTAAGTTCAAATCGTGCACAACCCTATTTATTTCAAACCTTGCTTGGTTACTTAACCGAAATTAACCAAAACCGAACCATAACCGACTTCATAACCGATTAACCGTAACTGAAGTTTGGTTATGGTTATGGTTACCAAAATTCCATAACCGAACTAGCGGTTATGGTTATGGTTATGGTTAATAGTAAAAACCGAACCAAACCGACCCATGCACACCCTTACATATGTGTATAAAACAGTTTGGCTGAATAGAAACTGTGTATAAAATATACACAAACAGAACTAATAAATGGTTTATACACATATGTACTTGTATTAGATACTCAAAGTACACATATGTATTATTTAAATTACATATGTATGCATGTGTATAAAACGGATATACGTATGTGTATAAAACAGGTTGGCTGAATAGTAATTTGTTTATTTTTAAATTAATAAATTAGTTAATTGGTGAGAGAAATGAAGAAAGAGAATGTAATTAAATATTTAATTGGAAAGAGGGAACTAATTAATAATTTACACTTATACCCTTTTCATTTATTTTCTACACATAAATAATTAGGAAATTGTCATTATTATAAATGTCAAGATCTCCTAAATCAATGGACAAGATTTGTTCATTTTGTTCACAAAAACAATATGGTTACTCTTGAACCCTACCCTATATATATATATATAGTGGTGGGTTCAAATGAGAAGATTTTTTTTGTAAGAAGAAAAAAGAAGAAGTTTTAACCAATAAGATTGCTTCATTTTACTTCATTTAATATTTGCATTTAATTTTAATATAAGGGTATATTGGTAAACTTACATAAATCATTAATTTGTATTCTTCCCCTTTAATAACTAACTAAATTAAATTTGTAATTCCTTTCAAAATATATACTTTTTCCAAATTAAAAAACAACAACTTAATTTAAAGTGTAGAATAAATTACTAGTTGTGTAGGATAAATTACGAGTTGTGTAGGATATATTTCGAGGTGTGTAGGATTAATTTCGACTGTGTAGGATAAAATTCTATAATGTGTAGGGTATATGTAGGAAACTTTTGATATGTGTAGGTTTTGTAGATTATATGTAGGATAATTAATGATTAGTTGACTAATTAATTAAAGAGAGAAAAATTAATGATATGAGTTATAAATGAAATAGTATTTTACTATTATGCACTTTCTTCTTTTTCTTCTCACATTAAATTTCTTCTCACATTAAATTTCTTCTCAAATGAACCTTCCCCTATATATATATATATATATATATATATATATATATATGATGAAGCCTAAAGAAATAAACAAACAAGTTTATCAAAAATAACTTTGTTTGAAAGAAATGCTTCATCAAAATAAAAAGTTATGAAAAATAAAAAGTCTTCCGAAAACCGACGCTTTTTACGCTTTTCTCCCTTTTACTAACCACTAACCCAACCACTTACCTTTAGCCCAAGCCTAACCCTTCACCCCAAAAGTCCTCTTGATATTTACAAAGGTGTATAGTTAAAAAGGAGGAGGATTAATTGCTTGGTAAGCATATGGTAGAAGTAAGTTCCATGCCGCTCTCGAGTGATTCACTAAAAATACATCTTCGGCCGAGTGTTGAGTGATCCCCCGTGAGGTATGTGAACTTGTATATAAATGGAATTTTAAAAAGGCATGTTATGCCCTAATAAGTAATTTATCTTATGAAATGTTTTTAATAAATCATGACGAATAGGATTGTAAATAAACAAAAATAAAACTTAATAAAGAATCTTGGAAATCCCGACACTCTATGACAAGTCCAAAACCTTCTCTTCTACCCATTCCATTTGGGAGTGTAAAGCCACATTATAAAGAGTTTTGCTTGAGGACAAGCAAAGATTCAAGTGTGGGGTATTTGATGTGCACAAAATGCAACATATAAATTACATCAATTGTGACATAAAACTAACCCTTTTTAGTACTAATGTTGGAAAAAGTGTGTTTTTGTCTTCCTTTTGTATTTTCAGGATTAAATGAGCTCAAATAAACAAAAGAAGCAAAAAGGCAGCTAAATCTAACATAAATACAAGAAAAGGAACAAACGTGGCATGCCCGGCCTCCCCGACAACATCTTCCCAAGCAAAACAAGAGAACAGAAGGCTGAACACGCCCCGTGCTCAATGAGCACGGGGGCGTGCCCAAGTGTCAGCAGAAAAGACAAAGTTGTAGAAGCTTCTATCGCACACCAAGGGGTCGTGCTCAGCGGGCACGGGGTCGTGGTCAACTCTAAGATTCGCAGGATCTAGGGAAATCTTGATAGTACAGATACGCTTCTGCACACGGGGTCGTACCCAACGGACACGGAGGCGTGGTCAACTAATGCAGACAAACTGCATTTAATGAAGAAAGAGAGGAGGGTGGACACGGGGCCGTGCCCAATGGCCACGGGGCCATGCCCGAGCTTCTGTTCAGCCTATAAATAGGAGTGCTTGGATCACTTGCAACTCATCCCTTGGCACACCACCTCTCTCACACTTCACCCACCACCCACCACCATCACAACACAATCATCCATTGTCCATCATAGAGTGTGTGAGTCGTCTCGGGATCCAAGATTGATCGTAAGAGTTCTTGACAATCAAAGGCCATGTTTGCCTAAGTCTCTTACATCACTTGGTGAAGACAAGTGTTTAGTGTAATACTTTTTATTTTTAATCTTTTCGCACGTTTTATTTGGTTATGTATTAATGACTTTAATAACTAGTTTCTTATGTTGAAGGTGATTCTTCCTTATCGTTTGTCCGTGGTGTCTTGGCATTATTTTACTGTCTATATAAAATAAAAGATTTTCACCATTCATATCTCCACGGTCTATATGGAAATATGTTAGCTACCTGGTCGGGGGTTAAGGGAACGGTTTGGTAAGAGTCTTGCCATTGTTCAGTGTATAGATCCTGCAAAGGACCTGGGTCAAATTTAGTAGGACCTCCTTCAATACCCATCGATATTGGATGGCGGGGGTCCAAACTCTTTGATTCCCTCATAAGTTAAACTACTATTAAAACTTTAACCTGGCTATTTAGGACTGTATCCCTGCTGACTCAGATTACTTAGCCGAGGGTAACGTCACCTTCAAAAGAGGGGCCTACCACATTATGCATTAATAACTTAATTAACTATCTTTCAATAATCCGACCCTTTAGGACTGTATCCTTGCTGACTCAAACTACTGGGTTGAGGGTAACGTCACCTTCAAAAGAGGGGCCTACTACAATAACTAAGATAATCTCTTAAACAGTGCAAAAGTGCGGAAATAATCAAAGGTTACACTACACACGAGTCGGATCCAAGTGATTCATCTTGTCTATCTGTTTTTACTTTTATTTTACTTTTCAGCATTTTAGTTAGTTTTATTTTTCTAGTTTAAAATCTTTTTCTAACTTTTTGATTTGATTAGACGTTGAGGATAAACCGGTACTAAAAGCTCTTGTGTCCTTGGACGACCTCGGTATCTTACCAACACTATACTACGTCCACGATGGGTGCACTTGCCCATATGTGTGTTTAGTGTTAGTAAATATCGTGTTTTATAAATTTAAAACTTGGCTAAAAAGTGTAAAAGAGCTTAAAATATACACCTAAAATATATAGCACCACGCACACATCAAGTTTTTGGCGCCGTTGCCGGGGACACAAGGATTTTAAGAAAGTTAGGAATCAACGGCCTAATCGTTTTTTCTAAATTTTCTGTTCTTTTAGGATTTTCTTAATTTTTCAGCTTCTGCAGAACTCAGCACGGGCCGTGCCCGCTGAACACGCCTCGTGCCCAATCTTTGGAACTGGCAATCCTGTTTTAAGTCAGTCAGGAAGCTGAACACGGGGCCGTGCCCACTCAACACGCCCCGTGCCCAAGATTCAGTTACTGAAAACAGAACCGTAAGATCCCGGCAGTTGGTAATCTCTGACACAAACATGAGTGATACTGATACTTTTTACTTTCGGCACTCTTATGGTACGTGGTGTCAAATATGTGGTGGCTCTCATAAAGAATTAAAATGTTATTTTCTAAATTATAAGCCCCATTATATAGACCCATTGTTTTCCTGTAACCTTAAGAGGGGCGAAAGTAAAAATAATCCCTATCTCTCCCTCGAATGCCCTCAACCGGACCTTCTAGGAGAAATGCTTCTTGATGAACGATTTCAATTAGAAGATTTAATTCTTAATTGGTTAAAAGAACTTAAGATGGATTTCAATGATTCATCTCAAGACGATACATAAGAAGAATTGTTGGGATCGCATTCAAATAAAAACAACTTCGTTGTTCCCGATAATACCTTCGATTCTAGTGAAGACTTGGGCGATAGTTGTCCCTGTGCCGATTGTGCCGTGAAGGACTCTCCATCGACTTCGTTCGGTGCATACATAGACCTGTGCGATTTGGCATATACCTTCTTTAACGAGAGTCCGGGAAAGGGTTGGACTTGTCCACCTACATTTAGCATAGGAATCACCCTCACCGACAACCTCTTGCGTTCTCGTCTAAATCTAGAGCAATTAAGGTAACTTAGGCACTTTGGGGTTGTTCCATCCAGTAAGGAACCGCCCGATACGGATAAACGAAGGCAAGAAAAAAACTTCACTCCAATCATTTGTAAATTATTTGCTTAAACCATCTCACATAGAAGTATGAAAAACACATGTAAATGTTTAAAATCATGCAAAACAGATGCTTAATGTTAATGACATTACAAACTGCAAGTGATTTACATCAATATTCCCAAAAGGTAGGTTACAGAAGCAAGTACCTCCAAAGGCAAAAGTTTCAAAAGTTTCAATAAATATAGCAGAAAACCATGTGTCATTTGCAAAATTTCAGATGCCCAAAACTACCTTACATCGTCTTCGGTGGCAGTCTTCGGACCAGACCCAACAAAAAGCTTGGCCACATTGCCGCAATCAGATTGCTTTCTGATAAAATTACCACCATCACCATGCCTTTTATCATAACCATCTCCATTAAAACTCCTTTTCTCGAAACCGCCTCCACTGAATCGCTCTACAAACAACAACACAGCATTATCCCAATAAAACACACGTCACAAAAGCTAAAACAAATACAATTAACCATTCTTGACACAATTAACATTAATAAAGATAACATTTTGAAAAATAATAATCAACAACCAATACCTATAGGAGAGCCTCCTTTACCAGGAAAGTCAAACGGACGCTTCTGACCAGACAAAGGCACTTTATAATCAGAACTAAACCTCGGTCCAGAAAGAGGCACTTCAAACTCCGACGAAGGATTATTATTATTATGATAACTTCTCGCGTTCTGTACACCAACCGGCCGGAAACCACCGTCTCCATCCACCAGACGAAACCTTGGGCCTCCACCGTCGGAATTAAGAGCGTAACGTGGCGGACTGTTGTCGAACGGGCGGCGATTGCTGGAGAAACTGCCACGGTGGCGATTGATCGGAGAATCGTTTGAAGATCGTGACGCCGGTGGACCGTGAGGGTGTCTGTATGGTTGAGAATCGTTAGGGTTGTTGTATCGATCTCCTCCTCTGTATCTATCCATGATTGGATGGAGAGTTTGAAGGGATTTGGTCGATGGAGATGAAACCCTAACCCTAGATGTTTGAGATTTTGGAGTGAATCGTGAAATTAAGGGTTTGAGATTGGGTAATTATTAACAGAGAAAGGTTAGGTGGCAAAGCCACCGACCTTAAGGTGGTTTATTGAAAACTTTTTCTTTAGAAATGCTTACTCACCCACCTTCTTTATTTCTAAATACTAGGTTAGAATCCCGTATATTACACGAGTTAAATAAATATAATTTTATATAATAATAAATAATAATAATAATAATAAATATATATCTTTGAAAAAACTCGTATATTACACGTAATAAAATATAATGTCATATGTTAACACAAACAGTCGTCAAGATTTATCTTTTATAAATGAACATTGATGTACTATTTACTTATTATAGCATTTTACTTTGTCTTTTTATTTTGCATAAATGTAATTTTATATAATAAATAATAAAAAGAATATATCTTTAAAAAAAACTCATATATTGCATGTGTTGAATAAAATATAATGTCATATGTTAACACACATTCTCGTTAAGATTTATCTTTTAAAATCGAACTTTGATGTACTATTTACTTATTATAACATTTTACTTTGTTTTTTATTTATTATTAGGTTGAAAACACAAATATTACATGGGTTTAAATCCTGTGTTTTGTGATACGTTCAAATTACGAGATACAATTATTTTAGTTAGTTTTATGCACCTTCATGCTTATTTGTTTATTTCATTCATAAAACACTAGTCTTAAATTTGTATTCAAGAGAGTATATGATACAAAAAAGTGGAGATCGATCCTCACGTTTTTATATATTTCATGTTTTTTTATGAATTCTACTGTAAAATCGAGAATTAAATTCTCTTTGAATGGAGTATATAATTGTTATATCTAAAAATGGTGTTCTTTCTATATGTTGATTCAATGTGCGATAAATGATGGGTCTAAACCAATTATAACAGTACATCTAACGTTACATAAGTGAAACTAAGTTGTCTAGATTTGACATTTGAAAGAATTGTGCGATTATAATGGTGAGTCCGAACCATTATAAAGTTGCGTCTAAAAACACTTACGATTTGATAGAAACATATGCCCGACCTAGAATAATTATTCAATTCTAGTGAATGAAAAAAAATAATAATACAACTATTAAGTACATAATAAAAACAAACGTTTCACTACGTCAAAAAAGGCTTATGGCCACACAAAAAAAGTGTGACCATATGCATTTTGCCACACTTTTTTTCCCAACTCAAGTGTGACCAAAGGTCGAGTCATCGTAGGTATCATACGGCCACATTCACATTTCGTGGCCGTAGCAACTTAAAAGGTGTGGCTAAAGGGTACCACTAATTCTTGCTGGAATCAGACATTACATTCTGTACAATAAGTGTGCCTAAAGGATAGCAACAACCACATGAATTTATTGTAAGCGTGGTCATTTCTATTATATAGTCACTTAAAAGTTTATTTTAGCCACATTAATTAAAAAAATGTGACAAAAAGAGTTGTTGAAATACAAAGCACTACATAAATTACACAAGTAACATAGTACTTACATTTCCTCAAACTCAGACCCTGCTATGTAGAAAAAAGGAACACCAACTTATCTAACAATTCCCTTCAATAATATTGTCACAATCAAAATATACAAATTACAAAAACAACTGCTTTGAAAAAAGAGAGTCAAACTAGGGATGAGTAAATGGTACCCGGTATCGGTACCGAATTTATCGAACCGGGTACATTTTCTGTACCGGTTCGGTACTGGTTTTTACCCTCAAATACCGGTACCGAACCGTACCGTACCAGGTATATTCGGTACCGGTACCTACTTTTAGGGATTTTCAGTACCGGTACTTTCGGTCCAGTACCGGTTGGTGTCGAGCTCATCCCTAAGTCAAACTACTAATAACATACGTATTTATCAGACGAGTACAAAGAGAATGATGCAAATGAGTACATAATTTGTAGATAAAAATATGCTTTATAATCATAATATTATGAAAGTTCAAAAAGGGAGCAAAATACATCTGCGTTACCAAAGGATCAAAGTGAATTCAAACAATCTTAAGGATTACTGAAAAAACAATATTATGACAAAACTGACCTTGTAAACACAACCATGAATAGTTAATCAGTTTTAGTTAAAATATTGATAAAATTAAGTTAGCTACTCTTATACCCAATAGAAAATTTTAACCTAATTCCCATCTTGCCTGACCGTTTTGTTTTTTTTCTTTTACCCAAAATCCTAGAAAACTAAATATGAATTCCAAAGTTTTAATAACGATGATAACAACCACAACCGTCATCGGAGGTGCTACCGAAGACGTCGCTAGAACTGGTTACCACCACTTTCAGAGTAACCCTAGAAGGCCTAAACTCATCTGAGGTCAAATAAAAACATGTAACCAGCCATTGATGAAGTTAGGACATGCCATGTAACTAACTTAATTTGCAAGATTACTTTCAATGTAAAATGCCTTAAAAACAAATAAATAGTTGAGTTCTTGAGTTAAGACTAAAAAACATGGCACGCCTCACACTGTGTATTTGTTTTTAGCACCTCTATCAAGCTTCTTTGCATCTTCCTGCAACAAAATGCAGAATGCGAGTTTAAAAAAAAAAAAAAAAAAAAAACTAAGGGCATGTTTGGGTAAGTTTTTTGAAACAACTTATTGACTTATTGGCTTTTTGAAAAGTCATAAGCTCTAAAATGATGTTTGGCAAAGAGGGTGTATGTGAGGGGGAAAAGCCAATAAGTCAATAAGTCATAAAATCCTGATTTTTCCAGAGCAACGTTTCCATGGTCGGCAGGGGAGGCTAATTGTGCTGATGTTGCTTCCACGTAAAAAGGCTCGACACTATTGTAAACGGTGTTTTCACTCAAACACGGACATGAAGCTTTCGCCTTAACACGGCCAAACCGAATTGTAAATTATCGTCCCTACTGCATCGCTCGGGTTTCCTACTATACATAGTGCGAAATCAACTTATGTGGAGAGCAAATCAGCAATAACCTCATTTTACATATTGTTCATATGGCGGGTAATAGTTTAACAAAACTCTAATGCTCCAAGGGTAAATATGTCATTTCATTCATATGTATGATCACACTTGTTACAACGCCATAAATTGTCCACTACGCCGTATATTTACTTATTTATTTATTTTTATAACTCACATTCATACGCCCCTTTAACTTTAATGTACTTAAATGATTGCATTTTTTTTGTTCTATGCGATATGACAAGCATGCCTATGCATCTTTATATGTTATCCTTAATATTTTCTATTTTTTTCATATTACAATTTGTTTTTGGCGCCGCAACACGCGCGGGTTTCCACTAGTTTATAGTAGTTAATGTGGCAGGAAAAATAAAGATCCTGTTGAAGACCCTTCTGTCAGTCTTCTAAAGACTAAAGGTACTTAAATCAATTAATCTTTATTTTTATGTAAATAGTTTTATCGAGGATAGAACTTTTAATGGTGTGAGGTGGCAGTTTTGACCCGTTTCAATACAAAGGGGCCGGCTCAGAGTTGAGATCATTTTTTTATTACTAATGAGAGTGGAGGCAGTTTCTATCATGAATATTCTTCTTTTGAGAACTGATGCTTATACGGAAAGGGAGAAGTAAGTGTTTTATTGTCTATTGCTGTTTGCCAGCATCTGACATTTTGTTATAACCTTTTTGAAGTTTGTTATGTGTAGGTAGGTATGGAGAGGTGTCGGTCTTTGAAAGTATCCCTCAGCTATTAAGAAAAGAAGCTGGGCTTGGTGTGCAAAAGCAAGCCGTGCATCTTCTCTATCTTCTCTTAAACTGTAAGGTAATCTCTTCTCTCGTCGGGTGGTTGTGACTGACAATTGTTACTAGTGCAGATTAGTTATGATACAGGAAAATTGGGCGATTTGTTAGAAGCATTGGTTGATCTCTGTTGTCTTCAAAATGTGAGTTTGTAGTTTTTTATGCACCCGGTAAAACAGTTTTGGGCTTTATGTTTTGTAGATTGAAAAGTTGAATTTAGTTATCAAGGAGCTCGTTAAGGAAAAAGATGAAGAAAAAGAAAGGTTCAATGGAATTACTGCGGGGTTGTAGGCTGAAAAAGAAAAAGATAAGGTGGATAAAGATGCTATGCTTGATAGATGTCACAAATTGAAGCTATGTTAACAACTACAGTTTGAAGATAGGCCATAAACACTTGGTTTTGAATGTTTAGATGTTTATATTATTAGGATACTTTTAGTTATTTTATGTTTTAGTTGGTGTTTTTTATAAGCTTTTGAAAACGAGATGTTTTATGTAATTTTGCGGTTTTATTAGCCTTTTTTTATATTATTTGTAGTTTTATTGATATGTAATTTTGATGAAAATAGCAGCGAGAAAAAAAATATGAATTAAAAACCGATATTCTAAACCAAACCAATATTCTAGTAATTTGTGTGTAAAAAATGGTGGCTAAATGGTGGCACAACTCGGTCGCAAATTGTGTAAAAAAAAGGTGGCTATTGTGTAAAAAATGGTGGCAATATCAGTGCTTAAATGGTATCAAAACTTGCAAATTGTGTTAAAAATGGTGGCTAAATGGTAGCAATATAGGTGGTTAAATGGTGGCAATATCAGTGGCTAAATGGTATGAAACGCGTCACAACTAGGTGGCAAACAAGATGGAGCGTAGCAAACATGAAGCGGTGGCAAATAATTTTGACCAATTTTGTGGTGGTAAAAATATGGTAGCAAAATATAAAAATGGTGGCTATTTGGTGGCATTAGGGCAATTGACACGGGTGTTTTTGTCACCGTATTTTCGGTGGCAAACTGGTGACAACAAGTAAATTGCTACCATTTTGTAACCAAAAATTACATGACAAAAACCATGTTTTCTAGTAGTGACAAGTCTCTTTTATTTAAAATCTTTGTAAAAGTAATTATTTCGCGGGTGTAAGAAGTGAATTCACTTGATATTTTAGAGTTTGTTCATCCAAGAGCAAATTTACCATAAGTGTTTAAATTTGCTTGAGGAAGAAGAAACAATACATATACAAATAAGAGAAAATTTCACTTTTTGTCCTTTATGTTTGCACTGAATTTTGAAACGTGCCCTTTAAAACTTTTAGTTTCAATTTATGTCCAAAAAACACATGTTTTGTATCACTTTATGTCCTTTCTACCAAACTGAGTTAATTTACTTAGTTAGGTTTATTTAATGCAAGGGTATAATTGTCATTTGAACCTTGAATTTTGAAACATAAAGGACAAAAGGTGAAATTTTCTCTTATTATTATTATTAAAACTAAAATTGATTAAACGACAAAAACCTAAACGTTGTCGTCTTTTATGTTCAAAACCCTAATTCTTAAGATTCAGCCGCCAACAACTTTTCCGACAACAAACAAGGTGTGACGACCACCGGAGGTGATGATCGGAAGTAGTGTGGTTTCAGTTCGAAGAATGATGGAGCGAAGATGGCGCCGGTGGTCAGAGAAGAACGGAGGACGGCGGTGGTGGGTGAGTAATGATCGGGGAGGAACGATACCGGAGACGAAGGTCTGGTGACGAAAGTGATAACAGACGAAGGGCTGTGATGGTTATGAAGGTGATGAACTATGTGGTGGTTGGAAGAATGATGTGGTGATGGAAGCGGTCGATGGTGATTATCACTGGTGTCTGCCGGTGATGAAGACCGGTGTAGCGGTGGTTACCGGAGATGATGACCGTGACGTTGGAGGTGGAGGCGGAGATCGTTTTCGAACGTTGTATGATGATGTGAACGGAGAAGATAAGATGGTGTGTTATCGGCGGTGATCGTAGAAGATGACTGGTGGATGTTGCAGGTTGTCGATGTCCGTCGGAGAAGATGAAGGAGTTGCAGGTTGCAAGGGGATGTGGTGTTCGGAGTTGAAGAAAAGTTTTCTGTAACGATGGTGTCGAGGGTCGCCGGAGAAGATAACCGGAGAGGGAGATCGGAGGGTGAAATGCGTTGTGAAGAATATAAAGGGACACAGCTGCAATCAGGGTTCAAATGACAATTATACCCTTGCATTAAATAAACCTAACTAAGTAAATTAACTCAGTTTGGTGGAAAGGACATAAAGTGATACAAAACATGTGTTTTTTGGACATAAATTGAGACTAAAAGTTTTAAAGGGCACATTTCAAAATTCAGTGCAAACATAAAGGACAAAAAGTGAAATTTTCTCTATAAATAACTAAATATTTATTTGTTTTTACAATTTTAATTGACAATGTAGTTTAGTTTTTTTATTTTTATTTTGATGCAATAACATATTGTGTAACTTATTTTTTACATTTCTATATAATGTTTTTTTAAAATTCAATTGTATTTAAAATAAAGTATTTTTAAATTTTGTAATATCAACAGATACCTTTATTGTTTTCTTAGGCTACTCGATGTGATGGATAAGGTCAAGGGGGACTTTTCCGCAACATGTCTGTCACATTGGTAGCGGGGGTTTTGCCCTTCAAAACCCCATCACAGGGTGGTCGGCAAGGACGAGGGGGCATTTTTTTAAATCATTTTTTTTTTCATTTGCTACATTTTGAAATCTCATCACAAATTGCCCGGTTAACACACAGTCAAAGAGCCCCAAGGGGCAACGCCTAAACTCATGTTAGAGGGGGTGGTTTGTGGGACATGGAAGGCCCCTTCACGCCACCACACCGGGTAGGCTTACATGAGTGCAATACCTAGTTTTAGGGGTGGACCCCTACCCCGTAAGGGTGGATCTATCCAACACCCATAAAAATTGTAATTCAATACAATAAAATACAATATATAGAGTTGAAACCCAAGCAACACCAGAAGATTTTTTTAACAACTTTACTCATAAACAAATTAAGAGAAAATAAAATCATAAGTGATATCTACTATAGTGGTTAATTTATCTTTTCTTAACCATCAGTTTAAAGAGTCAGGGGTTCAAACTTTTTTTCTTGTTTTGTATACCTTTGAAATGTTGTGTAATTATTATTTTAAATCCAAGTTTTAAATTGTCTTCAATACTTTTTTTAATCAAATAAAATAATATAATCTCTTATTTTAATATTATTCTGTTTAAACTAACTAAGTTTTAAATAAACTTATCTTTCTTTTAGTTACGTACTCTTATTTAAATGTTATTTTGTTATAATTTATCCAGATTATTACAGATTCTTTTTATTCATGATTTCTTATTATGTTGGGGGGGGGGGGGGGGGAGGGGTTAGTTGCACGGACCTCCCATCCGCCGGAGTATTGCAACTCCGCAAGCTAGCTTAGCCCCATAGCTGCCTGGGGGTGATTACCCACGGTGAAGAGCCCCAACACCCCATTAGGGCATTGCCGGGAATCGAACCGGTGACCTCAAGAAGAGACTGGGTGAGGCTGGCCAACTGGGCTACCCCAGAAGGTTTGATTTCTTATTATGTTAAAAGTTTTTACAAATTCATGTTCAAAAGCACTTTACTTTGGTCCGCCATAACATATTTTTACAAAGTTAAAAAAAAAAAACCATGAACTTTATTTTATTATAAAACTTTCATATTGAAACAGATTAACAAGTACTTTTTATAAGACAAAGTAGTTGGATTCCCTGCGCTTTGTTGCGGGCTTTTGGTCGGTATCGACCCTGTTCATTAAAGTACCGGTACGATACCTGTACTGTATAGCAACCAAAAGAGAGACACCCAAAAGAATATCGGTATGTGTTTTACATCGATAAAAAAACTACAGAAATAAAAATTGGTACCAATGGTGTTCGGGTGAGGCATCGGTTCGGTCGCTGACACTCGCTATAGCATACGATACTAAAAATGCTTTATTTTCAATCACTTTTATACCGTCACGTTGAGAAACTATAAAAACGAATACGGTACCAGTACCGATATAGTTCGAACAATATTGGTTCGGTTCGTCACGTTAAAGAGAAAAATCAATAATATTTACACATTCAATTAAAAGTTTTATCGAATTACAGATAAATTTAAACACGTTATAAAGTTGTATTCAAAATTTTATATTATGTTACCCAAATAATAAAAAAGGTAAACAATGTAATTGTATATAGAAAAACTCATATCACTGTCTCGAGGAAACCATAAAACCGAATACAACACAGGTATCAATTTTCGTTCGAATGAAATTTTTATCGAATCTTAGATAAAAATAACACGTCACAATGTTTGAAATTTTATTAAACGTATATATATTACTCAAATAACGAAAGGGTAAACCGCTTATAAAACGTCATATTATATTGCTTAAATAACAAGAGGGGTAAACAACATCACTTTATATTATCATGTACAACTCGGTTTTAAATGAAATTTAAGTCTAAACGTAGACAAAAATAAGTACACTACAATGATCTTATAAAACATCATATTTTTTAAGTTATAATTGAAAAATGAAATCTGCTCAAAGATAATTATTACAATAAAATATTATAATAACTATATTAAAAATAATTATAATAATAAAAACGTTTAATGGACTTGCAATTCACTTTAAAAAAACAACTTAAAAATAAAATATAAAAAACTAATATACATGATTGTAACAGAGGTTATGATATCAATGTCTTCGTTGCCTTTCAATATTGATACAATATACATATATAGGATACACTATGGAAACTATCCTCCTATAAACATGGTAATACAATTATCAACTGTCGTAGGGGATAAAATTTCCCCTACGGCCCGCCTCCTGGTCTTCCCTACCAGCCCAACTACCAACCTCCAGCAGTGGACCCTTTACAACCTACCGAACTCGGTGCAGCCCTCTATACTCTCACCTTGAATCAGCCGGATCACACCTGGAACATGGACACGGGCGCCTCATCTCATATCACTTCAGACCAAGGTCAGATCACCTCTCATGTTTCTTCTTCTGTTAATACTAAAATACTTGTAGGTAATGGTGAAACTTTGAAAATTTTGGGCTCGGGCCACGGCTCACATTCTACCAACGACTCCTACACCTAAATAACATACTTTATGCCCCTAATGTCGTTAAAAACCTTATATGTGTTAGAAAATTTACACGCGATAATTGTTTGTCTATTGAATTTGATCCTTACGGTTTTACTTTGAAGGATCTCAAGACTGGACAACGTCTTTCACGCCATGATAGCACCGGTGATCTTTACCCTTTCACTCCACCAACTCAAGTCCTTTTGACAGCGTCTTCCAATAAGTGGCATGATCGTTTAGGCCACCCTGGTTCTCAAGTTTTACATTTTCTTTCTAGTCATTTTAACATTTCGTGTACTAAGGATTCCTTTGGTTTTTGTGATTCGTGTCATATGTCAAACAGTAAAAGGCTTCCGTTTGGTGATTCTATTTCATTTACGTATGCACCGTTTGATATTATTCACTGTGACTTATGGACATCTCCTGTCCTTAGCAATGCCTCGTATAAATATTATATGGTCCTCGTGGATAACTATTCTAATTATGTGTGGGTGTACCCCTTAAAGTTTAAGTCTGAAACATTTTCCACTTTTATAAAGTTTCACAAATTTATTCAAACTCAATTTCACAAAAATATAAAAGCATTTCAATGTGACTTAGGGGGAGAATTTGACAACAATGCGTTTCATACTTTTGCGTCCCAACAAGGTCTTACCTTTCGTTTTTCCTGTCCACAAACCTCACCCCAAAACGGTCGGCCTGAACGTATGCTCAGACGTCTCAACGACATCATAAGAACCCTTCTTGCACATGCACAGATACCACCTGTTTTTTGGGTAGAAGCACTCCACACTGCTGCCTACTTACATAACATTCTTCCTACTAAATGTTTAAATTTCAACACACCCACATATGCATTGTTTCTTTGTCATCCCACCTATGACCACCTAAAAGTGTTTGGGTGTGCCTGTTTCCCAAATGAGTCTGCCACTCAACCTAACAAACTCCTACAACGCTCTCATCGGTGCATCTTTCTTGGCTACCCGCCCAACTTTCGCGGGTATCGTTGTCTTGATCATTCAACCGGCAAGGTTCATATCTCTAGACATGTGCAATTTGATGAGTCATCCTTTCCCTTTGCCGAAACCCCACACCAACCTACATACCACTTCCTTGATGACAAACCTATACCCGATATACCATACACTTTCCCTACACCTACTGTCACTTCAGCCGCTCCCTTACAGCCCAATTCCTACACCGACCCAATTACTACACCGGCCCATACTTTTACTTCACCCGCTCCCCTACAGCCCAATTCCTACACCGTCCCAATCACTACACCGGCCCAAACACAGATGTGCATATAGATGAGAGCTTAAAGTTTATAGAAAAACCTTTGTCGATTGAAGATCGACAGGTGAAGAAGCTTCGCAGAAAGCACGTACCGATTGTAAAAGTCAAATGGGATGCTCGTAGAGGTCCTGAATATACGTGGGAAGTCGAAGCTACAATGAAAGAAAAATACCCCTATTTATTTGAGTAAATCTCGGGTCGAGATTTATTTTAAGGGGGTGAGGATGTAACACCTCGAATTTTTGTGTCCAATGATGTGTTAACACGTGTCATTTGTTTACACGTGGCATCTATAATAAATAAAGGACTAATTTTGACAAACCTTGAAAGTATATAAATTCGAGGGTTATAAATGTCAACAAGGGTAAATATACTGTATAGTATCCCTAAATAATGCTTAAACCTTCAAGCGAATAAATTATAGATCGTACAAAAACAAAACGCGGAAGAAAGTGAGAGATTACAAACTACAGGGGTTAACTGTGTCAACATGTTTAATAATACCTCTGAGTGACCCTTTAACGTTCCAAAGACTTTGTAATGGTATTATACCCTCACTAAAATAATATATATGAATTTCGCGAAGTTTCGATATGAAACGAGAAAGTTACGATCGAATTCGTAGAAGAAGGGTTAAAAGCGTCAACAGTGAAAGTTAAGGCTTTCCAATATAATTAATAAATAAACCGGGGACTTTATAATGCGGGTAAATAACACGAGGCCCCTATCGGTAAATAACCGAGGGCCAAACCGCAAAGTTACCCCTTCAAAACCGAAAGGTCAGGTAAATCATTACGAAATATTTCGTTATTAATGGCCGGATTCTGCAATCATTACAAAAAGATTTAAAAATTCTGATATCTTAACCTCTCGCGACCCGCATGAAGGTTATAGTTAAGTTGAGGCGGGCCGCGAGCCACCTCAAATACGCAACTGATATTTGATCTTTAGGCGACCCGCATTAAAATGCATGGGAACTCCCATGCGGGCCGCGTAAAGTGCCCAGATGCAGAAACTTTGTAGTTTCTTGCCTTTTGGAGCTTTTGAACGATCAAACACCAATTAATGGAGCATGGGCGCCCCCTACACGACCCATAACCCTTAGGGACACCTACCCATCATCTCTGGACTATTGTGGTAGTTGTAATGATCATAGGGGCTTGTTCTTGGCTATAAATAGCACCTTTATGTGCATAACATTCACAACAACTCAAACACACATCTCTGGCCATTCTAAAGGCTCCCAAGTGTTTTTCTCTGCTCCATATTCAAGTTCTAACTTCTGTAAGTTACTTTGATCATCCATTGTTCAGTTTATGCTTAGTTTTTAGCTAAAAACCAAACCGTCGTAACTACGGTTTGACTTTACAATAAATCAGTAATGGTTCAGTCTTATGACGAATCAAAAGTGGTTATGAGTTGGTATTTACGTGGGTAATAAACCTCTAAAATGGTTCCCCCTGATCACCACTCTAACTATGTCAAATGTCGAGTCAAACGTGCGGTTAAAAAGTCAACAGAAAGCTATTTTAGCGATTTATGCATAATCTGTAATGTATATGTTATGGAACCTGTTTTGACAATCATAAAACATGATAATAAGTATATAAACCTGTTTGCGCTCGTTTGAATCGATCATTTACTATATTGAACCGGTTCGGAGCCGAAAGTCGCATAAGTTTGACTTTTGCTTTGACTTCAATTCTGACCCGTTTTAGTGAGGTATAAATATACCTTAGGACTCTCTTAGGACCAGGTCACATGTTGGTATACGCCTCTGTGGTCGGTTCATGAGTTATCCGAGTCTTTTACGTATTTCCGTCATTCGCCTAAAAGTTGATCGTAACGGCCTTTTAAAATTAAAACGAGTATTTCGGACACGTGAACGGACCGAAACCTTGCTTATTAAATTATAAGCATGTCCCTAAAGTTTCACGTCAATCCGAGGTCTAGAATGAGAGTTATGCTAAAAGGCGCACTTTTAAGAAAGTTTTGTAATTAACGGCACAATTAGCATAACGCCCATCTAACCCAAGTTTTCGTCACCAAAACTTTTACCCACTGTGGTAAAATAATATTTTGGGAATTTTAAAGATTTTTAATAATTTTTACCTTGCTCATAACCTGCGGTTATGGCTACGGTTCGGTAAATACCGAATATGCCCTTTTTGGCCAAAACGGGAGTTCTACAAGGTCTTTTGACCCGATTCCAGTTGCCACTGATTTTAAATAATAAATAAAGTATTTTAAACTTTATAAACTGTTCGGGAAACTCAGATTTCCTGTAGAACTCAAAAAGCCCTTTTTAAAGTCTTTAAAATGACCGAAAAGCCCCTACGGGGCATAATATAAACTTAAACTCGTTACGGGCATTACGGAAGGTATCCTACTGATACCAAAATATTTTTAAGGCATATTGACTTAGGAAATAAGCGTAGGACACTTATGGTTAACCGTTTCGCCTATTTGCGCACACGGTACGACTCATGGAACTAGTTTTCGTGCAATAGCCGATATGGGTCAAATTATATTATTTGAACCCCAAAATCCAGAGTATGAACTATAAACCCATATAAAACAAGTCTCTGAACTTGTTGGGTCCAAATCATACTCCATTCTCGGTTTTCGCCTTTTCGTGCGAATTAACCATATCTATATATCGGAATCAACCGGTTTAAGCTACGGCTAATATAAGGACCGTTAGGATTCTAAGAGGTTAATTAAAAACCCTCGTTCCAGATTAGGAGCCCCAGTAAAAGCTATCGGTGACTTGATCTAAATTAAGGATTAATACTTGCAAAGGTAAATACTTTAACTTATTTCCCCTATATGGGATTGGGTTACGGTATATTAATACCGCTTGATTGAGCATTATATAATTCCATCGCTTAGGTGGTTAATTGATTAAATATGATCGGCTCATTTAAACAGTTTTGTTGCTTATAAGCCTTTGGGGGGTTTAATGACCGTTGTCCCGGATATCCTTGGCATCATTTTACGAAATGGCCACGACCATCGACATCCCGGTGTAGGCGTACACCCGGTATAAAGTGTCGACATTAAAACTAAAAGACGTAGCCGTTGGTTTTTGTACTACGGTTTTACGCAAACGTGGTGTGTCTATAAATCTTTAACCCGGCACGACCCGGGCTACTGAACGCATAAAAGAACATGTAAAACGTTCACAAGATCATTATGAATTTTCCCAAGTTATAAAAGAGTTTGTGCCTTGTGCATTCAAATCAATTTTAATAAACATTTTCAAATGTGTCAGTTGAATGTATTTACCAGTGTAAACTGACGTATTTTCCCCAAAAAGATTAAGTGCAGGTACCTAAACGTAATTGGCTGGTATTAGCTCCCTAGCGTCGGGATAAGCCTCGCAAGCTTGATTTGCAGTATCTAATGGAACAATACTTTACCTTTATTTACGATCCACTGTGGATATTCAACTTCTGTAATACATTGATATTATCACCAGAGGTTGAAATATATATATTTATCTTATGCTTCCGCTGTGCATTATATAATTGTGTGGTTTGACTATATTGTTGCCAACATTGTCACGGTAATCCCCCACCGGGCCCACCGGTGAGACACGTGAAAAACGGGGTGTGACAGGTTGGTATCAGAGCCAACATTGAGTGAATTAAACACAATCCTATTGTGTTTAATCTCAGTGACACAATTGCACATACTTGAGTCTAGACAAGAACTTAGGACAAATTCGGATTATTACTCCTTTTTGTCTTTATTTTCAATTTGATTTTTAATAAGTTTTGGAGCAGGAAAATGCCACCTGTTATATTCCGAGGAAGAGGAAGGGGACGTAGAGGCCGAGGAGAAATCGTGACACATCACGATCAAGAAGCTGGACCATCTGGTACAAGACATCCTTCGATGACACGAAGCGAAGAGCCACAACGACGAAGAGATCTTTACGAACCAGCGAGGCATTCCACTTCGCACAGCTCGACGCCATCCTACCGGCACTCCTTTGGGCCAGATTCAGAAAATGATCCTAACAACCCACAACCTTCCTTCATACCTCTACAACGTTCGGTTTCGCACCGGAGTTATGGCGACCCTACTCCATACTACATTAGTCAGTTTAATCCGGCTGACTACATACAGGAACCTTCAGGTTTTGTTCCACTAGGGCCACAAGACCACTTTTCTGAAGATCCCATGGAGGAAGATGAGGATCCTACTGAACCAGCTCGTGGTACGCCCACGCATCCGATAGAAGTATCTGATGGATCTTCATATCATGGTCCGCAGTATCAAGGCCCAGACAGCTTTATGGCCTTGTTTGACCAACATGAGTGGTACAACACACCATCTCATCAGACATCGCAACCGAGACATCCACAGGATCCCTCTGAGGATTCACGCTTTGAGGCAGTTACGCCACCACCTCCGCCACCGGCACAACCAGTAATACCTGATCCGCCGAGGCGTAGGAGGACAAATGCTCGTATGTCTACACGAGGAGGAGGAGATATCCACTTCAGCACTCCTCGACATTCTAGTAGTAGCCACTATCCGCCGCTACAAGAAGAAGGACCTTCAAGTCCTATACAGGAGGCGAACTCCGCACCAGCTGCACGAAATTCGCCACCATTTGGGTATGACCAACCCATACCTGCTTATACGGGTCCGACGGCTTACAACCCGTTTGAACCATCACAACCCCAGTACGACTACGGCTATGAGCGCGACCCATATGTGGTGTCGGCTAGATATAATGCGCGCTACCCTGACGGAGCACATGGAAACATGGGACCACCGGACTACTCAGCTCATGGGTATCCAATACCTCCCAGACCTCCAGTTCCGCATCAAGCGCCACAACCACGTTTCTCTCCTCCTGAACAGGAAGAAATACTCCATCGACTAGATCGTGTGGAGAGAGAGTTCGAGGAAGAGAAGAAAAGCCACCGAGGATTTCTCAAGGGCTTGGCGAATCTACTAAAGGGCAAAAAGAAGAAACGTGACCACTAGCCCTTAATAGTTGTACTAATGTAATTTCTACTTTGAAATAAGTCCCTGCGTGGACAACTTATCATATTTCAGTCCCTATGTGGACTTATCTTTCGTCCTTGCACGAACACCTATCTTGTATTAGTCCCTGCGTGGACTTGTCACTTATTTTAAAACCTCTATGGAGGTATGTATTATTTGAAAGACCCGTTTAGGGCAATATGTAATTGTATTTGAGATTTTGGAATGTATGTTATGAGTTTTGTTTTAATATGTATGAAGATAAATCAAAACCATTCCTTTTACATTGATCTGCCTAAACAAAGAATCTCAAAAGGTGAAACCTAGCTTGGGGTCTTTTAAGATCTATTCAAGATGGTACGACCTAACTAAAAAGATTCTGATTCCCTGTTAACCTCTGTACGCATGTTAACATTCATGGCAGATGTGATTCGTTATAATCACGCACGTCATTCCTATACAATAATCCTTTAAGGATTTCAAAACCCAACTAAATGATTTATAAATCGCGGGTTAAATCACCAATAAAGGTGACCAATATTATTAAGACATCCACTTGTGATGCAATGCCTACGGGCCAGTATTATAAAGACATCCATTAGTGATGCATTGCCTACGGGCCAATATTTATAAAACATCCATTAGTGATGTAGTGCCTACGAGCCAGTATTATAAAGACATCCATTAGTGATGCATTGCCTACGGGCCAATATTATTAAAAACATCCATTAGTGATGTAGTGCCTACGGGCCAACCCTATTAAAACATCCATTAGAGATGTAGTGCCTACGGGCCAATATTATTAAAACATCCATTAGAGATGTAGTGCCTACGGGCCAACCATACTAAAACATCCATTAGAGGTGTAGTGCCTATGGGCCATAATAATTGTCTTATAAAGACAAAAGGCAGTGGTAGTCTATGACTCTCTGTCAGAAAGAGATAAAAGAACTACGGTTCAAATCTCTATGCCTTTGATTCTATGAAATCTCGGCTAATATTATAAAACATCATCATGATTAGGCTTTATGCCGCCAATATTATCTATATAGCTGAAATAGGATATATTCAAATCCTAATATTTAATGAAATAAAAAGTTAACCAAATATGGTCCCTGTACCATGGTTGACAAATTGTCATAAAAGACAATCATATAATAATCTCCTAAATTAAAATTTTGATATCTTCTGTAACAGATTCAAGTTACAATGGCGGATCCCAATGGAGAGAACAGCCACACGAATGAAGATGACTATGACAATGCGTCAGTACATTTGACAGGCGCACAACTGAAGGCTCTGATCAACAATGCTGTCCAGGCAGCTATTGATCGTCAACATACGGAGTCTCAAGGCAGAACTGTGTCAAAACCACCCTCTAAACCAAAGACACACTCCAAACCACCCTCTGAACCCAAGAAAGATGACGACAAACATTCGTCTACTGAGCACAGCGTTCATCGCGATAGAGAATATACCGATGCGTCCAGTGCTAAGGGTTGCACCTACAAATACTTTGTATCATGTAAGCCCCGTGAATTTACAGGGGAGAAAGGTGCGGTTGATTGTATCACCTGGCTGGACGAGATGGACACGATAGTGGACATCAGCGGGTGCGCTGAGAGGGACGTGGTTAAGTTTGTGTCCCAGTCATTCAAGGGCGAGGCCCTGGCATGGTGGAGAGCTCTGGTGCAGGCTTCAGGTAAGTCTGCCTTGTACAAAAATGTCATGGGGGGAGTTTATTGCCCTCATAAAAGAAAACTACTGCCCTCAGCACGAGGTTGAGAAGATTGAGGCTGATTTTGTCTCACTAGTGATGACAAACCTGGATTGTCAAGCTTATCTGACAAGCTTCAACACTATGTCACGCCTGGTGCCATATCTTGTGACACCAGAACCTAGAAGGATTGCCCGTTTCATTGGGGGCTTAGAGCCGGCGATTAAGGCCAGCGTAAAGGCTTCTAGGCCGACGACCTTCAGGTCAGTTACTGACCTCTCCTTGTCTCTTACACTTGATGCTGTCCGTCTGAGGGCACAAAGGAGCAAGGAAGCTGAAAAGCGAAAACGTGAGGATGATACCTCACGAAAGTCTGGGAAAAAGCACCGTGGAAACGGTGAGAGCAAGAAAGGGTCGGAGGCAAAGAAAGAGGGGCAAGCTGATGGAAGACCTCACTGCAAGGTCTGCAAGAAACCTCACTCCGGGAAGTGTAGGTTTGCGTCTGGTTCACAGTCGCAACAAAGGACTCCACCCTGTGGGCTATGCAAGTCCAAGGATCATAAGACAGTGGAGTGCAAAAAGATAAAGGATGCAACCTGCTTTAATTGTAATGAAAAGGGGCACATAAAGAGTAATTGCCCGAAGTATGCCAAGAAGGCGGAAGAAACGAAGAAATCAAATGCGAGAGTCTTTCGCTTGGATGCAAAGGAAGCGGTTAAGGACGACAATGTGCTTACAGGTACTTTTCTCGTAAATAATATATTTGCAAGAGTACTGTTCGATTCTGGCGCTGATAAGTCCTTTGTAGACCAGAAATTTTGCCAACTACTAAATATGCCTATCAAAACCCTCGACGTAAAATACGAAGTAGAGTTGGCAGACGGCACGATAGAAACCGTCTCTACTGTTCTAGAAGGATGTGAAATGTCCATTAGGAACCATTCTTTTCCTTTATCTCTACTTCCTTTCAAACTTGCGGGTTTTGACATCGTGCTAGGCATGGACTGGTTATCCCATAACCAGGCCCAAATCATTTGCGGCAAAAGGCAAATAGTTTTAAAGACTCCGAGTGGTGAATCTCTTACCATTCGAGGGGATACGCAGTTCGGATTGCCCGAAGACGTATCTATGCTGAAAGCTTCAAGATGTTTGAACAGAGGCTGTGTAATTTACATGGCTCAAGTGATAATTGAAGAACCAAAGCCGAAGATCGAGGATCTTCCTGTCATTTCTGAATACCCCGAGGTTTTTCCTGAAGAACTACCTGGTTTGCCACCAGATAGACAAGTGGAGTTCAGAATTGACATCATTCCTGGAGCAGCTCCGATAGCAAGAGCACCTTACAGACTAGCGCCAACGGAAATGAAAGAACTGAGGACCCAGTTGGATGAACTGCTGGCGAAAGGTTTTATCAGACCTAGTTCATCTCCCTGGGGAGCTCCTGTCCTATTTGTAAAGAAGAAGGACGGATCGATGCGGTTGTGCATCGACTATAGAGAGCTGAATAAAGTTACCATAAAGAATAGATATCCTTTACCAAGGATCGATGATCTATTCGATCAGCTGCAAGGAGCAAGCTACTTCTCCAAGATCGACTTAAGGTCGGGTTATCATCAACTAAGGGTCAGAGATGAAGATGTACACAAGACTGCATTTAGGACTCGCTATGGTCATTACGAGTTCCTAGTGATGCCTTTTGGGCTCACAAATGCACCGGCTGCGTTCATGGATCTCATGAATCGCGTTTGCAAGCCATACTTGGACAAATTCGTCATAGTCTTCATCGACGATATCCTTATCTATTCCAAGAATCAAGATGACCACGAGAAGCACCTTCGTTGCATTCTCGAATTACTACAGCGTGAGAAACTCTAGGCCAAATTCTCGAAATGTGAATTCTGGCTAAGAGAGGTTCAATTTTTAGGACACGTTGTGAGTGAGCGTGGTATCCAAGTGGATCCCGCTAAGGTAGAGGCAGTCATGAACTGGCAAGAGTCAAAGACGCCTACCGAGATTCGTAGTTTCCTGGGATTAGCAGGATACTACCGGAGATTTATTGAAAATTTTTCAAGGATTGCTGCGCCCTTGACTTCCTTGACCAAGAAGAAAGAAAAGTACATTTGGGGCCCGAAGCAGCAAGAGTCCTTTGAAATACTGAAGCAGAAGCTAAGCAACGCACCTGTGTTGACCTTACCTGAGGGTACCGATGAATTCGTAGTTTACTGCGATGCATCACACACGGGCATGGGGTGTGTGCTTATGCAGAAGGGCAAGGTGATTGCCTATGCTTCAAGGCAATTAAAGGTGCATGAAAAGAATTACACCACCCACGACTTGGAGTTGGGTGCCGTTGTATTTGCACTAAAGTTGTGGAGGCACTACCTTTATGGTATTAAATTTGTGATTTATTCAGATCACAAAAGCCTCCAGCACCTGTTCAACCAGAAGGAATTGAACATGAGACAGCGCCGTTGGATGGAAACCCTGAATGATTATGACTGTGAAATCAGGTACCATCCCGGCAAGGCGAATGTAGTCGCCGATGCATTGAGCAGGAAAGAAAGGGTAAAACCCATTCGAATCAATGCCAAGAGCATTGAAGTTAAAAATAATTTGATGGAAAGGATATTAGCTGCGCAGCGTGAGGCTGTGTTGGAAGCTAATTATCCAAATGAAAAGCTGGGAGTAACTGAAGAGCAGTTGACTCTTAGCAAGGATGGAATTCTTAGACTGAACGGACGTATATGGGTTCCGATATACGGAGGACTACGTGATGTTGTTCTCCAGGAAGCCCATAGTTCCAAATACTCAGTCCATCCTGGTGCTGATAAGATGTACCAAGACTTAAAGGCAAATTATTGGTGGATAGGCTTGAAAAAGTCTGTTGCCGCCCATGTAGCAAAGTGCTTGACTTGTGCTCAAGTCAAAGCCGAGCACCAAAAGCCGTCTGGCTTGCTACAACAGCCTGAACTTCCCGAGTGGAAGTGGGAATGTGTAACTATGGACTTCATAACCAAGTTACCCAAAACCAGGAAAGGAAACGATACAATATGGGTCATAGTCGATAGGCTGACTAAATCAGCTCATTTTCTACCCATCAAGGAGACGTATAGCTCCGATATGTTAGCCCAACTTTATGTTGATAAGATTGTAGCCTTACACGGCATACCTGTGTCTATTATCTCCGACAGGGATACTAGATACACATCTCACTTCTGGAAAAGTTTCCAGCAATCTTTGGGCACGCGTTTAAATTTTAGTACGGCTTACCATCCACAGACGGACGGTCAAAGTGAGCGTACTATCCAAACGCTAGAAGACATGCTTCGTGCATGTGCGATCGATTTAGGTGGTAGCTGGGATAAAAACCTACCCCTGATCGAATTCTCCTACAATAATAGCTACCACACCAGCATAAAGGCTGCGCCTTTTGAGGCATTATATGGTAGGAAATGTAGATCGCCTGTTTGTTGGGCGGAAGTAGGAGAGGTCCAATTATCGGGACCAGAGATTGTTTTCCAGACGACAGACAAGATTGTCCAGATCCGGGAACGTCTCAAGGCTGCCCGTGATAGGCAGAAAAGCTACGCTGATCCAAAGCGTAAGGATTTTCACTTCGAAGTGGGTGAAAAGGTACTACTTAAGGTATCACCCTGGAAGGGGGTGATGCGTTTCGACAAGAAAGGCAAACTGAGTCCGAGGTACATAGGGCCTTTTGAGGTCATTGAACGAGTCGGATCAGTTGCCTATAAACTAAACTTGCCTGAAGAGCTCAATGGAATTCACAATGTGTTCCACATCTGCAATCTCAAAAAGTGTTTCGCCGACGAATCGTTGGTGATTCCACACACAGATGTGCATATAGATGAGAGCTTAAAGTTTATAGAAAAACCTTTGTCGATTGAAGATCGACAGGTGAAGAAGCTTCGCAGAAAGCACGTACCGATGGTAAAAGTCAAATGGGATGCTCGTAGAGGTCCTGAATATACGTGGGAAGTCGAAACTACAATGAAAGAAAAATACCCCTATTTATTTGAGTAAATCTCGGGTCGAGATTTATTTTAAGGGGGTGAGGATGTAACACCTCGAATTTTTGTGTCCAATGATGTGTTAACACGTGTCATTTGTTTACACGTGGCATCTATAATAAATAAAGGACTAATTTTGACAAACCTTGAAAGTATATAAATTCGAGGGTTATAAATGTCAACAAGGGTAAATATACTGTATAGTATCCCTAAATAATGCTTAAACCTTCAAGCGAATAAATTATAGATCGTACAAAAACAAAACGCGGAAGAAAGTGAGAGATTACAAACTACAGGGGTTAACTGTGTCAACATGTTTAATAATACCTCTGAGTGACCCTTTAACGTTCCAAAGACTTTGTAACGGTATTATACCCTCACTAAAATAATATATATGAATTTCGCGAAGTTTCGATATGAAACGAGAAAGTTACGATCGAATTCGTAGAAGAAGGGTTAAAAGCGTCAACAGTGAAAGTTAAGGCTTTCCAATATAATTAATAAATAAACCGGGGACTTTATAATGCGGGTAAATAACACGAGGCCCCTATCGGTAAATAACCGAGGGCCAAACCGCAAAGTTACCCCTTCAAAACCGAAAGGTCAGGTAAATCATTACGAAAGATTTCGTTATTAATGGCCGGATTCTGCAATCATTACAAAAAGATTTAAAAATTCTGATATCTTAACCTCTCGCGACCCGCATGAAGGTTATAGTTAAGTTGAGGCGGGCCGCGAGCCACCTCAAATACGCAACTGATATTTGATCTTTAGGCGACCCGCATTAAAATGCATGGGAACTCCCATGCGGGCCGCGTAAAGTGCCCAGATGCAGAAACTTTGTAGTTTCTTGCCTTTTGGAGCTTTTGAACGATCAAACACCAATTAATGGAGCATGGGCGCCCCCTACACGACCCATAACCCTTAGGGACACCTACCCATCATCTCTGGACTATTGTGGTAGTTGTAATGATCATAGGGGCTTGTTCTTGGCTATAAATAGCACCTTTATGTGCATAACATTCACAACAACTCAAACACACATCTCTGGCCATTCTAAAGGCTCCCAAGTGTTTTTCTCTGCTCCATATTCAAGTTCTAACTTCTGTAAGTTACTTTGATCATCCATTGTTCAGTTTATGCTTAGTTTTTAGCTAAAAACCAAACCGTCGTAACTACGGTTTGACTTTACAATAAATCAGTAATGGTTCAGTCTTATGACGAATCAAAAGTGGTTATGAGTTGGTATTTACGTGGGTAATAAACCTCTAAAATGGTTCCCCCTGATCACCACTCTAACTATGTCAAATGTCGAGTCAAACGTGCGGTTAAAAAGTCAACAGAAAGCTATTTTAGCGATTTATGCATAATCTGTAATGTATATGTTATGGAACCTGTTTTGACAATCATAAAACATGATAATAAGTATATAAACCTGTTTGCGCTCGTTTGAATCGATCATTTACTATATTGAACCGGTTCGGAGCCGAAAGTCGCATAAGTTTGACTTTTGCTTTGACTTCAGTTCTGACCCGTTTTAGTGAGGTATAAATATACCTTAGGACTCTCTTAGGACCAGGTCACATGTTGGTATACGCCTCTGTGGTCGGTTCATGAGTTATCCGAGTCTTTTACGTATTTCCGTCATTCGCCTAAAAGTTGACCGTAACGGCCTTTTAAAATTAAAACGTGTATTTCGGACACGTGAACGGACCGAAACCTTGCTTATTAAATTATAAGCTTGTCCCTAAAGTTTCACGTCAATCCGAGGTCTAGAATGAGAGTTATGCTAAAAGGCGCACTTTTAAGAAAGTTTTGTAATTAACGGCGCAATTAGCATAACGCCCATCTAACCCAAGTTTTCGTCACCAAAACTTTTACCCACTGTGGTAAAATAATATTTTGGGAATTTTAAAGATTTTTAATAATTTTTACCTTGCTCATAACCTGCGGTTATGGCTACGGTTCGGTAAATACCGAATATGCCCTTTTTGGCCAAAACGGGAGTTCTACAAGGTCTTTTGACCCGATTCCAGTTGCCACTGATTTTAAATAATAAATAAAGTATTTTAAACTTTATAAACTGTTCAGGAAACTCAGATTTCCTGTAGAACTCGAAAAGCCCTTTTTAAAGTCTTTAAAATGACCGAAAAGCCCCTACGGGGCATAATATAAACTTAAACTCTTTACGGGCATTACGGAAGGTATCCTACTGATACCAAAATATTTTTAAGGCATATTGACTTAGGAAATAAGCGTAGGACACTTATGGTTAACCGTTTCGCCTATTTGCGCACACGGTACGGCTCATGGAACTAGTTTTCGTGCAATAGCCGATATGGGTCAAATTATATTATTTGAACCCCAAAATCCAGAGTATGAACTATAAACCCATATAAAACAAGTCTCTGAACTTGTTGGGTCCAAATCATACTCCATTCTCGGTTTTCGCCTTTTCGTGCGAATTAACCATATCTATATATCGGAATCAACCGGTTTAAGCTACGGCTAATATAAGGACCGTTAGGATTCTAAGAGGTTAATTAAAAACCTTCGTTCCAGATTAGGAGCCCCAGTAAAAGCTATCGGTGACTTGATCTAAATTAAGGATTAATACTTGCAAAGGTAAATACTTTAACTTATTTCCCCTATATGGGCTTGGGTTACGGTATATTAATACCGCTTGATTGAGCATTATATAATTCCATCGCTTAGGTGGTTAATTGATTAAATATGATCGGCTCATTTAAACAGTTTTGTTGCTTATAAGCCTTTGGGGGGTTTAATGACCGTTGTCCCGGATATCCTTGGCATCATTTTACGAAATGGCCACGACCATCGACATCCCGGTGTAGGTGTACACCCGGTATAAAGTGTCGACATTAAAACTAAAAGACGTAGCCGTTGGTTTTTGTACTACGGTTTTACGCAAACGTGGTGTGTCTATAAATCTTTAACCCGGCACGACCCGGGCTACTGAACGCATAAAAGAACATGTAAAACGTTCACAAGATCATTATGAATTTTCCCAAGTTATAAAAGAGTTTGTGCCTTGTGCATTCAAATCAATTTTAATAAACATTTTCAAATGTGTCAGTTGAATGTATTTACCAGTGTAAACTGACGTATTTTCCCCAAAAAGATTAAGTGCAGGTACCTAAACGTAATTGGTTGGTATTAGCTCCCTAGCGTCGGGATAAGCCTCGCAAGCTTGATTTGCAGTATCTAATGGAACAATACTTTACCTTTATTTACGATCCACTGTGGATATTCAACTTCTGTAATACATTGATATTATCACCAGAGGTTGAAATATATATATTTATCTTATGCTTCCGCTGTGCATTATATAATTGTGTGGTTTGACTATATTGTTGCCAACATTGTCACGGTAATCCCCCACCGGGCCCACCGGTGAGACACGTGGAAAACGGGGTGTGACAATTGTGCAGACACTTTTAGCCCGGTTGTAAAACCGGCTACCATTCGCACAGTTTTATCTTTGGCTATTTCTAAGGGTTGGGCCATAAATCAGCTTGACGTAAAAAATGCTTTCTTACACGGGGATTTACAGGAAACAGTTTTCATGCACCAACCCCCAGGCTTTGTGGACACTTCACGTCCTAATTATGTGTGTCGCATGCGGAAGTCTCTTTATGGTCTTAAGCAGGCGCCTCGGGCTTGGTTCAACAGATTTTCCACTTTTGTCATATCTAAGGGATTCAGAAGCAGTGTCTGTGACCCCTCCTTATTCATATATCATCATGGTGGTCATATGGCCTATTTACTGCTTTACGTTGATGACATTATTCTGACAGCTTCATCTACAGCATTACTTAATAACATTATTGGGCTTCTCTTGAGAGAGTTTGCTATGTCAGACATGGGAGCTTTGCATCATTTCTTAGGTATCACTGTTTAACGGGATTCTCATGGGTTATTCATGTCTCAGTCTCAATATGCAAAAGATATCCTACATCCGGCCAACATGACAAACTGCAAGCCCTGCTCTACCCCCGTTGATACTAATTCAAAGCTTAGTGCTCTGACTGGCGAGTCACTAAAGGATGGTACCTTATACCGCAGTTTAGCAGGAGCTCTATAGTACTTAACATTCACCAGACCCGACATCACTTATGCGGTACAACAGATATGCTTATTTATGCATGCTCCCAGGGAACCTCATTTTGCATTCCTAAAACGCATACTACGTTATATTCAGGGGACTTTGGAATATGGCCTACGTTTATCTGCCAGTCCTAGCTCGTCCCTAACCGCCTATTCTGACGCTGACTGGGCTGGATGCCCAGACTCTCGAAGATCGACTTCTGGCTACTGTGTCTACATGGGCTCCAACCTTCTCTCTTGGTCCTCAAAACGGCAACCCACCATTTCGCGTTCCAGTGCAGAAGCTGAATATCGAGGGGTCGCCAATGCCGTTGCAGAGACCACATGGCTTCAAAACCTCCTACTAGAGTTACACACACCGATTCGTCAAGCAACAATAGTATATTGTGATAACATTTCAGCCGTTTACTTATCAGAAAATCCGGTTCAACATCAACGGACCAAACATGTGGAACTTGATATCCATTTCGTGCGACAGAAGGTTCAGTTAGGTCATGTTCGTGTCCTCCATGTGCCGTCCTCCTTTCAGTACGCCAACGTCTTCACCAAGGGTCTTTCAAGACAGCTATTTGAAAGTTTTCGTGCCAGTTTGACCGTCTGTAGGAGCCCCCGCTCAAACTGAGGGGGAGTATTAGTCCGCCATCCGATTATGGCATTTATCTCCACCATCTTTTGTATTTAGAAGATAATTGTATTACCATGTTTATAGGAGGATAGTTTCCATAGTGTGTCCTATATATGTACATTGTATCAATATTGAAAGGCAACGAAGACAATTGATATCATAACGATGATATCAATTGTGTTCGTTGCCTTTCAATATTGATACAATGTACATATATAGGACACACTATGGAAACTATCCTCCTATAAACATGGTAATACAATTATCTTCTAAATACAAAAGATGGTGGAGATAAATGCCATAATCGGATGGCTGACTAATAGATTGGTATAAATGAACTAATTATAATAATGTACTACTCTTCAACCTCTTCTAAAATTTAAAAAAGACAATTAAAAATCAAAATATAAAAAACTAATATACATGATTGGTACAAATGAACTTATTATAATTATAACAATGTACTATTGTTCAACCTCGTGTATAAAAATTTTAAAAAGACAATTAAAAAACAAAATATAAAAAACTAATATACATGATTGGTACAAATGAAATAATTATAATGATAATAATGTACTACTATTCAACCTCTTTCTATAACGTAAGGTATATAATATAATATTTACATTTTCCAAGTAGATGATTGGTACAAAGCTATTTTTATATTCCCATTTGATCCACAACTTGAAATATCTTACAATCAAGTGGCAATTAGAGCATTCACATCCATTCCACTATATTTTCACCCTAAATTACATTAAAAAACACTACATTTTCTCTCTCCCTTTCAATTAAATAATGTTTTTTATACCTTTATCATTACGTTTTCTCTCTCCTCCACTCACAACCACTTTCAAAATATATTAAAAAATTATAGGGGGTGAACAGTGTCCCCCTAAATATACAGATGAACAGTAACATTTTCTCTCTCCTCCACTCACAACCACTTTTTATAATTTTTATATTTTAAAAACACCCCACACAGAATTTGGTTCTTTGGATGTGAATGCTCTTAGCTGACGACTGTTTATTCCTCTATTTTAGTTACTACTTATAGCTTGTGTCTGTATGTGTGTTTTTCATATCATGGATCACCAGATAGTTGTAATTGGCAACAATCAGAAACTTAGGTTTCAAGCTAACCACATTGGTCTAGTTGATGCTGTCTTTACAATAAACCAAGACCATAAAGATGATTTAGAGCAAGATCAACAGAAAGCTTATCTCCGGGTAATGGAGCATCGTCTCAAAGTCAAAACTCATAGGCTACAAAGGTCTCAAGGATGCCCTTGTATCTTCAAGTTTATCGGGGATCTCGGAGGTGATTACCTACACCCTCGCATTGTCTCGATAGGCCCTTACCACCGAGGTAATGATTATTTGGTCGAGTTTGATGACAACAAATGGTACTTTTTAAGAGAACTGCTTTTGAGAATGAATGCTAAATCGAGCAAAGATTTAGGGTTTTTTCTAAAAGAAATGAGAGGGTTGGAAGCACGCGCACAAGGGTGCTACGTGTCGTACGGGGATGTGGGCCCTCTATGTAGTTATGATTTTGTGGAAATGATGTTGCTTGATGGTTGTTTTGTAATCGAACTTTTAAGGTTTCTAGGAAAGAGTGAAGACAAGATTGATGATGATCCTATTTTCGTGAGGCCGTCTACGGTCCCACTTATGATTGCAGACCTTCTCAAGCTTGAAAACCAACTTCCTTTCTATGTTCTAGAGTCCTTGTATGCGGTTACAAAGACTTCAGAACACGAGAAAGAACTACTTTCTTTAATCATGGAAGCTATTAGGTTAGTCTTTCCAGTTCCCACTAAAGTTCCATTTTCGGCCCACAGGCCCAAACATTTACTTGAGTTAGTATACAAAAGCCTTATGCCAAAGGTGTACACTACACATATAGATAACGAGAGGCAAACCAAGCCTACGTCAAATGAAATTATACAATGTGTGGCCCGATTAAGGACATCGGGGATCAAGTTCAAGGCGCAAAAACATGTTGGATTTTTAGATATAGAGTTCAAAAACGGAGTGCTTGAAATTCCTGTTATAAACATAAACGACTTCAACATGAACCTCATCACCAACTGTCTTGGGTGGGAGCAATCCAGTAGAGATGCATTCACATACTTCACGGACTACATTTACTTCATGAACTGTCTCATCAACGAACCGAAAGATGTAGCCTTACTTCGTGATGACGGGATTATCATGAGACACTCAAGAGATGATGCAAGTGTTGTTTCTTTCTTCAACAATTTGGGGAAGAACATACAAGTATTCAACATTGGGAGGAGCTATTTGTCACGGGAAATGGCAGAGATAGAATCACATTTTTCTAGTAATTGGGCAACCATTATGAGAACTTTATCAATCCATAATAGTCCTTAGTTGTTCTTTTAGTTGTTGTTAATCCTAATTTATTATGCCGTTAAATAACTGTTATGGTATATGTTTTTAGCACTTCATAATTTGTATGCCTTTTGGATTGGATTATTATTGATATATGTTGCAAAAGTTCACTCTTTAACATATTAAATTAGTATTTATTTTTTTATTTTAACTAGTGGTATGATTAATAAGGCGGAATACTATTAATTCCAATTTAAACTGTGTTAATACAAGGGCCCAATTTTAATATGGGCCTTATATGATTTGGGTTTGCTGCACAAACATTCATTATTTTTTTAGAGTGAATTTCAAGGATTGTCCTTTATCTTTATACTTATTTTCAGGCGCTGTCCTTTATGTTCAAAACTGACGAGTTTTATGTTTTCATATCATACACGTTTTGTCCTTTAAACCCAACCCAGTTAGTTTTTTCAGTTAAATTTGGTCATATGCTTTGTACATGAGAGCATTTTAGTCAATTCAAAGGTAAGTTCAACAGCAGATTTACAGCTCAAAGCTTCTGCAACCTTTGAATTGACAAAAATGCCCTCATATGCAAAGCACATGACTAAATTTAACTGAAAAAACTAACTGGGTTAAGCCTAAAGGACAAAACGTGTATGATATGAAAACATAAAGGACAAAACTCGTCAATTTTGAACATAAATGACAACGCCTGAAAATAGGTATAAAGATAAAAGACAATCCTTGAAATTCACTCTTATTTTTTTCTTTTGTTATTTGCGCAAAAAAAAAAAAAAAAAAAAAAAAAAACAACCCAATTGTGTTTATTTTGTATTTCTTTTAATTTGCCCCAAAAAACAACCTAATTGTGTTTATTTTGTATTTGTTTTAGAAATGCTTGAACGACATACTAGTTTACAGGAACAATATCTGTAGGATCGTTTTCGGCCCTGATTGAGTCGATCAGAAGAATTCCTATGCAAAACAAGAGACGGAAACTAATGCTTTGGTGCGATTTCAGCCGGATTCACTTTTAACGGTTGTTGTATTGATCTTGATAACGTTTACAAGCTCTGACAACACTTCGGCAGCACTTCGTGGCTTACCGGAAGACAACACCTACAACTATGTGTTTGATTTCGCTCCTACAACCCTATATATAGCATATCAGATTTCGCTCTTACATACATGACACATAAGCGAAACCTCAAAGTTGACCTATGAGCGAAATCTTGCTTTGACACAAAAGCGAAATCATGTCTTTGACACATGGGCGAAATCACCTCTAACATATGTTTCTTGGATTTCGTGCCCTGTTCTATCCTATACAACGCAAGACTCGATACAAGACGTAGTCGACAGACGGATGCACCAACAAACCCCCCCTCGGATGTTGACGGAGTCTTCAGTGTCGAGTCTTCGATTGTAAAGCTTCAGTCTTTATCAGTCTTCGATCTTCCTCTGAAGTATTTGTCATTGCAAGAATCCTCATTCTCTATCTCTATCATCAACAAACTCCTCTCTCTCGTATGTTGAATCTTTAAACTCCATCAGCATTAGCAAATCCAGAATCAGCACTGGCTTTTCCTGCTTTATCACGGTGTCTTCAGACTCCCCCTCTCAAACTGATGGGATCGTAGTCTGGAATTAACAGCTTCAAGATTCATTCCAAGATCATTATCAGGCTCTCTTTTCAGCTCAGTATCGTCACCTGGCTCAAATTTACCTGCATAATCTCTACCCAACACATAAGTTTCTTTAAAGATTAAACCTTCAAACTTTTAGAAACTTTTGCAAGAAACTACAGTAATGATTTTACATTCAAGATCTTTTACTATATCTTATTATACTCTCTCCCAAACCTGTTCTTCATGTTTAGCACTTGAAATTTCGAAAATCAGCTTTTCAACACCAGTCGTCGAAAATCTTTTTGAATTTTTCAAAATTTATGCTAAAACACACTAAAATCTTTTTGGATTTTCTGAAAGAAAGTAAATGCAAAAACAAAATATTTACAGACAATATTTTGTGAGATCGTGCAAGAGGATCATATCAGTTTTGAGACATATCACCAACACCGTTAAGCTTGATTTCATTTTAAGTTCTAATCAATTCACCTAGATTGTCAGTATGTTTGTCCACTTAAATTTTCACACAATTTTCAACTGTTTTGAGATACGCAATTAGTGTTTTAATTACTTAGACTTATTCGTGTGTCCCACCACTTGAATATACTCCTGTATCCAGATCCCAATATTCAGTCTTAGAGGTGAGTACACCACAGATGATATCTGTAAAGGGATTATGTGCGAGGGCCGTGAGAGCTCAGGTCGATACTTCCGTATACGCAAAGAGATGACGGCTTCGACTTTTGGTGTGTCCCTTTAGAGGATCTTTTTATTACAATAGCAGCGACTATCAATTTTATTGTTTCATCAGCTTGCTGAGGGCGAGCTTATATTTCAAAGCTTTTTGCAGAAAGCATTATCCGGGGACTAGGTCAGTACTTCCATACAGCAGAAGTCCCGGGATAATACCCCAGATATCACTGAGCATAAAGACCTAGTATCTCAGAATAAGGGACCTTTCAAACAAGATTTCAGGGGTTACCTATATATCCAAGAAGTTGTTACCCACAGAATAAGCAAGTTTGAATTTAGGTTTATATCTCGTTACAGTTTACTAAATGTCTAAAAACCTACTGACACATCCGTAGTGAGATTGTTTATCACATTTTGACTTTACATTTCTTTAGCATGCTGTGATAGTCCACTGATGTACTATCATTTCCTCTTTTATGCATCAAAACTCATTTTTCAATTTTATCATGTTTTTGGCTTTTTCAAATTTTCTAATGTTTTTGGATTTTCTGAAAATTTCTTACCCCCCCTAAAATTCAAAAACATTTAAAGAAATTGAAAACAAACTATACAGAACATGACAACTGATATCGAATTGCCTCAAATCTCCATCCGCTTGGCATAAACAATCAGAACTCCCCCTCACAACAAACTATTTTCCCATTAAGATTTCAGAACACTTAAGTTTGTTTTAATCAGAATGGTTTTTCCGGAAAATAAGTTTTGTTGATTTTACCACTTGTAAAATCGGGGATCAAATCATCACATTGTTTGCCAATTTTATGAATGACAGTTAACTCAAGTTCAATTTAATGACCTTGATTTAACCACTTGTAAGAATCAACCTGGATCAAATTATGAACCACTTGTAAAAACAACAATTGTACACATCAAACCTGTTTTTCAACCAATTACTATCTGTTGGTTGAATTCTCAAGGTGCCGATTCCTACTCCACGCTTACAAACCTGGGAGTTCCGGCAAGTCTTGCTAAACTTTTCAAACACAGATTAAGAAAGATGCCGATTCATGATCCACGATTACCAACTTGGGATCTCCGGCAAGTCAGGTTTTTATTCTTTGAAAAATATGTCCACCCAAGCCTGACCTTCCTTGGGTGAAACAACATCCTTTTCTTCATCTTTACTTTCAACAGACTTGTGAACACGTCTTTTAGAAGCATAAAATTCTTTGACACTTTTGGCCTTACCATTGACCATTTGTCCAAAGATACGTTTCACATTTCCGTTGAAAGTCTTTTCAACATCAAATTTCTTCTTGTCAGAATAAAATTGATTTGAAATTTCTGTTTTTCCAACTTTCTTCATAAAATTTTCAGCATGCAAAGGTGGAAAATTTTCATCATTCATAGTTGGAACTGATTTTTCAACCTTTTTCTCAACACATGGCTCCTCTGATTTTGTGGAATCAGATTCATCACCAGACTTGTTACCTGAACCCTTCACAACCCATTTTTGATTTTTCAAATCTTCTTTTCTTTTCAAAACATTCTTTGAACATTCTCCTTTTTCAAAAGTTGAATTTTCAAAGCCTGTAAACTTTCGGGTTGAAAGTTCAGTTTTCTCGACAACTTTCTCTTTCAGTTTACCAGAGACTTCCTGTTTTGGTTTGAATGTCTTCGGACAATCCTTAGCAACATGACCAACAGTTTTACACTGAAAACAGGTTCTCTTTTCAATCTTCTTTGGAACAGCATTCTTCTTCATGTCCTCTTGCTTCTTCGCAAGGAATTCTTGATTCGTCTGCTTTCTGAACATTTGTTCTTTCTCAGCCTCTGATGTTTTCCCTGAAATAAACACAGTTTTTGGTTTATAAACTTTTTCATTTTTATAATTTTACGGTTGAATAAAACCAAGACCTTTCTTTTTGAAATTACGATTATGGTTTGGTTTCTTTTGGAAACTGTAACCACAATTGTAACCCATTTTCTTGTTAATTCTTTGTTGTTCTCTTGAAGTGTATTGTTTAGGTTTTCCAATAAGATTTAAATCTTTTATTTTTGAAATATTAATTTCTGTAATTTTGAAAACCTTTTGAATCATTTCAAATCTGACACTTCTTATTGGAAAAGCTTCATCGGAATATAGTTTGTCAGAATCTTTCAAAGTATATGCCACTTTGAATGATTCATCATTCAAATTAGATTTTGATAACAAAAACTCTTTATCATAAATCCGTTTGTCCTTTTTGACTGTTGACTTTGACATATCGGACTCAGACTTTGACTTGGATTTGGACTCCGGTTTTGACTCCTCTATGTCATCTTTATCTAACACCTGATCGACCACACTTTTTATCAACTTTGACTCATGATCAGTGTCGGATGACGTGTATGTGACATCAATATTTTCTGGCAAGTTATCCGACGGCCCAGACTCCCATTGTAAGTTTATTGCCTTTTCGACTCTTTCGGAATTTGGATTTCGAGGAGAATATCCATTTTCGACCGGGGGCGGACATCTATTGTAGACCACACTTGGTTTCTTACCAGAAATCTTCACTTTATCTTCGTCTTCTATCACAGATTTCTCTTCTTCTGAAGTCTTTACTTCTTCAAAAGTCTTCAAATTCTCCATAACCGGATAAATCATGTCAACAACAAAAGTAGAACATGAGTAACTTTCTAATAACTTGTTGACTCTTTCAGTTTCGATTCTTTGTGTTTCCAGCTTTAATTCCAGCTCAGCACACTTTTTTATGTGAAAATTGACATTATCAAGCTGTCATATGTAAGCTCTCTTCAGTGTATTCATTGCCACAGCTTGTTTACCGTTTGAATCAGTATATTTGTTGATTTCTCTGTTCATTGTATCATAGGATTCTTTCAATCTGTTTATGTTATGCAGCAACTCATTGTTCTGCTTGATTAAAGAATCACAGTTCATGCACTTTTCAGGAACTTTGACAGGTTCTGCATCAACTTTGACTTCAATTCAGGAACATCCTTGACTGTTCTGTTTGGTCATAAAAATTTAGCTCTTCTCTTTTTCTCGGCTTCAGCTTCAGCTTTTAATCTCTCTTCCTCTTCTTCCTCTTCTTCAAGCTTTCTCCGTTTTTCCTCTGCAGCTTCCATGACTTTTCTGCACTTTTCTGCCCATTTCAGATCGTAGGCATTTGCACTGAAAGCGTTAACATTTGAAGTGTTTTTGGACATCTCTTTGGCCATGAGTTCTTGATCTGGGCAAAAATTGTCCCAACAGAAACCTTCAGCTAATTTTTCATCATCTTGTTCTGCCAAACACACTTTGCTGTTTGTTGGAAGATATTTATCCCAGCTAAAATTGTCATATTTGCCCTGATTGACTAGACACGCTCTTTTTGAACCTTCAATCACATCTCTCCCGTGTGCAGTTTGTGCCTGATGCGATGCTTGTGGTGTGATTTGATGATAGATCGCCTTTTTGTGATAATCGTTGTTTCCGAAAGGATTATGGGCTCCACTTGCTTCTCGATTTGTGCACTCCCTCTTGAAATGCCCCTTTTCTCTGCAACGGAAACAAGTAACTTTAGATTTATCAAAACCTAAAGAAGAAACATGAGCTTTACGAAAATCATCTCGGCCTGTAATTTGTTTAAACTTTTCGGCTCTTCTCAACACACTGGTCATGCACCATTTAATATCCATCAATTCCATTTCTTCAGCATCGATTTGATCGTAATCCTCTTTTGTGAGCATTGGATTACCGATCTTTCCGGCCACAAAACTACTATAGGATTCCAACACCATTCCCAACAAAGACATTTGATTTTTAGCTACTTCTTCAAAATAATCTTGATCACTTTCAAGATTTAATACAATATTGCATTGAAGTTTTCTTCCGTTCTTTGTTGCAGAAATGTTTGGATCGAATGATGAAAATCTTGTGCTGCTTGATCCCTGAGATTTCTTTTCAGAAGAGTCTTTCACATGGAAAGCAGTTTCAATTTTTGGAGAATGATTTGTTGTTCCAGTAACACCACTCTTGTAGTACAAGCTGATGTCCTGTTCTCCATCATAGTTCTTCATCCTGGCGATCTTCCTCTGCTCCATCTCTTGAGCTTCCAGGTGTTTGATGAAGTCTCCCAGTGTCAAATTTTTATAATCCTTTCTGTTGGATCTCAGCATCATCAGAAACGTTCCCCAAGTTTCATGTGGTAGCGCATCTGCAAGTTTTTCAATCAATTCATCAGTATCCTTTTTAATACCAAGTTTTGACATATTTCTCACCAAGTTACAATATCTCTCGATAATTTGCTTGGTGTTCTCAGATTTCAAACCACGAAACAAATCAAATTCTTTCTTCATGAGAGACATTTTGTTTTTGAGCATATCATCACTTCCAACAAATTTTGCTTCCAATTCTGTCCAAATTGAATAAGCAGTTCCATCTTGTTGAAGCAGTATCAAGATATCTTCTTTTATCGCTTGCTGAAGCAGACTTACCATCAATTTTTCATCTCTATATTTCTTTTTATCTTCAGTACTCATTTCTCTAATTGGTAACTCCTTATTATTCCTTGTGGGCCTTTCATATGGCTCTTCAGTGTGTTCCCAAGCATCCAAATGATAAGCCTCAACCCAGTTTCCAAACCTTTCAGACCACGCATTGTAATCATCAATATCCACGAGTTTGGGCGGTTTCTGAGATGTCCCGGTTTCATTTTCAAGTAAAGCATTCTGTGTGATTGTAATCGGGCTAGCAAAAGCGTTATAAAATTCGTTGTCCATTGTTTAAAGTTCACAAGTTCACAAATTTCCAAGCTTAGGCAAAGTTGACCTTGGAGCGAAATCCTAGATTGATCTTTGAGCAAAATCAGATGTAGTGTGTACTTATGAGCGAAATCACACTTGAATGTCCACAAAAGCGAGATCCCAATTGTCACAATAAGCGATCTCCCAAGTGTCACAAAAAGCGAAATCCTAAGTGACACTGGAGCAAAATCCACTTGTTTAACTACAAGAGCGAAATCTGATTTACTGGTCCACAAGAGCGAAATCAAGTTGAACAGATGAGCGAAATCAGATTGATACCTTGGAGCGAAATTAACACTTAATGGTTCACAAAAGCGAAATTAGACTATGTCACTCGAGCGAAATACCAACTAACTTGTTGCTATGAGCGAAATCAGATATCAACTATGAGCGAAACCAGCAAGATGTCATCATTTTCACGAGTCACTATGAGCGAAACCTTAAAAATACTAAGTTTTAGGTCAATTTTAGCTTTGAAACTTTCAAGGGTTTATTAATGCATGATTACGAGTGCTGTGTGTGAAATTGAGCTGGTTTTACCGTGAAAAATTTTCAAAAATGACAAAGAAGGTGTAGAAAATCAGAATATGCAGCTGAAATGGCAAGAACTCTTCCTCCTGAGCTCTGATACCACTTGTAGGATCGTTTTCGGCCCTGATTGAGTCGATCAGAAGAATTCCTATCCAAAACAAGAGGCGGAAACTAATGCTTTGGTGCGATTTCAGCCGGATTCACTTTTAACTATTGTTGTATTGATCTTGATAACGTTTACAAGCTCTGACAACACTTCGGCAGCACTTCGTGGTTTACCGGAAGATAACACCTACAACTATGTGTTTGATTTCGCTCCTACAACCCTATATATAGCATATCAGATTTCGCTCTTACATACATGACACATAAGCGAAACCTCAAAGTTGACCTATGAGCGAAATCTGGCTTTGACACAAAAGCGAAATCATGTCTTTGACACATGGGCAAAATCACCTCTAACATATGTTTCTTGGATTTCGTGCCCTGTTCTATCCTATACAACGCAAGACTCGATACAAGACGTAGTCGACAGACGGATGCACCAACAATATCTTCATGTACAGCTATATAAAAGCATGTTAGATGCTATATTTCAGAATATGAATTTCATTTCTAATATGTTTAATTCAAAAAAAAGCTCGTTAAATTTGGAATGGTTACAGCCAACGATCAGAACGGCAATGAGAGACGGCAAAATACGCCCATCCAGATAAAAGGGTCAAAAGTTCCATCCGTTATCAAATAATATGTTAGTTTGAAGTATTAACGAAACTGAAATTAAGAAGAATTTCCTCAAGCAAAAAAAAAATCAATATTCTTTTCAGAATATTAATAACTAAGCCATATGAACCAGAATGCTCTATCCTCTCTTCACCTCTGCAATAGGCTCATAGCAGGCTTAGCTGTCCTGCCCATCATATTTGTCTTCACAATAACAATGGCCTCTAATGTCGCCATCAACTGTTAATTGATAAACATGTACAAAACCAAAGTGGCTACGGTTTATTCAATAGAAAGCATAAAGAACAAATGAAAGAGAACTACAAAATATATAGTAGAGCTAATTAGCTAATGGGCCAAGCTCACACTAACATATTTATTATTGATAACACCCCCCTCAAATTGACAATGCAACTGTAATAAACATTTTGAGCTTATCACACAAGAACTAAAATCGAGACGCCGACAGAGCCTTAGTAAAAACATCTGCAATTTGCAAAGCTAATGGAACGAAGGGAAGCGAGATGGTTCCAAACCGAAGATGATGAGTAAAATGACAATCCCCTCAATATATTTTGTCTACTCATGTAAAAAAAGTGTTCTTTGCGATTTGCATAGCACTTTGGTTATCACAATGCAAGGGGTAAGCTGAGAAATAGTGACCCTCATATCTCCAAGGAGCCATCGTAACAAAACAATCTCTCATAGAGCACGATACTCGGCCTTAGTTGAAGATCTTAAAACAACATCTTGCTTCTTACTTTTCCATGAGATTAAAGAATCACCAAGGAAAACACAGAAACCAGTAGTGGACTTTCGATCATTGGATCACTATCCCAATCAGCATCATCGTAGGCGCGCAACTCCAAAGATGATGTCGAGGGAAGCAAAAAGACTCTGAAATTGAGTCCCACGAAAATATCTCAGGATACATACGAAGAATAGCACCCCTAATGAACAGAACTAGGAGCAGTAACAAACTGGCTAACCACATAAACAACATAAGCAATATTAGGTCGAGTAACTGTAAGATAAACCAAGCTGCCTACAATAGTACGATATAGGGTCGGATCAGATAGAGGAACATCATTAATGGGAGAATATCACGCATTGGTTTCAAGCGGAGTGTCTAGAGTTCTGTTATCAGAAAGTCTTGCCTATTGTAACAAATCATACATACACTTTTTTATGAGAAAGGAGATATCCTTTCGGAGACTAAGCCACCCCAATATCCAAAAAACATTGTAGTAAGTCCAAATCCTTCATAGAAAAATAGTGAGCCAAATCATGCTTCAAGGACTCAATACCATCATAATCATCGCCTATAATAATCATATCATCCACATATAAAAATATAAGGATGTGTCCTGCTCCCATACACTGAATAAACAATTCTGAAGCATGATTACTAGGAAGAAGACCCAAGGAAGTAATACCAAGCACGAGGGGCCTCTTTGTAACACCTCGTAAAATCACGTCCAATGATGTGTTGACACGTGTACTAAACCCTAATGAAGTCAAACGTTGACTATTAGGGACTAATTTTGCGAAAAATCAAAACTTTGATGTGAAAGGACTGGAAGTATCAACATGCTTAAACTAAGCCTCTGAATAACCTTATACGGTATTCATATTCGCAAATGAGCCACTTGTTGGTCGAGAGGAGCCGTTTGCGTAAGTATTTGAAAGTTTGCGCGTCGAAGAGTTAAAAGCGTCAACATGTTAATTCTTACCTCTGAGTGACCTTTTAACAAACCAAGAGCTTCATGATGTTTGATCATACTCTCGGGAATGCCTAATATTGGCCATCTAAGGCTTTTATGCCAATAAGTGATGTTACGCGCAAGTTTGCAAGTTAAAGGGGTTAAAAGCATCAACATGTTTAATTATACCCCTGAATGACCTTTTAACGAACCCGAAGCATCATGATGTGCAATCATACTCTTGGGAATGCCCAATATGGGCTACATAGGGCTTTGATGCTATTAAACGATAATACGCGCAAGGTTACGCGTTAAAGGGACCAAAAGCATCAACGTCTAAAACTACACCTTTGAGTGACCATTAAGCGAACTGAAAACTCCGCGATGTTTAGTTATACCCTCGAGAGTGTCTAATACTGGCTATGTAAGGCTTTTATGCCATTTCTCGATAATACGTGCAAGTTCGCAAATTAAGGGGTTGAAAGCGTGAGCGCGCAAAACTACACTTTCGGGTGATCTTTTAAAAGAATCGGAAACTCCGTGATGCTCGGTCATACTTTCGAATGTGTCCAATATTGGCCGTTTAAGGCTTTGATGCCATTAAACGATAATACGCACAACTTTGTGCGTCAAAGGGATTAAAAGCGACAACGAGCGAATCTACGCTTTGAGTAACCTTTTAATCGGACCGGGAACTCTGTAATGCTCGGCCGCACTCTTGAGTGTGCCTAAGGTTGGCTGTTAGAGGTTTCGTACCTTATGTTAACGTTATATATATGAAATAAGAACATAAGGTACCTAAAATGTCAAGAATGAAACTTAACTTATGCATAAAAGATGACAGGGACCAAAACAACATATCTGCCAAACTTGTGGTGTCTGGGCTGGGCGAGTAGCGGGCCGCGAAGCCCACTGGGCCTGCTCTCGCGGGCCGCCAGCCTCTAAACAGCAGCATGCTTTAAGTTGCTGTTTTGGTTGTTTTCTTGTTCTCCAAACCATTCTAAACCACTTAAATTGAATCCTTGGGCTGCAACCTGAATTGTAACAAAGGTTAGGACACTTGGGATCATCATATGAACTCTTTAACACATGGCAATCATCGAAACAAATCCCAAAAACTATATAAACGGGTGTTCATCACCATAATTCACTTGCACCTTCATTTCAATCTTCCTATTCTCTCAACTTGGAAGTTCCTGAGCATATTGGGAGCATCCTCTGAGTTCTTTTCAGTCCCTAGGACCACTTGTAAGTGTTCCTTTCGCAACTAGTTCTTTTATTTGGCTTAAAAGGCCGAAAAGTCAAGCGTTTATGATAAACGCTTTGACTTTTAGTTAGACCGTAAACGGTCAAGCCATTGTTTGCAACGAACATGGCTACGTGATCGTAATTAGGTAAGTGTTAAACCCTCAAAAGGGCACCTCCTAAGAATCACGTTTGCTTGGTCAATTAACGAGTCAACGTAATATTGTTTTAAAAAGTCAACGGGGCAGTTTTTGAAATAATTGCGATATGCGTTTAGAAGTATTCTAAAATACGTTTTATCATTTAAAAAACTTGGTAATAAGTATTAGAACATGTGTAAACATGTTCGGTTCGTCAATTCTAGTTTTAGGGTCGGTTCGCAACCGAAAGTCGCGAAGTTTGACTTCTACATTGACTTTCGATTGTGAACCGAATTAGATTAGTTTGCTACTGATTTTAGGTTCCGTTATGATCGTAATATAATGTAGCATAACCCTATAAGGCTATATTACACGATCATACTAGAAGTGTGAGTTTTTGCACATGTTCCGATAATATGCCGTACTTTGACTATTATGCCCTTTTTAGCGAAAATAAGGTTTTAGACACCAATAAGCTTTCAAAAACTTAGGTACTGATATGTTAACATGTCTAACATATTTCGATGTTACGAACCCGATCATAAACCGAGTTTGCGTGAAATAACGTAATTTATGCTTTAAATTGACCAAAATGCCCTTTAGGAGCATAGATCGGTTTTAAGCATAATTTTTCATAACAAAATCATTGCCTACTGATGTAATATCATAATTAGGATAATTTGGGATGTCCATTCAGTTCACAAACTGAGTTTACGCATACGTTCTTAAATTATGTCTATAAATGACGATAATGCCCCTTTTGCACCTAAAATGATTTAAAAGCATAATTTTCATGCAAAACCTTTTTATTACTGATATGTTATATTAATTAACATATTTTAGTCATATAGACCTGGTCATAACATCAGTTTTCTTTAAACATCGTACATATCGTCATTTAACGATTTTAACGTCGTTTCGGCGCGTAGTATGGTTTTAAACCATAACTACCAACCAAGACTTGTTACCTACTGATTTTATAAATCATTTTAAATATTTTTACAGTAGGTATATGGTATGAACTCAAGTTCCCAAATTAGCCTTCAAAACTATGTGTGAAATTACCAAAATGCCCCTACGGAGCATAGTTTGGTTTTAAACTATAAAACACACATATGTTTGATATCATACTAATATTATATCATAAATAAGGTGTTTTTACAGAATGTTTATGGTCGTAACATCAGATTGTACACAAGCTTCTTTTATACGTCGTAAAATGACCAAAACGCCCTTATGAGGCATAGTTTGATTTTAAAACATTAACGGGCATACAAGTTGATATCCTACTGATATTATAACTTGTTTAAAGTATATTGGCATATGGAACTTGTTCATGACTTATCCGGTTACTCGTTATCACTTATACGCGTACGGTTAGACTTATGTAACTAGTTTACGTAAGTTTACCGGAACGAGTTAAAACTTATCATTTTTTCTTCAAAATCCAGAATGTATTTAGTTTACCCATGTTATACAAGTCTTCATACTTGTTGGGTTTAAATTACATTCTATTCCGATAATCGCTTAATCTAGCGTATCGTATCGTTTCTAAAACTTTAAGTTAGCCGGTCTAGGTCTATGACCTAAATAAGACCCGTTAGCATTCTAAATTGGTTATATATTACCATCATTCCAGACTAGACCCTCCCGGTAAAAGCTATCTGCATTTAGTTAAATTGGATACGGTTGAGTTATATAAATTTTCCTGTGAATCGAGTAGTAGCTCAGGTAAATACCTTTAACTTATTTTCCCTTATACGGGCTTGGGATACTGTAAATTATTACCGCTTGGTCGGGTATGGGATCACTTGGTCGGATTGTGACTGACAAATCCGCATAACCCGTTTTAATCTGTATTGTTTGATAACATAAACATTTGGGGATTAATGCGACCGTTGCCTGGATATCCTCGGCTCATTTAATTGCAAATGGGCACAACTTAAGCACGTGGTGTAGGCATACACCTAACAGATGCCAAAAATGCAAATTACCCACGAGTTGGGGATAACTCCTCTGTGGGTTTTATAAGTGGTGTGTCGATTAATCATGTCTCGGCTTCTATCCTGGGCCCTAAACGTACGGCAAACATGTAAATCTGTATACAAGATTATAAATGTAATTATCCCAAGTTATAAGAGAATTTTCGTGCCTTGTGCACTTAAACCAAATTTTCATAAACATTTTCAAATGAGTCGGTTAATTGTATTTACCAGTGTAAACTGACGTATTTTCAAAAGACTAAGTGACTGGTATTATACGCAAATGGGCTGGGAGCTGCTTGGTGTCAATAAAGGATCTTGCAAATCCTTAGGATGCCCTAAAGTCGGCTAAACTTCATTTTGTACATTTTATAATGATCCGCCTGTGGATTTAATATTGCAAGCTCGTATGTAATTATCCTTTTGGTATTTTCAGACAATTGGGTTTGTAATAATATTTTATATTCCAAGACTTCCGTTGTACTATTCTGTGTATGTTTGACCATGACGATACCAATCTTACGTCACGATACTCCCCACCGAGCTGAGCTGTAAATATCAGGGTGTGACACTCTTTGAGGCCATATATAGTTTTCATGGAAATCACCATTCAAAAATGCATTCTTGACATCCATTTGACAAATCGTCCACTTAGAAACAAATGCAACAACTATGAAAGTATGAATGGTAGTCATTTTTGCGACTGGGGCAAATGTCTCCTCATAACCCATCAGACTTCGTTTTAATCTTATATACCCAACAACAACCAAATCCCATGTTTGTGTCTGATGAAGAGCAAGGAGTTTTTTCGGCTATAGCATTCTGCCAAAGAGGATTAGAGAAAGCCTCTCTATATGATTCTGGTTCAGATAAATGATGTATATTTGCTAAAAGAAGCAAACGAAGCTAGGTAAGTAGATTAGGCAAAATCTGGAAGCTTAGTGGACTTACATTCACGAGTGGACCTGCTCGGAGGTGGAGCTGTCTCAACAAACGAAGGAGTTGTCTTAGGAATAGTTGGACCTGAAGTTGTGTATGAGGAAGTATGAGTGTCTTGAACTGACACCGGGTTCTACTAGCCCACTAGGTTCGGTAGATGTAGCTGGAACATCGAACGATGTTGGTGCATTAGTGTCACAAGCAAAAGGATCAATATTCAGGAGATCTGGCTTCATTATAATGTGTGATTGGGACGGTATCGAATAGAATGGAAACATGTAGCTTTTTTACATACATGATCAAAACATCGATACCCTTTTCTGTGCAGTGTCATAACCTTTCGGACCACTGCATAACCCAAGAATACACATAATGCAGACTTATTTAATAATTTGTCTCATTCAACATGAGGACGAAGAACAGAGCAAGTACATCCAATAACCCTCAATTCATCGTGATCTAGGAGTTCGCCATATAGTTTCTCAAAAGGAGACATCCTAGAATTATGAGCAATATGGATCCGGTTAATCACAAGTTGGGCAGTTAGGAGTGCTTCTTCCCGAAAAAAAAAACACTTGGAACATCAACAAATAGAATTAACGAGACATTAGTTTCCATAAGATGACGGTGTTTCCTTTCAGAAACACCATTCTACTTAGGGGTATTAGTACAAGATGCCTGGTGTATTGTACCATCTGATGTAAGTAACTAGCTAAAAGCAATAGAAGTATATTCAACCCTTGGTGTCACACCCCAACCGATGGCGGAAACATCAGGATGAGACGAACAAATCGCTCAAAAGCATCATAACACTATTGTGACAATATAATTTAAATCAAATTTCATAAATGACTAGAACCAAATACATTGTTTAAATTGAAGACAAATTGTAGCATCATAACATAATAATGTTATTATTCAAATGAGTTTCTAAGTCCATCCTAACTTGATTTCTTCATCACTTCGTCTATCAACCTGCAACATGTATTAAAATAACATCAACAAAAAAATGTTGGCGAGTATACAAGTTTGATACATAACATAAAGTAGAATAAAAAGTTTAAATGTGCTCATATCCAACATGAATAAGATGATACTAGTTAACAGTTTTGCCGAAACGATGTTGCTCTACATGCTCAAACCAATGTTTACGCAATTAAAGTGCCTATCCCAAAAGTTTAGCGGGAGGTTAAAATGTTTAACTTAACAATACCCAAAGATAGCGGGCGGGGCGTTACAACCTATAGCGCTATAATTGTTAAGGTAGGCTTGATCGAAGTTAATGAGCATATAGTCATAAAGTGTTTACAATAGCATCACATGTATAACAAGAATCAAACCTTGCATGTGTAATTTGGATAGAGTGTGAATAAATGTAGTTTAATGTGGTTGTGTAATTTGCATAAGAAGACAAGTTGCACCCAAAAGTGTTTAAAGAATGAAAATGGGATCATGTATACTCACAGTTTTGTGTAGGAATTATACGTAAACCGCGAGCGGAGTTGATGGAGTCTTGATATTATTAGCGTTTGCGTTTGCGATGCCTTGTATAACTAAGCGTACGAACTAGAGAACCTCAAATGATCATATTAACCTAGGGATATAAATTACAAAAGTACTAAAATAAATGTACAAAACCACAAATGATCACTAATTTCAAAGCGACAAACTATGTTATAATTAATTAATTTGGTGGATAGGAAATGTTATAAAATCTTTAATTTATAAATTTTTGGATTTGGAAGTATTAGAATTTTACGTCTATTAACTAATTAATTGAATAAAAATAAACCCATTTTGACGGATGTTACACTTAGTCACACTGGAAGCACTTTGTCACAACCGAATGTTGTGTCTTAACATAAGCTCTAACATATTTGTAAATGCAAAAAAAAAAAAAAAAAATTCAGATTTACGCTTCATAAGATAAACCCGCGTATAACGAGTATAATAGTCAATAAAAGATACACAATAAATTGACCCACCATTAGTGGAGACTAGTGATGGACCCCACACATCATAAGGCACAATATCAAAAGGAGCAGTAGAATGAATGAGAGATACTATTTTTTTTTTCAAAAAGTCAAAACAGAGAATTTAGCAAGTTTGCAACCACTACAATCAGAAATATCATAAGTGTTTAATTGGACCAAAGCACATGTAGAGACCAAAAACTTTAAGCGCGATGTTGATACATGTCTCAAACAAGAATGCCACCAATAAAAATCAGGAGATGAATGACTAAATGAAAGGAAGAAAAGTCAACACTAGAAGCAACCACACCAATTTCTTTGAGAACATCCAAGACATAAAGTTCACCTACCATATGGCCAGTCCCAAACACCCTCATAGAATGTGATTCCAGTACACAACAAATAGAATATGAGAAGAACACCCAATGACTAGATTTGCACAACCGACTAACCGAAACAAGGTTTAAAGCAAGATTCAGAATAAATTGACATTGGTTAGAAAAATATGAGGGGTAACAATAGATCCAACACCCTCAACTGGCATTGATGTAGCACTAGCAGACATAACAGACGCAGATGAACCAGAGGTCAAAGATACAAAAGATGACTAGTATGGGGACATATAATGTGATGCATCTAAAATCCAAAATAATGAAGGAATACCTAAGGTACTAGATGAAGACATTCATGAATTTAGAAACATTTCGAATTGGTTAAAAACCTGAGCGTCTGAAGCAGGCACTAGGACAGGACCAAAGGGTGCATTCGAATTTGAAATGCGTCATTGTTGTTGTGTTGTTAAGTAACAATGGGCACTAAGACTTCCAATAGTTTTTCTGTTTGCAATATGCAAGATCGAAAGCAACTTCGAAGCCACATGCAAAATGAAAGAGAACCATCCATGATAAAAATAATTGAAACCCAATTAAAACAGCGACACAAATGAGAACAACCAACTACGAAACAAACCAATCAGGTTGAACGAAGCCAACCCTTTTGTCCAAACCAACTTTACATCCAAGCAAACTTTCCTCCAGAATATCCAACTTTTTGAGACCTACTTTTCGTCAGAATATCCAACAATTCTCCAAAATCAAAACTTTTCTCTAAAGTCAAACTTTCACCAAAATTAAATTTTCACCCAAACTAAAGAAGAATGAAACAATGAAATTAGTTTAAAACGAACAATTAATTTAGAGGACAAAAAGAACTCCAAATCGAAGACATGACCCGTACCCCAAACGAACTCAAGGTTCGATCCATGGAATAAACAACTACTACAAACTCAAGGTTGTGTCAAATGAAATAAGTGATATCATGCAAACAATTTGTTTAAGGTTCTGCCAATAACACGTACACGTCAAGACAGATGAGATCAAATAACCAATCAAATTAATTTCTTCACGAAATAATTCTTTATGATGCCTATCCAAGACACCAAAAAACTAACCACTAGAATAATTTTTCATTTGTCGGCTACCATCCCAAAAGAACAACAACTAAATATTTCTTCACTGATAAGAAACTCTGGCCGTAATGTTTGCAAAACAATTAAGCTTGGATCGAAGATGGAATAATGACAGTATGGTGCGATGAACAAGATTGTGCAATGGACAAAGTTTTGGCGCTGATCGTATATCACAAAAAACATAAACAAAATACGACATAGTAACCCCAACAAAGTCAACGTAAAACCGCTGCTTGCTATTACTATTCCACAATCAAATCAATAATCATGGATCGAATAGAGCTCTGATACCATATTATTAGATAAACATGTATAAAACAAAAGTGGCCAGGGTTTATTCAATAGAAAACATAAAGAACAAATGAAAGAGAAATACAAAATATATAGTAGAGCTAACTAGCTAACGGACCAGGCCCACACTAACATCTTTATTATGCTAACACCATCACCCCCTTATTACCACTAATGCCGCCACCAATGCCAAAAGCCGCTGTGGACATCATCACCCCTGACATTGCCATCACGGCCACTACCATTGTCCCCACCACCATATCTAACCTTCTTTAACAAATTAAGAAACCAAACACGATTATTTTGTTCGCAAAATGCTTTAAAAACTCTAGTGTTTTCTTAAATCAATTCCTTTAACATATTGCAATTCTTTCAACAAGATTATAGTAAACCACATGCACACTAAATCTTTAAAGTCATATAGTACCTTATAGACTTGCCTGTAAATATGCATCTGCATTTTCCAAACATATGACATTTGAAAATTCTTATTAGTTACTAAAATCAATATCTTTAAATGATGACAAGCATCTCAATACACATAGGCTATAACTTATTTGACCTGAAGCAAATTGATACATTTTTTAAACGGAGTGTTTTAACCCGAACTAATTTTGCTAATCTCCCATGTTAACCCCTGAACCCATTTTGATCTGACATCCAACCATGTCCCCAGTGACGTCTCTGAGAATTCACGTACCTTGTCCGAGCTCGAAAAATGTGCCCATTTACTTTAACGATAAACAATATAATTACAAAAATGAGAAAAATTGTAGTATTTGATAAACAATTCTGATGTTATGTTCGGAAATCGGAAATTCAGAATCGCTAGGCCTGTTGTTCTTGTTCGCAGCACTGCAACAACGTCTGATGTTGTTCTTGTTCTGACTTCTGAGTTTTGAATGACTGAATCGCCTTTCTGATGATATTCGCCCTTCTTGTTCGCAGCACTGCAACAGCGTCTTCTGATGTTCGTTCAATCGCGTTTGATGATGTTCGTCCTTTCAGATTCCAGGAAGTGGAAATTTCGGTGATCACATCAATTGTCGTAGTGTTTTTTATTTTTATTTTTTAAAATCATATTAGTATTGGGTCCAATAAACCTAATGTTAAGTTGGTTAACTTATAAAGCATAAAAAAGTATTTGATAATGGACCTATATTGGATTTGGTATGTGTTTACAATTTAGAAGAACATATATATATATATATATATATATATATATATATATATATATATATATATATAGGGTAAGGTTCATGCGAGAACCACCCTTATTGCGAGAACCGCGAGAACCAGTGTGAACGTGTGGCATTATTGTAATTACATGGAAAACTTTAAAAAACCCGCTTCCTTCGTTAAGTTACAGTTACCAACGGACGTCAAATAGAAAAATAAAATACACACCAAATAATATCTCACGTCCGATAAACCAAACAAACGATCTAACACCCGTCACAGCGATTCATACGAACAATCCATTCTTCGAAGGCGATTTATACGAAAAAATCTTCTTCATAGGCGATTTATACGAAAAATCGATCCCGTACGCTCAACGATATCACCAATTTGTCATACAAATCGCCGTATCATCATACATCCGAGGAATTAGGGCTAATTGAGGAATTAGGGCTAATTTGAAAGAATTCGTTGATTTTTGATGCACAATTAGGGATAATATGCACAACTAGGGCTAATCGGACTAGCGATTCATCACAATTCATCAATCGTCAGAAATCAAGCGCCACTCCACTATTTTGTAAGTGTAGTCGATTAAGTTAATACGACTGTTATTGTTAGACTCATATTGTAAGTGTAATCGATTATGTTAACACGACCGCACTAGTTTGCAAGTGTATTCGATCATGTTAATATGCCTGTTATCATTAGATTCAGATTTAGTATTCCGTAAATAAAAATTTAACAGATCTATTATTAGTTTCATACCTGTATTATTAAGAACTGTGTTTCATATAACGGATGTTATACAAATGATGATGATATACAAATGAGTTTGATATGCTCAACTTATTAGATTCATGCCTGTATTAGTTCTATATAACTGATGTTATACACATGATGATGTTATACAAATGAGTTTGATATGCTAGGCAACACGAAGTTCGAATTGATACATTTATAATCTAAGTTTGTTTGTAAGTTAATGCACATGTGCATAATTATCAACACATATGTAGTTTGTTTGATTTATTTAACATAATATTAAGGTAAGTTTGTGTAATAAACATTTGTGCAATTGTGCATTGCTCGTCGCCAGTGTACACAGAACCGTATATCAAGGTGTTTCACATACACGTGCACATGTGCATAGTGTACACAGAACCGTATATCAAGGTGTTTCACGTACACGTGCACATGTGCATATTTGTTTTTTATTTCGGCATTATGTAATTAAAAAAGACACTATCATAATTAATAATAGAACATGATCATAAAGTAACATTGTGAGAAATACAGCTACGTAGTGTTAAATATAGGAGTATCACGTACATATGTATATATATGCACATGTGCATATGTTAATATGCATGTGTGTACATGTTATTATGCACATGTGCATATATTAATATGCGATTGTAATGCATGTGTTAAATATAGGAGTATCACGTACATATGTATATATATGCACATGTGCATATGTTAATATGCATGTGTGTACATGTTATTATGCACATGTGCATATATTAATATGCGATTGTACATATGTTAAAAAACGCATATGTGCGTATTTTTTATGTCGACGATTATAACGAAGATTATAACGACACACGTGTACATATTTTTTATATGTGCATATGTTGATATGCACATGTGCATATTTTGTATGCTTGCGATTATAATGACACATATGTGCATATGTTGTTACATTGACTAATGTATCATAAATTAGTTGATGAATGTATCATAAATTAATGTTGATGCACATGTTACTTGTAGATAATCAATGGAGAAAACGCAAAAGAAAGTAACATTTTTACTGAGGTCAAGAGATGAAGGATCAACAAGGATGCCTGACGCGGCTGAAGATGAATACAATAACGATAAGCCGAAAGGTTATAGTTTGTTAATTATATAGTTTTTTTGTATTGGTATTTTAGAATATGGGTATATGCACATGTGCATGAATGTTTTTAAAAGTATTTTTTTCTTGTTTAACCATTACAAATTGAACTGTAGGCATATTGAAAAGGCAGAACAGAACGAAATCTGAGGATGTCAGTATAAGGAAAAGTAAACGAAAACATAACGAAACAACTGAAGATGTCGAAGGAGATAAAGGTGTTGAAGGAGTCCATACCAGGAATGAAGGAGCTCGTACTAGGAATACAAGGTCCATAAAATCAAAAAGCACGCCAGCGGGAAACGACGGAAGCACGTACGAGGTGGATATGGAAGATGTTGATGGTATGTGTTATTAAAATAATTAACAGTACTTTAAAATGCATATGTGATTATTTAAAATGCATATGTGATTTATTGATGTAATTTAAAATGCATATGTGCTTCTTTAAAATGCATTTGTGATTCTTTGAAATGCATTTGTGATTTATTGGTGCACAAACGTGGGTTTTATAATTATTTTGTTTTTAATTGTCTGCACATGTGCATCGTAATGATTTATTAAAAAGAAAACGTAATGCTTTATAAAACAGAACCTAAACAGAAAACTGCAATGCGTTATTAAACAGAAACGAAGAACAGAGCAGTTATAACAACGAGTAAGACAGGAGCCAGAACGGAAAAAAAGCCAGTGATTCAAAGATCTTTTCGGGCAGTTAAATGGCGTTCCATACGTACACGTTTATCACCGCATCAACTTCTGATGGGGATAAACGCAATGTCAAACAAACAGAAGCAGACAGTACAAAATATGGGGTTCGGGAGTATATTAAAGATCAAAACAGACAGCATACCAGGAAGACTGGCACATTTTGTAGTGGATAATTTTAACCAAAGAGATATGGTGATTAAGCTGAGTGTAGGTAATATAGAGGTCAACGAAAATGTAGTAAGCGGGTTGTTAGGATTAAGAAACGGTGGGGTTGTGCTGAATTATCAAAGAAAAGAGAGCAAAATGGGAGAAGTAAGGGCAAAACAAAGAAAAGTGAAAAGAATGAGGAAACCAAAAAGCACGATGATGAAGAACAAGTGAACATCGTTAAAGGGACAAAGAAAGGGAAAAAAAGAAAGGGAAAACACGCAGAAAGAAAGAGGTAAAAGGTAAGGAGGATTTAAAAGGCAAAGCAATCGATATAAACGAAGAAGAAGGAGATGATGAGGATGAAAGTCGTGGGACATGTGCCATGTGGACCCATTTGTACAAAGGGTGCCCAATAACACCAAGTAGGATAGTTGAAAGAATAGTATGTAACCAAGATGACGATGGGGTATTTTTCAAATATGATTTTTTAGCGTTGTTTATGAACACAATGGTAGAGACAAAGAAAGATGGGATGTGTAAAACCGATTTTCTCGAGTGTTTAAACGAAGACATCACAGTGGAAAACGTGAACTGGTGCAAATTTATATGCGACACAATCAAGAACATCAAAGACGGTTGGCAGCGAGACAACAAGTCCATATATTTCAATGGCGCGCTCACCATTATGGTGGTAAGTTAAATGTCATGTTTGTAAATTGTATAACGTATTATTATTATTTTGTTTATATAATTTTGTAATGTATGGTGATAATGCACATGTGCAGTTGATATATGTGGACCAAACCATATGCGGACATATAAATTCAGTTCGCACAACAAGTCCGTTGTCGTTTTGGACAAAGGACATGTTGAGTATTAGGGAAAAATACGAGATAAAAAATGGGGGGTTTGGGAAAGGATTGTTACGAGAAGGATATATGGAGGATATACTTTCAGGCAATGTTTCATTAAAAGGGGACGGATCAGGGGCACATGTGACAGATGTTAAAGGGGTTGGTGTCGATGTCCATGTCAGAGACGTAGATAGGGGAGTAGATGATAAGGGTTCTGTCAATTCGGATGATAACGGCAAAATTCAACCAGAGTCATTTGAGGTATGTATAATAGTTATGATAATTTGAGAATGTACATGTGCATAACTGGTTATAACGAATAATGCTATTTATGAAAAAAATGCACATATGCATTAGTATAATAAAAAAAGGTGGATACAAATATTACGTAATAAATAATAGTTAAAATAAAGTTGATGCACATAAAAAAAATGCACATGTGCACAATGGTTTGGTGGTGTCATTAAAGTTAGTAATTGCACTAGTTTTATATAATGCACGTGTGCATAATGAATATAAATAATTCATAACATGTAATGAATATAACAAATAATAATTAGATTGTACATAGTAGTTTTATTACATTTACACGTGCTCGTATTCAGGAACATATTGGATTAATCAAACAATTGATGGACGAGACATTGAGGACGAAAGCATCGTTAGATAAAAAGTTGGATGAAGCATGTTTAAAATATCCAAACAACAAGAATGTCATAAAGCTTGTTAGGCAGTATGACAAAGCGTTTAGCGGCGAACATAAGATGTCAAAATTGATAACTATTACGGGTACAGCTGATGGTAACAAAAAAGACAAAGTGTACACCATGACGGGTCATGTGGAAGGAGTGGAAGGATCGATGGAAGGTGCGGGTAAGCTGGCAGAAATGTTGACGGATGCGGATAGAGGTGTCGTTGACGAACAAGGGGAGGGAAAACCGCATGATGAAAAGGAAGTGGATTTTTCGATACCAAGTTTCATGCTGTTATCACAAAGTTCACAAAGCTCGCCAAATCTAGGAGCCGAATCAAGTGTGCATGGGAATGCTATTGAAATGAATGAACCATTGAACGACGATGAGAAACTAATATGGCAATACTTGTTGACAGTTATGGACGATAAACGATGGTAAGTATAATTACGAACGTTGTGGTTTTATTACATGATTTATATTGACGTTATGACAAATTGAGGTACAAACTTATGTTATAGGGGAGAAAGTAATAAAAAAGGCGATAAAAAGAATGATGACGAGGAGATAGACGTCCAAGAGGAGTTGACGGAGGTGAAGTGGACATTCAAGTAAGTTACATATGCATTACGACTGTTATTACTTGTAATATTAATGTTATCATTATTAAGTTTCATATTATTATTTTTGGTTGATGCACGTGTGCATATACAATTATGCATTATGACATATGGACACCATATGTCATATTAATTATATTGTTATAAAATATTGCTCAGAATGCATGTAATATGTTTGATGCACATGTGCATAAAAAAAACTAATGAAACGTATGTGACGTATGCAGCAACTATATATTTGAAACTCAACATGGATTGTCGACCAGAGCGTTTTGGATAAACACACTTGAAGAAGGAAAGTGGGTCTCCCAGAAAGTAATAGATTGTTGGGCGGCACTGTTGAACTATACGGAGAAGAAAGAAAAAACGTCAGGAAAAAGGAGGTTATGGTGCTATACCACAACAATCGTAAGCGTGTCATAAATTATGATTAAAAAAATTATGAATACGTTAAATATTTTTTTGTGCATGACGTGTATTGATGTAATATGTGCAGCCAGAGTTTATGCTAAAGGCGAAACAAACAGAAAAAAGGGCGTCTGCAACAATAACATCACACCTGAAAGAGGTGGTTGAGTGTGACAACGAGCTGCTGAAGTTGAGAGATTTCAACATTATAATTGTACCAATGATTGAAAAAAAACACTTCTACATAATTTGTTTTGATTTGGATAGCGCAACGGTCGAAGTGGTTGATAACATGCATGAAAGCTTCGCGTACTACAAGATGACATCAGGAAAAGGAACAAGTTTTAGAAGTTTAGGATCGCCTTCTAAAGTGGTAAGTATGTATTTTATATTTAGTGTTATACTCGTGAATAATTATATTGATTTATGACAATGCATTTATGCATTGCAGAAACATTACGTTGTTGAGTATTTGAAGCATGTCAGACACCCAGCGGCATCACGCATGGTGAACGCAAGTGTGACAAGAAAGAGGCTGGGATGGGAAACAACTGACAATTTTAATGACTGCGGTGTGTTCACAATGCGACACATGGAAGCGTATAAAGGTAGTGACGTTAGCTTTGAATGTGGTTTTAGTACCAATAAAGCTGTTCAGAAGATGCAGCTGAAAAATTTGAGAATGAAAATTGCGACAAAGCTGCTGCTGTCAGATGTAAACGTATACAAAGGAACCGTTATGGAGACGGCAAAGGAGACGATAAATGGAATGAGAGATGAAAGGGTGTTGAAGCTGTTAAACGAAGAGGTGTCGAAACAAGAACAGTGTTGGAGGATGCTTAGCAAATGGAAAACAGATCAGAAATAGGCCGTGTGTGTAAGTTACAACCTATTTCACATTTCATGTTGGTTGTTTGGTTATACATTTTACGCGATTGGTTGGTTAGACGTGGGTAATTGTTGTTGTGGTGCGGGTTGATATCAGTAGGTACTTAGTTGGCAACTTCTTAGTTGATAATTGCTGTGTGTACTGGTTGATTTGACATGCGCATGTGCATGGCTAGACGTTTTATGTTCTACTACTTCACGTTCTATGTTTGGTTTACATCAGTTGTTACTTAGTTGATAGTTAATCAGTTATTAGTTGATAATAAATTAGTCGATAGTTGGATTATGTTATGGTCGATTTCTTTGAGAACATCCAAGACATAAAGTTCACCTACCATATGGCCAGTCCCAAACACCCTCATAGAATGTGATTCCAGTACACAACAAATGGAATATGAGAAGAACACCCAATGACTAGATTTGCACAACCGACTAACCGAAACAAGGTTTAAAGCAAGATTCAGAATAAATTGACATTGGTTAGAAAAATATGAGGGGTAACAATAGATCCAACACCCTCAACTGGCATTGATGTAGCACTAGCAGACATAACAGACGCAGATGAACCAGAGGTCAAAGATACAAAAGATGACTAGTATGGGGACATATAATGTGATGCATCTAAAATCCAAAATAATGAAGGAATACCTAAGGTACTAGATGAAGACATTCATGAATTTAGAAACATTTCGAATTGGTTAAAAACCTGAGCGTCTGAAGCAGGCACTAGGACAGGACCAAAGGGTGCATTCGAATTTGAAATGCGTCATTGTTGTTGTGTTGTTAAGTAACAATGGGCACTAAGACTTCCAATAGTTTTTCTGTTTGCAATATGCAAGATCGAAAGCAACTTCGAAGCCACATGCAAAATGAAAGAGAACCATCCATGATAAAAATAATTGAAACCCAATTAAAACAGCGACACAAATGAGAACAACCAACTACGAAACAAACCAATCAGGTTGAACGAAGCCAACCCTTTTGTCCAAACCAACTTTACATCCAAGCAAACTTTCCTCCAGAATATCCAACTTTTTGAGACCTACTTTTCGTCAGAATATCCAACAATTCTCCAAAATCAAAACTTTTCTCTAAAGTCAAACTTTCACCAAAATTAAATTTTCACCCAAACTAAAGAAGAATGAAACAATGAAATTAGTTTAAAACGAACAATTAATTTAGAGGACAAAAAGAACTCCAAATCGAAGACATGACCCGTACCCCAAACGAACTCAAGGTTCGATCCATGGAATAAACAACTACTACAAACTCAAGGTTGTGTCAAATGAAATAAGTGATATCATGCAAACAATTTGTTTAAGGTTCTGCCAATAACACGTACACGTCAAGACAGATGAGATCAAATAACCAATCAAATTAATTTCTTCACGAAATAATTCTTTATGATGCCTATCCAAGACACCAAAAAACTAACCACTAGAATAATTTTTCATTTGTCGGCTACCATCCCAAAAGAACAACAACTAAATATTTCTTCACTGATAAGAAACTCTGGCCGTAATGTTTGCAAAACAATTAAGCTTGGATCGAAGATGGAATAATGACAGTATGGTGCGATGAACAAGATTGTGCAATGGACAAAGTTTTGGCGCTGATCGTATATCACAAAAAACATAAACAAAATACGACATAGTAACCCCAACAAAGTCAACGTAAAACCGCTGCTTGCTATTACTATTCCACAATCAAATCAATAATCATGGATCGAATAGAGCTCTGATACCATATTATTAGATAAACATGTATAAAACAAAAGTGGCCAGGGTTTATTCAATAGAAAACATAAAGAACAAATGAAAGAGAAATACAAAATATATAGTAGAGCTAACTAGCTAACGGACCAGGCCCACACTAACATCTTTATTATGCTAACACCATCACCCCCTTATTACCACTAATGCCGCCACCAATGCCAAAAGCCGCTGTGGACATCATCACCCCTGACATTGCCATCACGGCCACTACCATTGTCCCCACCACCATATCTAACCTTCTTTAACAAATTAAGAAACCAAACACGATTATTTTGTTCGCAAAATGCTTTAAAAACTCTAGTGTTTTCTTAAATCAATTCCTTTAACATATTGCAATTCTTTCAACAAGATTATAGTAAACCACATGCACACTAAATCTTTAAAGTCATATAGTACCTTATAGACTTGCCTGTAAATATGCATCTGCATTTTCCAAACATATGACATTTGAAAATTCTTATTAGTTACTAAAATCAATATCTTTAAATGATGACAAGCATCTCAATACACATAGGCTATAACTTATTTGACCTGAAGCAAATTGATACATTTTTTAAACGGAGTGTTTTAACCCGAACTAATTTTGCTAATCTCCCATGTTAACCCCTGAACCCATTTTGATCTGACATCCAACCATGTCCCCAGTGACGTCTCTGAGAATTCACGTACCTTGTTCGAGCTCGAAAAATGTGCCCATTTACTTTAACGATAAACAATATAATTACAAAAATGAGAAAAATTGTAGTATTTGATAAACAATTCTGATGTTATGTTCGGAAATCGGAAATTCAGAATCGCTAGGCCTGTTGTTCTTGTTCGCAGCACTGCAACAACGTCTGATGTTGTTCTTGTTCTGACTTCTGAGTTTTGAATGACTGAATCGCCTTTCTGATGATATTCGCCCTTCTTGTTCGCAGCACTGCAACAGCGTCTTCTGATGTTCGTTCAATCGCGTTTGATGATGTTCGTCCTTTCAGATTCCAGGAAGTGGAAATTTCGGTGATCACATCAATTGTCGTAGTGTTTTTTATTTTTATTTTTTAAAATCATATTAGTATTGGGTCCAATAAACCTAATGTTAAGTTGGTTAACTTATAAAGCATAAAAAAGTATTTGATAATGGACCTATATTGGATTTGGTATGTGTTTACAATTTAGAAGAACATATATATATATATATATATATATATATATATATATATATATATATATATAGGGTAAGGTTCATGCGAGAACCACCCTTATTGCGAGAACCGCGAGAACCAGTGTGAACGTGTGGCATTATTGTAATTACATGGAAAACTTTAAAAAACCCGCTTCCTTCGTTAAGTTACAGTTACCAACGGACGTCAAATAGAAAAATAAAATACACACCAAATAATATCTCACGTCCGATAAACCAAACAAACGATCTAACACCCGTCACAGCGATTCATACGAACAATCCATTCTTCGAAGGCGATTTATACGAAAAAATCTTCTTCATAGGCGATTTATACGAAAAATCGATCCCGTACGCTCAACGATATCACCAATTTGTCATACAAATCGCCGTATCATCATACATCCGAGGAATTAGGGCTAATTGAGGAATTAGGGCTAATTTGAAAGAATTCGTTGATTTTTGATGCACAATTAGGGATAATATGCACAACTAGGGCTAATCAGACTAGCGATTCATCACAATTCATCAATCGTCAGAAATCAAGCGCCACTCCACTATTTTGTAAGTGTAGTCGATTAAACGATGGTAAGTATAATTACGAACGTTGTGGTTTTATTACATGATTTATATTGACGTTATGACAAATTGAGGTACAAACTTATGTTATAGGGGAGAAAGTAATAAAAAAGGCGATAAAAAGAATGATGACGAGGAGATAGACGTCCAAGAGGAGTTGACGGAGGTGAAGTGGACATTCAAGTAAGTTACATATGCATTACGACTGTTATTACTTGTAATATTAATGTTATCATTATTAAGTTTCATATTATTATTTTTGGTTGATGCACGTGTGCATATACAATTATGCATTATGACATATGGACACCATATGTCATATTAATTATATTGTTATAAAATATTGCTCAGAATGCATGTAATATGTTTGATGCACATGTGCATAAAAAAAACTAATGAAACGTATGTGACGTATGCAGCAACTATATATTTGAAACTCAACATGGATTGTCGACCAGAGCGTTTTGGATAAACACACTTGAAGAAGGAAAGTGGGTCTCCCAGAAAGTAATAGATTGTTGGGCGGCACTGTTGAACTATACGGAGAAGAAAGAAAAAACGTCAGGAAAAAGGAGGTTATGGTGCTATACCACAACAATCGTAAGCGTGTCATAAATTATGATTAAAAAAATTATGAATACGTTAAATATTTTTTTGTGCATGACGTGTATTGATGTAATATGTGCAGCCAGAGTTTATGCTAAAGGCGAAACAAACAGAAAAAAGGGCGTCTGCAACAATAACATCACACCTGAAAGAGGTGGTTGAGTGTGACAACGAGCTGCTGAAGTTGAGAGATTTCAACATTATAATTGTACCAATGATTGAAAAAAAAACACTTCTACATAATTTGTTTTGATTTGGATAGCGCAACGGTCGAAGTGGTTGATAACATGCATGAAAGCTTCGCGTACTACAAGATGACATCAGGAAAAGGAACAAGTTTTAGAAGTTTAGGATCGCCTTCTATAGTGGTAAGTATGTATTTTATATTTAGTGTTATACTCGTGAATAATTATATTGATTTATGACAATGCATTTATGCATTGCAGAAACATTACGTTGTTGAGTATTTGAAGCATGTCAGACACCCAGCGGCATCACGCATGGTGAACGCAAGTGTGACAAGAAAGAGGCTGGGATGGGAAACAACTGACAATTTTAATGACTGCGGTGTGTTCACAATGCGACACATGGAAGCGTATAAAGGTAGTGACGTTAGCTTTGAATGTGGTTTTAGTACCAATAAAGCTGTTCAGAAGATGCAGCTGAAAAATTTGAGAATGAAAATTGCGACAAAGCTGCTGCTGTCAGATGTAAACGTATACAAAGGAACCGTTATGGAGACGGCAAAGGAGACGATAAATGGAATGAGAGATGAAAGGGTGTTGAAGCTGTTAAACGAAGAGGTGTCGAAACAAGAACAGTGTTGGAGGATGCTTAGCAAATGGAAAACAGATCAGAAATAGGCCGTGTGTGTAAGTTACAACCTATTTCACATTTCATGTTGGTTGTTTGGTTATACATTTTACGCGATTGGTTGGTTAGACGTGGGTAATTGTTGTTGTGGTGCGGGTTGATATCAGTAGGTACTTAGTTGGCAACTTCTTAGTTGATAATTGCTGTGTGTACTGGTTGATTTGACATGCGCATGTGCATGGCTAGACGTTTTATGTTCTACTACTTCACGTTCTATGTTTGGTTTACATCAGTTGTTACTTAGTTGATAGTTAATCAGTTATTAGTTGATAATAAATTAGTCGATAGTTGGATTATGTTATGGTCGATTTCTTTGAGAACATCCAAGACATAAAGTTCACCTACCATATGGCCAGTCCCAAACACCCTCATAGAATGTGATTCCAGTACACAACAAATGGAATATGAGAAGAACACCCAATGACTAGATTTGCACAACCGACTAACCGAAACAAGGTTTAAAGCAAGATTCAGAATAAATTGACATTGGTTAGAAAAATATGAGGGGTAACAATAGATCCAACACCCTCAACTGGCATTGATGTAGCACTAGCAGACATAACAGACGCAGATGAACCAGAGGTCAAAGATACAAAAGATGACTAGTATGGGGACATATAATGTGATGCATCTAAAATCCAAAATAATGAAGGAATACCTAAGGTACTAGATGAAGACATTCATGAATTTAGAAACATTTCGAATTGGTTAAAAACCTGAGCGTCTGAAGCAGGCACTAGGACAGGACCAAAGGGTGCATTCGAATTTGAAATGCGTCATTGTTGTTGTGTTGTTAAGTAACAATGGGCACTAAGACTTCCAATAGTTTTTCTGTTTGCAATATGCAAGATCGAAAGCAACTTCAAAGCCACATGCAAAATGAAAGAGAACCATCCATGATAAAAATAATTGAAACCCAATTAAAACAGCGACACAAATGAGAACAACCAACTACGAAACAAACCAATCAGGTTGAACGAAGCCAACCCTTTTGTCCAAACCAACTTTACATCCAAGCAAACTTTCCTCCAGAATATCCAACTTTTTGAGACCTACTTTTCGTCAGAATATCCAACAATTCTCCAAAATCAAAACTTTTCTCTAAAGTCAAACTTTCACCAAAATTAAATTTTCACCCAAACTAAAGAAGAATGAAACAATGAAATTAGTTTAAAACGAACAATTAATTTAGAGGACAAAAAGAACTCCAAATCGACGACATGACCCGTACCCCAAACGAACTCAAGGTTCGATCCATGGAATAAACAACTACTACAAACTCAAGTTTGTGTCAAATGAAATAAGTGATATCATGCAAACAATTTGTTTAAGGTTCTGCCAATAACACGTACACGTCAAGATAGATGAGATCAAATAACCAATCAAATTAATTTCTTCACGAAATAATTCTTTATGATGCCTATCCAAGACACCAAAAAACTAACCACTAGAATCATTTTTCATTTGTCGGCTACCATCCCAAAAGAACAACAACTAAATATTTCTTCATCGATAAGAAACTCTGGCCGTAATGTTTGCAAAACAATTAAGCTTGGATCGAAGATGGAATAATGACAGTATGGTGCGATGAACAAGATTGTGCAATGGACAAAGTTTTGGCGCTGATCGTATATCACAAAAAATATAAACAAAATACGACATAGTAACCCCAACAAAGTCAACGTAAAACCACTGCTTGCTATTACTATTCCACAATCAAATCAATAATCATGGATCGAATAGAGCTCTGATACCATATTATTAGATAAACATGTATAAAACAAAAGTGGCCAGGGTTTATTCAATAGAAAACATAAAGAACAAATGAAAGAGAAATACAAAATATATAGTAGAGCTAACTAGCTAACGGACCAGGCCCACACTAACATCTTTATTATGCTAACACCGTCACCCCCTTATTACCACTAATGCCGCCACCAATGCCAAAAGCCGCTGTGGACATCATCACCCATGACATTGCCATCACGGCCACTACCATTGTCCCCACCACCATATCTAACCTTCTTTAACAAATTAAGAAACCAAACACGATTATTTTGTTCGCAAAATGCTTTAAAAACTCTAGTGTTTTCTTAAATCAATTCCTTTAACATATTGCAATTCTTTCAACAAGATTATAGTAAACCACATGCACACTAAATCTTTAAAGTCATATAGTACCTTATAGACTTGCCTGTAAATATGCATCTGCATTTTCCAAACATATGACATTTGAAAATTCTTATTAGTTACTAAAATCAATATCTTTAAATGATGACAAGCATCTCAATACACATAGGCTATAACTTATTTGACTTGAAGCAAATTGATACATTTTTTAAACGGAGTGTTTTAACCCGAACTAATTTTTCTAATCTCCCATGTTAACCCCTGAACCCATTTTGATCTGACATCCAACCATGTCCCCAGTGACGTCTCTGAGAATTCACGTACCTTGTTCGAGCTCGAAAAATGTGCCCATTTACTTTAACGATAAACAATATAATTACAAAAATGAGAAAAATTGTAGTATTTGATAAACAATTCTGATGTTATGTTCGGAAATCGGAAATTCAGAATCGCTAGGCCTGTTGTTCTTGTTCGCAGCACTGCAACAACGTCTGATGTTGTTCTTGTTCTGACTTCTGAGTTTTGAATGACTGAATCGCCTTTCTGATGATGTTTGCCCTTCTTGTTCGCAGCACTGCAACAGCGTCTTCTGATGTTCGTTCAATCGCGTTTGATGATGTTCGTCCTTTCAGATTCCAGGAAGTGGAAATTTCGGTGATCACATCAATTGTCGTAGTGTTTTTTATTTTTATTTTTTAAAATCATATTAGTATTGGGTCCAATAAACCTAATGTTAAGTTGGTTAACTTATAAAGCATAAAAAAGTATTTGATAATGGACCTATATTGGATTTGGTATGTGTTTACAATTTAAAAAAACATATATATATATATATATATATATATATATATATATATATATAGGGTAAGGTTCATGCGAGAACCACCCTTATTGCGAGAACCGTGAGAACCAGTGTGAACGTGTGGCATTATTGTAATTACATGGAAAACTTTAAAAAAACCCGCTTCCTTCGTTAAGTTACAGTTACCAACGGACGTCAAATAGAAAAATAAAATACACACCAAATAATATCTCACGTCCGATAAACCAAACAAACGATCTAACACCCGTCACAGCGATTCATACGAACAATCCATTCTTCGAAGGCGATTTATACGAAAAAATCTTCTTCATAGGCGATTTATACGAAAAATCGATCCCGTACGCTCAACGATATCACCAATTTGTCATACAAATCGCCGTATCATCATACATCCGAGGAATTAGGGCTAATTGAGGAATTAGGGCTAATTTGAAAGAATTCGTTGATTTTTGATGCACAATTAGGGATAATATGCACAACTAGGGCTAATCGGACTAGCGATTCATCACAATTCATCAATCGTCAGAAATCAAGCGCCACTCCACTATTTTGTAAGTGTAGTCGATTAAGTTAATACGACTGTTATTGTTAGACTCATATTGTAAGTGTAATCGATTATGTTAACACGACCGCACTAGTTTGCAAGTGTATTCGATCATGTTAATATGCCTGTTATCATTAGATTCAGATTTAGTATTCCGTAAATAAAAATTTAACAGATCTATTATTAGTTTCATACCTGTATTATTAAGAACTGTGTTTCATATAACACGGATGTTATACAAATGATGATGATATACAAATGAGTTTGATATGCTCAACTTATTAGATTCATGCCTGTATTAGTTCTATATAACTGATGTTATACACATGATGATGTTATACAAATGAGTTTGATATGCTCGGCAACACGAAGTTCGAATTGATACATTTATAATCTAAGTTTGTTTGTAAGTTAATGCACATGTGCATAATTATCAACACATATGTAGTTTGTTTGATTTATTTAACATAATATTAAGGTAAGTTTGTGTAATAAACATTTGTGCAATTGTGCATTGCTCGTCGCCAGTGTACACAGTACCGTATATCAAGGTGTTTCACATACACGTGCACATGTGCATAGTGTACACAGAACCGTATATCAAGGTGTTTCACGTACACGTGCACATGTGCATATTTGTTTTTTATTTCGACATTATGTAATTAAAAAAGACACTATCATAATTAATAATAGAACATGATCATAAAGTAACATTGTGAGAAATACAGCTACGTAGTGTTAAATATAGGAGTATCACGTACATATGTATATATATGCACATGTGCATATGTTAATATGCATGTGTGTACATGTTATTATGCACATGTGCATATATTAATATGCGATTGTAATGCATGTGTTAAATATAGGAGTATCACGTACATATGTATATATATGCACATGTGCATATGTTAACATGCATGTATGTACATGTTATTATGCACATGTGCATATATTAATATGCGATTGTACATATGTTAAAAAACGCATATGTGCGTATTTTTTATGTCGACGATTATAACGAAGATTATAATGACACACGTGTACATATTTTTTATATGTGCATATGTTGATATGCACATGTGCATATTTTGTATGCTTGCGATTATAATGACACATATGTGCATATGTTGTTACATTGACTAATGTATCATAAATTAGTTGATGAATGTATCATAAATTAATGTTGATGCACACGTTACTTGTAGATAATCAATGGAGAAAACGCAAAAGAAAGTAACATTTTTACTGAGGTCAAGAGATGAAGGATCAACAAGGATGCCTGACGCGGCTGAAGATGAATACAATAACGATAAGCCGAAAGGTTATAGTTTGTTAATTATATAGTTTTTTTTGTATTGGTATTTTAGAATATGGGTATATGCACATGTGCATGAATGTTTTTAAAAGTATTTTTTTCTTGTTTAACCATTACAAATTGAACTGTAGGCATATTGAAAAGGCAGAACAGAACGAAATCTGAGGATGTCAGTATAAGGAAAAGTAAACGAAAACATAACGAAACAACTGAAGATGTCGAAGGAGATAAAGGTGTTGAAGGAGTCCATACCAGGAATGAAGGAGCTCGTACTAGGAATACAAGGTCCATAAAATCAAAAAGCACGCCAGCGGGAAACGACGGAAGCACGTACGAGGTGGATATGGAAGATGTTGATGGTATGTGTTATTAAAATAATTAACAGTACTTTAAAATGCATATGTGATTATTTAAAATGCATATGTGATTTATTGATGTAATTTAAAATGCATATGTGCTTCTTTAAAATGCATTTGTGATTCTTTGAAATGCATTTGTGATTTATTGGTGCACAAACGTGGGTTTTATAATTATTTTGTTTTTAATTGTCTGCACATGTGCATCGTAATGATTTATTAAAAAGAAAACGTAATGCTTTATAAAACAGAACCTAAACAGAAAACTGCAATGCGTTATTAAACAGAAACGAAGAACAGAGCAGTTATAACAACGAGTAAGACAGGAGCCAGAACGGAAAAAAAGCCAGTGATTCAAAGATCTTTTCGGGCAGTTAAATGGCGTTCCATACGTACACGTTTATCACCGCATCAACTTCTGATGGGGATAAACGCAATGTCAAACAAACAGAAGCAGACAGTACAAAATATGGGGTTCGGGAGTATATTAAAGATCAAAACAGACAGCATACCAGGAAGACTGGCACATTTTGTAGTGGATAATTTTAACCAAAGAGATATGGTGATTAAGCTGAGTGTAGGTAATATAGAGGTCAACGAAAATGTAGTAAGCGGGTTGTTAGGATTAAGAAACGGTGGGGTTGTGCTGAATTATCAAAGAAAAGAGAGCAAAATGGGAGAAGTAAGGGCAAAACAAAGAAAAGTGAAAAGAATGAGGAAACCAAAAAGCACGATGATGAAGAACAAGTGAACATCGTTAAAGGGACAAAGAAAGGGAAAAAAAGAAAGGGAAAACACGCAGAAAGAAAGAGGTAAAAGGTAAGAAGGATTTAAAAGGCAAAGCAATCGATATAAACGAAGAAGAAGGAGATGATGAGGATGAAAGTCGTGGGACATGTGCCATGTGGACCCATTTGTACAAAGGGTGCCCAATAACACCAAGTAGGATAGTTGAAAGAATAGTATGTAACCAAGATGACGACGGGGTATTTTTCAAATATGATTTTTTAGCGTTGTTTATGAACACAATGGTAGAGACAAAGAAAGATGGGATGTGTAAAACCGATTTTCTCGAGTGTTTAAACGAAGACATCACAGTGGAAAACGTGAACTGGTGCAAATTTATATGCGACACAATCAAGAACATCAAAGACGGTTGGCAGCGAGACAACAAGTCCATATATTTCAATGGCGCGCTCACCATTATGGTGGTAAGTTAAATGTCATGTTTGTAAATTGTATAACGTATTATTATTATTTTGTTTATATAATTTTGTAATGTATGGTGATAATGCACATGTGCAGTTGATATATGTGGACCAAACCATATGCGGACATATAAATTCAGTTCGCACAACAAGTCCGTTGTCGTTTTGGACAAAGGACATGTTGAGTATTAGGGAAAAATACGAGATAAAAAATGGGGGGTTTGGGAAAGGATTGTTACGAGAAGGATATATGGAGGATATACTTTCAGGCAATGTTTCATTAAAAGGGGACGGATCAGGGGCACATGTGACAGATGTTAAAGGGGTTGGTGTCGATGTCCATGTCAGAGACGTAGAAAGGGGAGTAGATGATAAGGGTTCTGTCAATTCGGATGATAACGGCAAAATTCAACCAGAGTCATTTGAGGTATGTATAATAGTTATGATAATTTGAGAATGCACATGTGCATAACTGGTTATAACGAATAATGCTATTTATGAAAAAAATGCACATATGCATTAGTATAATAAAAAAAGGTGGATACAAATATTACGTAATAAATAATAGTTAAAATAAAGTTGATGCACATAAAAAAAATGCACATGTGCACAATGGTTTGGTGGTGTCATTAAAGTTAGTAATTGCACTAGTTTTATATAATGCACGTGTGCATAATGAATATAAATAATTCATAACATGTAATGAATATAACAAATAATAATTAGATTGTACATAGTAGTTTTATTACATTTACACGTGCTCGTATTCAGGAACATATTGGATTAATCAAACAATTGATGGACGAGACATTGAGGACGAAAGCATCGTTAGATAAAAAGTTGGATGAAGCATGTTTAAAATATCCAAACAACAAGAATGTCATAAAGCTTGTTAGGCAGTATGACAAAGCGTTTAGCGGCGAACATAAGATGTCAAAATTGATAACTATTACGGGTACAGCTGATGGTAACAAAAAAGACAAAGTGTACACCATGACGGGTCATGTGGAAGGAGTGGAAGGATCGATGGAAGGTGCGGGTAAGCTGGCAGAAATGTTGACGGATGCGGATAGAGGTGTCGTTGACGAACAAGGGGAGGGAAAACCGCATGATGAAAAGGAAGTGGATTTTTCGATACCAAGTTTCATGCTGTTATCACAAAGTTCACAAAGCTCGCCAAATCTAGGAGCCGAATCAAGTGTGCATGGGAATGCTATTGAAATGAATGAACCATTGAACGACGATGAGAAACTAATATGGCAATACTTGTTGACAGTTATGGACGATAAACGATGGTAAGTATAATTACGAACGTTGTGGTTTTATTACATGATTTATATTGACGTTATGACAAATTGAGGTACAAACTTATGTTATAGGGGAGAAAGTAATAAAAAAGGCGATAAAAAGAATGATGACGAGGAGATAGACGTCCAAGAGGAGTTGACGGAGGTGAAGTGGACATTCAAGTAAGTTACATATGCATTACGACTGTTATTACTTGTAATATTAATGTTATCATTATTAAGTTTCATATTATTATTTTTGGTTGATGCACGTGTGCATATACAATTATACATTATGACATATGGACACCATATGTCATATTAATTATATTATTATAAAATATTGCTCAGAATGCATGTAATATGTTTGATGCACATGTGCATAAAAAAAACTAGTGAAACGTATGTGACGTATGCAACAACTATATATTTGAAACTCAACATGGATTGTCGACCAGAGCGTTTTGGATAAACACACTTGAAGAAGGAAAGTGGGTCTCTCAGAACGTAATAGATTGTTGGGCGGCACTGTTGAACTATACGGAGAAGAAAGAAAAAACGTCAGGAAAAAGGAGGTTATGGTGCTATACCACAACAATCGTAAGCGTGTCATAAATTATGATTAAAAACAATTGTGAATACGTTAAATATTTTTTTGTGCATGACGTGTATTGATGTAATATGTACAGCCAGAGTTTATGCTAAAGGCGAAACAAACAGAAAAAAGGGCGTCTGCAACAATAACATCACACCTGAAAGAGGTGGTTGAGTTTGACAACGAGCTGCTGAAGTTGAGAGATTTCAACATTATAATTGTACCAATGATTGAAAAAAAACACTTCTACATAATTTGTTTTGATTTGGATAGCGTAACGGTCGAAGTGGTTGATAACATGCATGAAAGCTTCGCGTACTACAAGATGACATCAGGAAAAGGAACAAGTTTTAGAAGTTTAGGATCGCCTTCTAAAGTGGTAAGTATGTATTTTATATTTAGTGTTATACTCGTGAATAATTATATTGATTTATGACAATGCATTTATGCATTGCAGAAACATTACGTTGTTGAGTATTTGAAGCATGTCAGACACCCACCGGCATCACGCATGGTGAACGCAAGTGTGACAAGAAAGAGACTAGGATGGGAAACAACTGACAATTTTAATGACTGCGGTGTGTTCACAATGCGACACATGGAAGCGTATAAAGGTAGTGACGTTAGCTTTGAATGTGGTTTTAGTACCAATAAAGCTGTTCAGAAGATGCAGCTGAAAAATTTGAGAATGAAAATTGCGACAAAGCTGCTGCTGTCAGATGTAAACGTATACAAAGGAACCGTTATGGAGACGGCAAAGGAGACGATAAATGGAATGAGAGATGAAAGGGTGTTGAAGCTGTTAAACGAAGAGGTGTCGAAACAAGAACAGTGTTGGAGGATGCTTAGCAAATGGAAAACGGATCAGAAATAGGCCGTGTGTGTAGGTTACAACCTATTTCACATTTCATGTTGGTTGTTTGGTTATACATTTTACGCGATTGGTTGGTTAGACGTGGGTAATTGTTGTTGTGGTGTGGGTTGATACAGTAGGTACTTAGTTGGCAACTTCTTAGTTGATAATTGCTGTGTGTACTGGTTGATTTGACATGCGCATGTGCATGGCTAGACGTTTTATGTTCTACTACTTCACGTTCTATGTTTGGTTTACATCAGTTGTTACTTAGTTGATAGTTAATCAGTTATTAGTTGATAATAAATTAGTCGATAGTTGGATTATGTTATGGTCGATTTGATATGCACGTGTGCAGTGATATGGTTGAATAACCCATATGCACATGTGCATAAAGTGGTATAAATGCATGTTATTAGTTAAACATTTATATGTTTGTTAAAATGTGTAATGTTACGTCGATTAATAAAATAAATGTTGATTAATAAAATAAATGACCTGTATGCACATGTGCATACAGTAGGTGCGTAAAAGTGGTAAAACACACGGGTCAAAGTTTAATTTTGTATACTTTGTTACATTTATGTATATTTAACAATTTTTTTTTAATTTTTATTAGTAAAATGTACAATGTTAAACAATATTATGTATATAAACATGTGGTTAAAAAACGGTATATACAACTTGTAAATACATATGCACATGTGCATATGACAAGTTAAGCATCAATATCGACACTGTAAGTCAAATGGGTACTAGTAAAAAAAACAAACAAAAATAAACATTGGTAGTCATAATTAGATAAATCTGGTAACCATAAGTTGTCATACATAACACGTTAATCAAGAATCACGATCTATAATCAAGAATCACGAGCTATGTTGGATGGTTTGCGACGTCTAGTTGAACGCCTAAGGCTTTGATCAGGTTCAAAAGACTGTTCAGGTTCACGCCTAACATTTGTCCGATCGGGTACTACGGGGGGTTTTGCATGGAGACAGGGTGTTCAGATGCATCGTAGTCAGACGAATCATAATCATCGATATCATCATTGGTGTCATCGTCGGTGTCATCGAGATCAACACGAGTGCCGTCGAAATCGGAATCGGACGAATACGAGGCGGGTAGTCCAGCGGCAATAGCAGCAGCACGTTTAGCTGCTTGTGCAGCAAGTTTGGCAGCTTTGATTTTCTCGCAGTTGCGAGAATCGTGGTCAAACACGTACTTGTTGCATTTGTTGCATAAGTGGGCGGCTTTTTGTCGTTTACCGGCCTTCTTCCGTTTATCTTTAATGTTTTGACCACCGGGATCGATCCGTTGTTTTTTGGTCCCACAACCTTTGTTTCTAATACCTTGCGGAGGATGGACACTTGTGCTTAGATTTGAAGGTATGTTTAAGATGTCACTGATGTTTGCAGTTTTTTGAACGGAACGAGGCTGAGGCTCACACGGGAACGATTCAAATACGCGGTTTCTGATGCGTTTGATCTCAGAAGACAATGAACGTAGTTGATCAGGATTGCGTCTAAGTCGGTTTGTGCATTGAGTGACTAAATCCATTATTTCGTTGTGGATGACAACAAAGTCACTGTTGTTAGATGAGTATATGTTAGATACGCTATGAACAGCTGACGGGAGCGCGTCTCGTTTCCAACGTGTAATGATGTAGTGGGACGGTATCCGTTCAATTTGGTGGTAACGGAATATACAGAATACTGTCGACATAGGTATCCAATACGAGTGAACCCAAGACATGTACAGCTTACTGTTTGTTCAGGTACATTGAGCGACACCTGCACATGTGCAAACATATATGATAAATAGAATAAATACATGAAAGGTAATATGAGCAAGTGAAAAATTTATAATGTATAATAAAATAAACATTTGAATAAGTTCAATGTATATTAAAACAATCGATTCAAATACACTAAATACATTCAAATACACTGATTCAAAAATACATTGTTTGATATATGAATAAGTGAATGACATAAGATAAAATTTGATACATGCACATGTGCATAACAAAAAAAAATTAGTCAAATAGACAGTTATAATGGATGTAACATAAGACAAGTTAATCAAACAGACGGTTATAATAGATATAATATGACAAAATTTGATATATGCACATGTGCATAAAAAAATAATCAAATAGACATTAGGGAGTTATAAGTTATAATAGATATACTAAGTTATAATATATATACTAATGTTAATATGTAGCAATGGTATATTGGGGTAAGGACATACCTCGAATTCGTTGACATAAGACATGTTTGATTTACAGTGACGAACAGTGTAATTTTTTACGTCCGCCGTGTCCCAGGACGTTCAATCGGCATGCAATGGAACATGCCCATGTATATTTCTTTTCGAACTTCAAGAAACATGGACCATGTATATGTTTCGGACGCGTGTGCCTCTATGCGAAGACCGGTAGACAAGCGAGGGGTCGACATATCGCTTTTAAATTCGAGATCTCGTTGTGTGTGCCGTTGAGCATCGATACTGGTTTCAAAACACATTAAAAATTGGACCAGTGTGTTAGTTTCTGACGAGTTGACTTTAAAAAGTTCATTTGAGCTCTCGCATCTTGACGTAGTCTTCATCAAGCAACACATCGGTATCTCTCTGAAATAACAAGGGACCCATTCATGACGTATAGCAAACATCTCACAAAGCCACAGATGATTGTCTAGGTGATATTCATCCATTAACACGTGCCATCGTTCTTCGAATGTTTGTGGCGTTATGAATAGATTCCACACAAGCTTATGTATTGACGAACGAAGAGTGGTATTATCAAGGATGTCGTTTGAAATCTGTAGATGAGGAAACATGAATAATAAAAAGTTGGATTATGTAATCACATTATACGGTTTATTTGGAAGCGTGTTAATATTAAAAAATATAGTGTTTACCTTGGACGGAAGTTTTCTCATTATGTGCCACATGCACAAATGACGGATAGAGGTTGTGAAAACAGTTGATACAGCTTGTTTCATTGACGCGTCTTGGTCAGTGAGAACAAAAATTGGTTGTTTCTTATGTGCAGCCAGAAAGGTGTTTAGTAGCCATGTATACGACTCTATAGTCTCGTCATATAACATGCCGGCGCCAAAGATAACACATTTTTTGTGATGATCAACTCCGGTGAATGACACAAAAATCATTTTATATCTGTAAATAAAACATATGATATTAAAAAATTATTAATAAATAAAACATATGAAAAAAGTATGGCATCTTACTTGTTGGTGTCATATGTAGCGTCGAATGCACACACATCACCAAAAGCCTCGTAGTTTCGCAGTAATATGAAATCAGCCCAAAAGAAAGATCGCAATGTGACAACCGGTAATTTACGGATCTTAATTACGTGATTAACAGATAATTAACGCGATAATAGATAGTGTTTACGACGCTAATTAACTAAATCAGGCCTTTGGAATGCCCAGGAACGTTTGATCAGCTATACAGTGCGCGTGTGGTGATTTATGGGAAATCTGATGAATATTATGCGACAACAAACTGAAACCGTACGAAAGACTGACAACGCCGACAAATATGGACGTTACACAAAAATTTTTATGCCTATGGAGTTTGGGTCGCGATACCGGGTCTCGTAGGAATTACGGACCGCTTACACATGGGATTGAGCTTGTGGGCCCCGGGCCCAAGCTCAAAACCCACAAGCCTAAACCTGCGCATAATATATATTAAAATCTTATCAAATCGTGCAAATCTATACGAAATCTGTTCAAAATCTTATTAGGATTCACGAAATCCATACAAGATTCACACAATCTTACGAAATCTACTAAACATCTCTATCAAATCTACTCAAAAGATTGTTGTCTCAAATTTGGAGCACACACAAGAGACATCTCTATAAGAGACCCATATCCACCTTTGAATTTTCATTGTGCAGACAAATGCAAACACACACACAAATAAAACAACTGGCCCTTCATCTCCTATCTTTCCTCTCGATCTATACATGTACAAACACAAAGAAACCAAATTCTTCACAAACAAAAGACTAATACCCTGTCTCCTCTCTTGAAGAATCGGCGACCAGAACAACCGCCCGGCTGCCGGTCAGCTTGTGTCTCCGACAAGCTTCTCCGATAGCCACACCCACACCGGTAAAACCTCTCACCCACCCCCTTCTTTTTCGAACTGTTCGACGGCCGACCACCACCGTTTGGTGGTGGCGTACAGTGGCAGCAACGAGAGAGGTGGAAAGAGATTACAGAGAGAGAAGCACCGAGAGGAGAGAGAGAAAGGATGGCGGAGAAGGAGCGGCGCCGCCGCTCACGGTGGCGACAGCGGCGGTGGTTGAGGTTCAGTCCGACATGTTTCTCCGACGACGACGACACAGCGGCCGGAGTAATGGCCGGCGACGACGGCTGAAGTGGGTTCGGTTCAACATCAGGCTCGAACTTCATGTCGTGTTCTAGTTCAACAAGTTCAGCGATTCGGATACAGGCTCTGTCAAAGACAACAGGACTCGGTCCGGGTCAAACCAGTCGACTCGGTCAACACCCGAGTCAACTCGGGTCAACAGCTGGACAAACTCAAGCCTCGTGTCAGATTGTAGTTTTGGTTCGAATCGGGTCAGTCGGTTCGGTTTGAGTTCAGTCAAAGAAAGTCAACAGCAGGACACGTGGTCAACGGCTCCGGTTCGGCTTCGTTTCACGGTCAGACGGCTCGGTTCAGTTTGACTCGGTCAACCGAGTCAACTCAGCCGGTCAACTCAGTCAACTCAGCCGGTCAACTCAGTCAACTCAGCCAACGTTTTGGCATTCCAACACAAAGATTCGGTAAAAGATCTAAGACACGATCATTATTTACGTAATTAACTTTCATTATTACACGTGAACGAGCTCGAACCAATTTGATTATAGCTTCCACTTTGATACTTTTGATGAAAATATTTACATAGATATTGCTTATGTTGTTGAAATGTTTGAATCTTGATTGAATTTTTACAAAATAACGACACTTTAGTTGTCGGGGCCGTCCAAAAACAGAGGAAACTCTGCCCGTTTTTCGAGAAAATCCGTAAAAATAACGCGTTTTATTATATAACGAAAAACAACGATTCGGAAACTATTTACAACAACAAACATAGTTATTTTGAACTTCGGAAATTCGACGAATCCTTTTATAAAAATAAATATAGTTATGTATTTATTTTCGACAGCAAACAAAACAAATCCTTTTATAAATAAATATAGTGTTATATATTTATTCGGGATATCGAACAACACGGATTCGCTTTCAAAAAAAAAATAATAAATAAATATAGTATATATTTATTTTAAACATGCAACGACTCGATGAAGTTTTCATAAAATAAATATAACTTATATATTTATTTCGAACGCCGAAACGGCATATACGTATACTTCGGCAAACATATATATATATATATATATATAATACAAGTGTATTATATATTGCTTTCATACGAACATTTCTTTATATACACGTAAGACTTCTTGGGGCGATAAAGTTTAACTTAATCGTTTTCATTAAGTTAACAACGTACCGTCAAATCGTTCGACTAACGATTCGATAGAGCTCGGTAACACGTAGTTTAGTTACTACATTTATTTAGAAACTTATTAGATATTCCGTGTTAGGAATATTGTAGGATGCACGCTAGCGAGTCTCATCTTGGAAGCGACATCACGAAGTCGTATTTAGCTAGCTTTGCACAGGAATATTCAGGTGAGTTCATAACCCCCACTTTTTACTGTTTTACATTTTTATAAATGTTTTCGGGGGTGGAAAGACATGCAAGTTTTGCAAAAGTAAACAACTTTTCGTTGAACGAAAACTCATATTTCTAAACCATATTGCGAATGGATTTCAAGGAACTCAAATGGTTTACAAACGGTTTATACTAAACATACCGGTTTTACAAAACACACGCGTATTTATGAAACGTGCATGATTTTCTAATGGGTACGGGCGACACAGTCGAGGTGATTCGACACAGTCGAGGTGATTCGACACAGTCGAGGGGATTCGACACAGTCGAGGTTATTCGACACAGTCGAGGGGATTCGACACAGTCGAGGGGATTCGACACAGTCGAGGTTATTCGACACAATCGAGGTGATTCACACAGTCGAGGTGATTCGACACAGTCGAGGTGATTCGACACTAAAAACCGTCTACACAGGTTGAGTACTTCCTATGTCGCCGCATACGTTAATGTCCTCGCGAAACATTAACGATCAACTTGTTCATAGACGCTTTACATACCCATTTACAACGCTAAAACTTTCATATATTCATAAGCTTCATTTGATGGAAACTCACAAATACACGAATTTACAAACTTTGGTAACGTTTTTCAAGTTATACCTAAGTAAGAGGAAGCGCTGATCCTGCTAACAAAGGTTCGTTTGGGCTCGGCCCATTCTCTCTCGTGCAATGCACAAAGACTATTGTGGGCTAGCCTCACAGTTTTTCATATATCATGCCAAGAAAATGATTTTACTATATTTTCTCAACAACTTTAAAACCGGTTATCAAAAAGATTTCTTTTAAATCTTTTTCAAAACAAACTATGAACTCGCTCAACTTTATGTTGACTTTTCGCATGTTCTTTCTCAGGTTGCATTTTCAAAACTATGGAACGGTTGGAATAGGAGAACCCATGGGAATTCGAGTACTTAGCGGCGTTCATTGTTTAGAAGTCTTAGCTTTTTGCTTCCGCTGTGCAATGAAGATACCGGTCCAGTCACGCCAAGCTCTGATATTTCGGGGTGTGACAGAGCTATAGGTTTCAGCGAATTAGGCTTCTGTAGAGATACCTAGGCTTTAACCTCACTATACTTTGGGGACTTAGATATCAAGAGTTGAGCACATACAGAATGCATAAGACTCGATTATGGGTTCCAACCGTTGCCAAGAACAATGAGTCAACTGTTTTGATTTTAAACATATATAAATGTTGTGTCGATACACAGTACACGAAACAATTACACACATAAAGCAAGACTTTGAGAGTTGTGGTAACACACGTTTAGGACCTTCGGAGAACTTATGTCGAAATTCATTGAAGGTCCTCACTTAGAAACCGTGAATAACAACTCGGGCAAACGCCATTATATTATATTGTCTATGCTATTTTAATTACCCGAGCAGGTAACCTACATGGAACGAAACGCTATTGCGCAACTATACGTTAAACTTAAACTAAACGTCAGCGGACGTCGAAGTATATCACACACGACTTTCGAGGCAAGGCTTTTGGAAAACACGCTTGGGCCCGACAACAACAATGCAAATCCCGTCAGCGGGAGAACTAGTGCTCGAAACGCGGCAAATTGCTAAGTGATCCTGCAAGCAACACGAATCATGTTGAGGTACGTTGAAACTGGGATTTCACAACAATCTATACTTACTCTAATGAGACTCACAACTATTGGCGCTGCAAAAGAAGTCACATGTCTTCGCATTCCCCCTATTTCATTTATGGCGATTAGGCTATGTTCGACATTCCATGGTAATGTCATTCAACAACCGGTCATCGCACCAAAATTCCAGGTAAAGTCCTTAAACTTCTTTTGTTGAAATTTCAACTTCTTGCATATAGTGAGTAGATTTTTGCATTTCTACTCCCCCTAATGATCGTTGCACCACAAAGATTTTCTTGCATGATAGCAAACACTCAATTGTTTTATTTTTGATGAATTCATAACTTACACATGCGTTGTTTGTTACGCATGTGGTTTCACTTAAAATTGTTGTTTTATCAAAGCTCAAATATCATTTCGCTATACTTGATCTTTGCATTGTAATCTAGACGACCCGCCTTATTGCAAAGTGTTGACTTTTTGATATCGAGTCAACGAACTAGTTGAAACTCTTTTATTTTGAATACATTACATGGTTTGTTCATTGTAGCCATGTTGAAATCTCTCTTTAACACATGCATTCATCGTTGGAATGTGACTAAACCAAGTTCAATTGTTGAACTTGCTCGTAATATATATTTGATTCAAGATTCCATATGATTGATTGAGGCCATCATATTTGAAATAATCCCAACAAGCACTTCATTTGCTTTGAACCATAACATGCTTGTTTGGTCTTCGACTTCATTGAATCGTTTCCTTGATCACGATCACCTTGTGGTGATGTGCTCACAAGTTTGAAGCTTGCGCTAATCTCGTTGCTCGCATCATGAACGGATTTAATTATTTATTTATTTGTTTATTGATATTAAATCCGCTTTGATTTATCACATTACAACAGTCTTAATACAATCGTGTTTAAAGACAAGGGTACACAAATTCATTTTATATTCCGGTGTACCTACTAACGTTTCTTTCATTGTCTTGCGATTTTCATTGCTTCTTCGTCTTCGATCAAAAACATTATTTTTTTTATTTTCAAATTTCAATTGAAAATCCTATGAGGTGTTAGAAACAAATTTTCATATTTACTTCATTACGCTTTTATTTGACTTCAAAACACAGGTGATACTTGTTCGATCACCCCTATTATTGAATTGTTTCATTTATTGCGACACCTTGTGGCGTCGGTATAACTTGCAGCTTGTGCTGATCACGATCGAGCGTTTCATGCAAACTAGTACATTTGTGATTGTTGATTCTAAGTTCATCCGGTGGATGTTATTGCTTCTAGAACTCATTTACTTATTGTGAACGTTCATATGGAATTCGATTGGTCGAAGTTCCTGTTCATTGTTGGATCCCTGTTAACTTAGTCACATTAGTGACTGTACCTATACGTCTTGTTTCCTTTGACATCAATTTTTGAAACACATCTCTTTTAAACCGTTGGGTTCTTATTGTTGAGGAATGTCATTAAATTCACATGATTCGAATAAGTCTTGTTTCGATTACGCGGTCATTCACTTTGTTACTATTCGGACTTACCTGCGAACAACACAATTCTGAGGAGATAACCTATTCTAAATTTCGAGGACGAAATTTCTGTAACAGGGGGAGAATGTGACAACCGGTAATTTACGGATCTTAATTACGTGATTAACAGATAATTAACGCGATAATAGATAGTGTTTACGACGCTAATTAACTAAATCAGGCCTTTGGAATGCCCAGGAACGTTTGATCAGCTATACAGTGCGCGTGTGGTGATTTATGGGAAATCTGATGAATATTATGCGACAACAAACTGAAACCGTACGAAAGACTGACAACGCCGACAAATATGGACGTTACACAAAAATTTTTATGCCTATGGAGTTTGGGTCGCGATACCGGGTCTCGTAGGAATTACGGACCGCTTACACATGGGATTGAGCTTGTGGGCCCCGGGCCCAAGCTCAAAACCCACAAGCCTAAACCTGCGCATAATATATATTAAAATCTTATCAAATCGTGCAAATCTATACGAAATCTGTTCAAAATCTTATTAGGATTCACGAAATCCATACAAGATTCACACAATCTTACGAAATCTACTAAACATCTCTATCAAATCTACTCAAAAGATTGTTGTCTCAAATTTGGAGCACACACAAGAGACATCTCTATAAGAGACCCATATCCACCTTTGAATTTTCATTGTGCAGACAAATGCAAACACACACACAAATAAAACAACTGGCCCTTCATCTCCTATCTTTCCTCTCGATCTATACATGTACAAACACAAAGAAACCAAATTCTTCACAAACAAAAGACTAATACCCTGTCTCCTCTCTTGAAGAATCGGCGACCAGAACAACCGCCCGGCTGTCGGTCAGCTTGTGTCTCCGACAAGCTTCTCCGATAGCCACACCCACACCGGTAAAACCTCTCACCCACCCCCTTCTTTTTCGAACTGTTCGACGGCCGACCACCACCGTTTGGTGGTGGCGTACAGTGGCAGCAACGAGAGAGGTGGAAAGAGATTACAGAGAGAGAAGCACCGAGAGGAGAGAGAGAAAGGATGGCGGAGAAGGAGCGGCGCCGCCGCTCACGGTGGCGACAGCGGCGATGGTTGAGGTTCAGTCCGACATGTTTCTCCGACGACGACGACACAGCGGCCGGAGTAATGGCCGGCGACGACGGCTGAAGTGGGTTCGGTTCAACATCAGGCTCGAACTTCATGTCGTGTTCTAGTTCAACAAATTCAGCGATTCGGATACAGGCTCTGTCAAAGACAACAGGACTCGGTCCGGGTCAAACCAGTCGACTCGGTCAACACCCGAGTCAACTCGGGTCAACAGCTGGACAAACTCAAGCCTCGTGTCAGATTGTAGTTTTGGTTCGAATCGGGTCAGTCGGTTCGGTTTGAGTTCAGTCAAAGAAAGTCAACAGCAGGACACGTGGTCAACGGCTCCGGTTCGGCTTCGTTTCACGGTCAGACGGCTCGGTTCAGTTTGACTCGGTCAACCGAGTCAACTCAGCCGGTCAACTCAGTTAACTCAGCCGGTCAACTCAGTCAACTCAGCCAACGTTTTGGCATTCCAACACAAAGATTCGGTAAAAGATCTAAGACACGATCATTATTTACGTAATTAACTTTCATTATTACACGTGAACGAGCTCGAACCAATTTGATTATAGCTTCCACTTTGATACTTTTGATGAAAATATTTACATAGATATTGCTTATGTTGTTGAAATGTTTGAATCTTGATTGAATTTTTACAAAATAACGACACTTTAGTTGTCGGGGCCGTCCAAAAACAGAGGAAACTCTGCCCGTTTTTCGAGAAAATCCGTAAAAATAACGCGTTTTATTATATAACGAAAAACAACGATTCGGAAACTATTTACAACAACAAACATAGTTATTTTGAACTTCGGAAATTCGACGAATCCTTTTATAAAAATAAATATAGTTATGTATTTATTTTCGACAGCAAACAAAACAAATCCTTTTATAAATAAATATAGTGTTATATATTTATTCGGGATATCGAACAACACGGATTCGCTTTCAAAAAAAAATAATAAATAAATATAGTATATATTTATTTTAAACATGCAACGACTCGATGAAGTTTTCATAAAATAAATATAACTTATATATTTATTTCGAACGCCGAAACGGCATATACGTATACTTCGGCAACCATATATATATATATATATATATATATATATATATATATATATATATAATACAAGTGTATTATATATTGCTTTCATACGAACATTTCTTTATATACACGTAAGACTTCTTGGGGCGATAAAGTTTAACTTAATCGTTTTCATTAAGTTAACAACGTACCGTCAAATCGTTCGACTAACGATTCGATAGAGCTCGGTAACACGTAGTTTAGTTACTACATTTATTTAGAAACTTATTAGATATTCCGTGTTAGGAATATTGTAGGATGCACGCTAGCGAGTCTCATCTTGGAAGCGACATCACGAAGTCGTATTTAGCTAGCTTTGCACAGGAATATTCAGGTGAGTTCATAACCCCCACTTTTTACTGTTTTACATTTTTATAAATGTTTTCGGGGGTGGAAAGACATGCAAGTTTTGCAAAAGTAAACAACTTTTCGTTGAACGAAAACTCATATTTCTAAACCATATTGCGAATGGATTTCAGGGAACTCAAATGGTTTACGAACGGTTTATACTAAACATACCGGTTTTACAAAACACACACGTATTTATGAAACGTGCATGATTTTCTAATGGGTACGGGCGACACAGTCGAGGTGATTCGACACAGTCGAGGTGATTCGACACAGTCGAGGGGATTCGACACAGTCGAGGTTATTCGACACAGTCGAGGGGATTCGACACAGTCGAGGTTATTCGACACAATCGAGGTGATTCACACAGTCGAGGTGATTCGACACAGTCGAGGTGATTCGACACTAAAAACCGTCTACACAGGTTGAGTACTTCCTATGTCGCCGCATACGTTAATGTCCTCGCGAAACATTAACGATCAACCTGTTCATAGACGCTTTACATACCCATTTACAACGCTAAAACTTTCATATATTCATAAGCTTCATTTGATGGAAACTCACAAATACACGAATTTACAAACTTTGGTAACGTTTTTCAAGTTATACCTAAGTAAGAGGAAGCGCTGATCCTGCTTACAAAGGTTCGTTTGGGCTCGGCCCATTCTCTCTCGTGCAATGCACAAAGACTATTGTGGGCTAGCCTCACAGTTTTTCATATATCATGCCAAGAAAATGATTTTACTATATTTTCTCAACAACTTTAAAACCGGTTATCAAAAAGATTTCTTTTAAATTTTTTTCAAAACAAACTATGAACTCGCTCAACTTTATGTTGACTTTTCGCATGTTCTTTCTCAGGTTGCATTTTCAAAACTATGGAACGGTTGGAATAGGAGAACCCATGGGAATTCGAGTACTTAGCGGCGTTCATTGTTTAGAAGTCTTAGCTTTTTACTTCCGCTGTGCAATGAAGATACCGGTCCAGTCACGCCAAGCTCTGATATTTCGGGGTGTGACACGCAACTCATTGTCAACTATGACACAATCAAAATAGAAATCACTAAGGTTGGTAACTCGAGACCTCATGGTATGTAAGAGGATATCAGCATCGCGTTCACCGATGAATGCACGTATGTCTCGAGAGCAATTTTTGAAATCTTCTGTTGTGCCACGAACATTTTGAGGTCCACCTTTAAGTGATGCTTGAATGTTATGTGCAACAGTTGGGCCGATTTTGTTAAGACTAACTTTGTGGATGAACTGTTGCTCCTCAAATCCAAGTTTTCTGTTTTGTTTTAACATGTTGGCATGATCGCTACTAATCATGCAATGGTTGTGCGCGGCGATGAAACCATATATTGTGTATTGTTCGGTAGCACGATCATATCTCACTTTGATACGCGCATGACACCCGGAGACTGTGAATCGGCTTCTCCTGCGTTGTTTCTTGGATTTATCATATATGGTTGGAGCATTTTTGGATGGAGCATTGGGGTCAGTTTCTGGGACCCGTGGTTGACCTTCTCTAGAACATAATATATATCTATGAGTGCATATTTTCATGTTAGGATTGTCATGATATTTTTTGTTCTTTGACGTGCCAATACGTGTAGAAAACCCAGACTGTGTAGCATACGTGTTGTACATCATGACAATATCTTCCCAGTGAGTAAATGTACTGGGTACAACAGGAAGGTATCTAACGTCAACTTGGGGTATCCAATACGGGGTGCCGTTAGGTGTAGCATGCATGGCAGTTGTAATTGTTCCTGTAAGATATAGTTAATAAATTAAAAAAACAGGGATAAATTATTAATAAATTAAAAAAGTGACATAATGTTATACAGACGAATAGTATAATTGTAACTAATATGCACATGTGCATTGGCAGTTAATGTACAAAAAAGTTATTTTTTTTTGTTACAATCCTAATGCACAGTTGCATAAATTTGCATTGCGACGTAATATGAGTTGTGATGCATAATTTGTAATATAAGGCAATTAACACAATGAACGTGTGAATATAACATTGAGTATTCATAATGTACATCACAAAACAATTATAAATGTGCAGTTAATACAATGCACATGTGCATGAAATATCGAATAATCATAATGTACGATATAAAACAGTTGTGAACAATATAAAACAGGTGTGAACATAATACAAATAAGTATATAATTGAATGAGTCACATTTTACATAAAATTAACATAAAATACCTTTAGTTTCAAACCGAATGAATTGCAAGTTTTGATGTTCTGTGCTTGTAGGTGCTGTACCGGTAGATGTGGTGTTACCAGTGGACGTGGTGTCAACTGATAACGATTGATCGAGTAAATTAGCAGTATCAGAGCCTACATTGCCTGATGATGTAAACATCGAATCCAGCGTTTGTATTTCAAACCCATGAAGGGTATGTCGACTTGCAACTGGGTTTGCAGCAGGTAAGGTAACTGGGTTTGCAGCAGGTAAGGTATTGATATCAGACGGGCCAACAGCAGAAATAGGGTTGACATTGGCATCAGACGGGCCGCAAATACCAGAATCGAGATGTGGATTATATGCAGGAGATGTTGTATGATGATCATCGGATGACATGAATATGATTTAAAATTATGACATTTTAGATGTTAAGTAGTTTTATTACGTATTAGCTAGTGACTTAAAACGAATTCGGATTTCGGATTTTGACGTTTATGTAGTTTACGCTTATGTAGATCATGCTTATGTAGTTTATGTTTGGTTAGTTTTTGTGTGTCGTGAACCAGAAATGGACATATTTTAATATGAAAAAAAAACTGGAAAAAACCAGAAAAAAAAAACGTTTTAGTGGCGACACTAGTCGTCGCTATAGATTAACAGGATTTAGCGACGAAATCAGCAATAGCGGAGGCACGCTTTAGCGACGAAAATCAAGCAATAGCGACGATGCAGTAGCGGAGACAGCTTTAGCGGCTTTTGCTAGCTTTAGCGACGATTTTTGTCGCCACTAAAGCTGAATTTTCTTGTAGTGTAAGTAGTTTTATTACGTATTAGCTAGTGACTTAAAACGAATTCGGATTTCGGATTTTGACGTTTATGTAGTTTACGCTTATGTAGATCATGCTTATGTAGTTTATGTTTGGTTAGTTTTTGTGTGTCGTGAACCAGAAATGGACATATTTTAATATGAAAAAAAAAACTGGAAAAAACCAGAAAAAAAAAAACGTTTTAGTGGCGACACTAGTCGTCGCTATAGATTAACAGGATTTAGCGACGAAATCAGCAATAGCGGAGGCACGCTTTAGCGACGAAAATCAAGCAATAGCGACGATGCAGTAGCGGAGACAGCTTTAGCGGCTTTTGCTAGCTTTAGCGACGATTTTTGTCGCCACTAAAGCTGAATTTTCTTGTAGTGTTAACATCTAAAATGTCATAATTTTAAATCATATTCATCTCATCATCGCCGCCGTCATCCGCTTCTTCACCATCAACATCTTCGCTTCCAAACTTAGTCGGGGAACTCGAACTCAAAAAGTTTTGAAGGTTCATCTCTAAAATCCGGGTTTCGGAACCAACTCTGGAATAGTGCCTCCAAGAGTCAAACTGTAATGTTCACTTCTTTGACTAAAATCCGGGTTTTGATAACCTTAATTTATATTAGTATGAAATATTTTAACAACAGTACATAGAAGATTTTAAGTACGTCTGACTCTTTGTTTATAATCTTCTTTGTCAGTTAATAGAGGATCCACCGCTTTGGTGTTTCATGGATCAGCAACATTCAGGTGCAACAGCAGTTGGGGAAGGAAAGTTGCAAACACTGTGAAAAATTGATAAAATTGCTTAGGACAGTTGGACATATTTCATACTAATAAAGGATGATATACATGTTACCTGAAGGAAAAGGAAAAATGTAAATGTACCTGTTTAGAAAGAAACTCAAGTGTGAGCCATATGAATACTTTACTCAGGTCATCTTTGGCAACTCCAATCTAAACAAGAAAAAACAATGAAAAAATTAACAATAATTGTGTTTTTAAAATGAACGCTCTTATCAAACTGCAGTGTTATATGAACGGCTATGGATCCTTAAAACGCTTAAATACATATGTAACATAAAAAATTGTTTGTGACCCATAAATTTTTATAATTAACATAAGCAAAAGAAGAAACAAGTGACTTATGAAATGATACTTGCCATTCGAGCGCGTAGAGTTCGAATTTTAGTGACCGGCTCTATCAGTTCCGAGTAAGCATTACTCCGTCTAGATTCTCTTAGCTTGATTACACTCTTGAGTGCCTGTGTTGTAGAAAAGCATGAAAAATATAACATATATTCCACCATGGTTTCATGAATAAAACTTAACAAATATAACGACGTATACGGTACATTTGCTCGGTAACCATTTTTCGCACCGACGTTTTGTCACTAAGACCCATTAATAAGTTTATCTGTAAAAGAGATCACTAAATGACCATAAAATCTCAAATAATAATAACCAACAGATTATGCTAATCATCAATAATAAGTTATTCTTTTGACAAAGTAATAGATGCCTCTATTTGCATAGTCAATAAAAAAACCATGCAAGGAGCTTTACGTTTTGAATTTTCCATATAATTTTTTTAAAGAATACAAAATTACAAGCATTATTTATTACAGTTACAACACATCCAAATATGTTTAACTTTCAGAGTGATTCAAAGTAAGATGTGTACCACTTTATATAAGTTTACATCCTCCATGTAGAATTTTGTTTTTGAGTAACCAAATTTTCGCAATTGGGCAATAGCATAGGCATTCTTTAGCTGCATGTAAATCCAAAGAGAAGCGTCAAGTCAAAATGTCACTTATTATACTTTCTACAAACATAATGATAAACTTAGCTGCGAGGAAGTAGGGATCATCGAACAGATCAAAATAACTATGAGTATTACTCATGTGAAGAAAATGCAACATGTAAGCTTCCACGAATTTGGTAATAAAGAGCAAGGTGCAACCTCTAGAAAGATATCATCTTTTGTTCTTCTCCATCCACTATTTTTAAAAACTAATTATTAACTCATACTGGAATCAAAACACAAATATGGAACTCTAATCTTCATTTTTTTGATGATATGCTCTTACACCATGTCCAGTATACCTTTTACAATACAAACTAAAACAAAAAGGTTCATGTTTATATATTTTGGAATGGAATAAGTCAGTCATATTTTATTAAAAGTATACTTTTTAGCAACACATAATCGTTTAAGGTTTGTTCAACTCTATGCGTACATATGTTTGACCAACAAAGAAAGTCAAAATCAAAATCAAAATCAACCAAACATCACAATCAGAATAAAATCTCCTAAATCTGACTCAAAAACTTACCTCAAACACTACATATCTAGAAGTTTTACAAGTCAATCACTATATATCTACTCAAATTACAAACAAATCAGTAATGTACATACCAGAGTAGGTCAAATTATAGACAAACAGTGATGGTCTGTGGCGGGTCGCCGGTGGTTGGAGTGGTGTCGGACGTCGCAAAGGTGGTTGGGAGGTGGGGTCGGACATTGATGATGGTTGGAGATGCGGAGGTGGCCGGATGGTGGTCGGAGATGCGGGGCGTCGTATGGTTGCAGGTGGGAGAGAAATTGGGGACAATGAAAGGGTTTTGTTTGGGGGGAAATGATTAATTGGGGATAAAGAATGATCTTGTTTGGAGGGAAATGAAATTGGGGATGAATAATGGTCAGCCCTTAGATTCATCAGTTGATCAATGGCCAGAATCAACTCAGATGGATGGCATGTGGATTATAAGCATCAGCGACAACATTTAGCATGTCGCCACTAATGATGTCGCCCCTAATACCATAAATTCTTGTAGTGCTAACTTGGTTTATATAGGCTAACCCTAACTTGTCTTGAAAATTTTAAGTTCATTTCGGTGTGTTTAACTTTTCATATGTTCATTTTAGTGATTTACTCTTATATAAACAGGTCAATAGTCTAGATCCGAGACAACGAAGATATTTTTCAAGGAAAATACATACGATGAGCAGAACGCACATCACATGCATAGTGGACCAATAGCAATGCATGTCTTAAATTGCGATAGCCAAACATCTTACAAGTGCCGAACTTTGGGTACAAATATAACATATGTTTGTTTTATCAGTGTCAAGTAACACTAGACCCTATAGCATAGATCCCCCCTTGCATGTTAGTATGTTTAGACTGTTTAAAGCTCAACTTATGTAAAGGCATACATGGGTGTCTTACATTGCATATACCAACCTTGTAAACTCCAGATCCGAGTAGTAACAAGGAGGTGTAATGAATGATCATGAGATGATACTTTTATACCATTTCATGTGTGTATCTTATTCTACTAACGGTTTTTCAAGAACATGTGCTTAGTTTTGAGAAAAAAAGTATTCGATGAAGATCTTACGTTTGTTATCATGAGAGTTTGTCGTGTAGCATTGCTGTGAAGATCAGGGCAGTATCTTGTAATGTGTTGTAGTGTGAATTTTTATAAAACGGTGACATGTAACATTAACATGTGCTAATTATTTTAATGTAATTAGATTGACTTGTTTGACCAAATTGTTTAATAAATAATAATATACAACAAACAAATTAGGAGAATGCGAAGTGCATGCTTGTTTGAGATTATTATTGTTTGAAGTATTTTGAACCTTATTGGTTCTTAGGGGCAAGGCCCCTAGTAATGGGGGTTCTAAGGGGACAACTTTCCCTTGGCAGGGTTTGGTGATAGCACCCCAAGTAGCAAGGTCCAAGGGGTAGAGCCCTGGCTAGGGGTCGAATTTGCTTAAATTCAAATGGAATTTTGGCTACAATTTTGAATTACAAATAAAACTACATGTTACCTACTGGTAATTATTGGACCTAACCCTAAATTCGAAATACATTTCCTTTGGTTATACCTCTGGTTCACGAATTCATCACACACACGTACTTGTTGAAGAATTTCGATTAAGAGTTTTATATAATTGGAAAATTCGAGTCCACCATCGAATTGTTTCAATCTGAAAGTGTCACACACAACTCTCAGATTAATCTGGTTTTGTTCTAAGTCCCCAACAACCTGTCTACTAGGAGGATATTAACATTTGAAGATTTTTAGATACTGAGTGTAGAGACGTGACAAACTTTTTCACGGGTCTAAGTTTGTGGACTGTGGTGCTTTGTTCGCCATCATAAGCTAGGCTTTTGCTTTTGTGAGAGTGGTCCTCACTATCCCCTCAATCCAAAAGTTGATTTGTGAAGATGTTGTAGAATATCTTAATCATGCATTTGTTAACAGTCACTTGATCTGATTGTTCCCATCTAAGTGTTTTGGGCATGCTTGAATTGGTGGCTTTAGATAAGGTGGAATCATGTTGTTGCTTTATCGAGCAAGAGAAGGCGATGTCTTCTTAAGAAGACCGTTGTTCGTTATTTTTTGAACATCTAATACACACATAACCTTTAATTCTACTTCTTAATATACACATTTGTCTACCATGAGATTTGAACCCTCAACCTCATAGGAAGGAACACCTTTTCAACAACTTGGTACCACTAGGCTAGAGACCCTTTGATGAGTCGATGACAATTATCATTACAAAAAAGAACGTCTTCAGTATCGAAACATCCAAACAAAGATTCCAATATTATCATTAAAAATTAAACGAACGACTTCAGTATCGAAACATCCAAACAAAGATTCCAATGTTTAAACATAAAAAAATAAATGTATTATTAAAAGTATGCCAAGTGATTAGAACATGTATTGCAGGTTCAGGAACTGGACATTATCCCACAGTTTGTTTAACTGGACATTTTTACGTACTTCTCACAATTCACAAATATGTGTTCTAGCATCTATCGTAATGTTAGAACAATTATAGATAAACAACCATATCGTCAGGTATCCATATTTATGTGCATATCATCTTTTTTAATTCGACATGGTACATAAATCATGTGTTGTAAATACTTAAATCAGATTTACAAATATATTGATAGACGAAAAATAAATTATCAAAGATACATGTCTAAAAAACTGATACACAAATTTTAATACTTTTATTATGAGCAGCCAGAAGTATACCTAAAAAAGTTATAGCTTTCTTGTATTACTTGTTAAGGGTTTCCAAGAGCAATTAAACTACTCTATGTGGTTTATATGGATTACGCTATGGTATATTTGAAAGTCCAGGAATGAGGTGGAATTTAATAACCATTCCCTTTCTCGGAAAGAACGGCGGATCTTATTGAAGAAATGGCGTTTGTTCGGATTACTAGTAGACCGGGTTATATGAGGATCAATTGGGAAAGGTGGAAAGACTTCATCGTTAGAGATAATTCCTTCCTTTTCATTCCAATCACTAGGGCAAATTACAAAAGGATAGCAGGTAGACGAGCAACAAACTGCGCCGCCATCCCCTTCTGAATAGAAACCCCCAATCTACTAAAAACAAAGCCTCGCCCCTGAGGGGTCGAAAAGTTACTGTGGGCCACAAGCTGAACTCTAGCCAAGAATCGAACCGCCTCCGGCGCCAAGAAGCCGAACGTGTCGAACGCCAGGGGGACAAAGGCATGTTGATTATCCTCACAAGCTTTCGCGTGCTTTTCCACCTTCTTTGACTCTGCTTTCAATGTTAGAGATGTGATTTCGTAGTCGTTGGTTGTTTGTTTTGTTTCTTTGTTTGTGTTTGGGTTTTAGTTTCAGTTTCTTGTTAACTCGCTTTTTTTTCTTAATAAAGATTGCCGCAGATCTAAGAGGAAAAAAAATAAAACATAAGTATATGAAAACGAAACAAAAATGGATTGATTTTTTAGCATCATTAGTGTCTTAGTGAGTATCATTTATTGTAGACTAATAGACTTTAATAATTGATGAAAATGCCATGAAAAAGGAAGTTACAACTTTTTTTTATGAATGGCAATATAACTGGTTTTCTTAAATCTTGTCAAGTCTCCACCACTCTCCCTCAATCAGTCGTCACTAATGATGATAAAGAATGTCTGGTGGATTGACAACATAACACCTCACAATAATGGATGTAAACAAAATATGGTTAGAAAGTTGCTCAAAACCCACAAAAACGACTCTTTTACAACCATCAAAACTCGGCCAAAAACACCTTCACTCCATCCGGCAGGAGCGGTAATGAGCAATGTTGGGCAGGAGCAGTAACGAGTGATGCCGACAAGGAGTAATAGGGTTAGCGAGTCAAGCCAGATGCAACTTGGACTCAGGTTTTTAGTTAAACGAGTCAAATTGGCTTGACTCGTTTATCATGAGATGAAGTTTCGAGCTCGAGCAAGCCCTTAAAAATATTATTAGTAACTTGCTATTATTTGTGGATTATCTGGCTTAAATAACTACTAAAGATATTAGTATAAAATATATATTTACAAGTATATATGTAGGCATAAAAAGTATATACTTGAATTGAATATGATTAGGATAATATTGTTATGAAGTGTTTACTTTCATCAATTCCAAATGTTTAATCTATACATATTTAAGTATAAATCCTATGTGATGAAATTTCAAGCTCGAGTAAGCCACTTAAAAATATTAGGGTAAATTATTTTTTGAGTCCTTGTGTTTTAGTAGTTTTAACTAATTGAGTCCAAAAGCAAAAAGTTTAACGACCTGAGTCCCTATAAGCATTTTCATTAACCATTCGAGTCCTTTTAGGTCCAAATTTTAACCTTTTGAGTCCAATTTTTTGGACTCAAATCGTTATAAAATGAACAAAATTGGACTCAAAACGTTATAAAATAAATGGCTAGGGACTCAGGGCGTTAAACTTTTTGATTTTCACTCAAGTAGTTAAAACCACTAAAACACAGGGACTCAAAAAGTAATTTACTCAAAATATTATTAGTAACTTACTGAACTTGTTGTTTATGGATTATCTGCTTGAATAATTACTAAATTTTTTTAACGACTGATTTTCTAAGAAACAAGGACTATACAACATACATACATACAAGCTTACAGGAAATCAAAGGCAAACCAATTTAATCATTCTACATATAACAATATATTATTTTTTACCTCATGGAAAACTAGTAGCCTTTATATCCGCCAAAAATCATGCAATATCAATCCTTTTGCTCGAGAAGAAAACCTAATTATGAAGTTTCCAAATATCTTGAATAATTACTAAATATATAAGTGTTATATATTTAGAAGCATGTAGACATAAAAAGTATATACTTGATCAATTGAATATGATTCGGATAATATTTTTATAAAGTGTTTACTTTTGACCAACTCTACTAATTCAATCTAGATCTTGAAGCTCAATTACAAACTCCAAAAGATCTAAACTTGGATTTTTCCCTAAAATCCTAAGCTTAATCCAAACCTCCAATGAAATAAAATATTATTTGTTACCTGTTTTATTACATACACGTTAACATATCCTAAGCTTAATTCAAACCTCCAATGAAATAAAATATTATTTGTTATATGTTTCATTACATACACGTTAACATAAAATAATGACATCAGTTTAAAATCGAAATAAGTACGTGGCATGACAAAGGCCAAGGAATACAGCGAACTGTTGGGCACCACTTTGAGTGAAAGTACACAGCATTTCCAAACATCTTCACGTTTTATTATTAAAAAAGGTAATGCATATATCCAATCATCCAAACACCTTCCACATCAATTTAAAGATATAAATGACAAAACAGAAGCGACATATATAAATCCAATGAGAGGTGAGGATTTATAAAGAATAGTCCAACTTTGATTTTTCCTCTCTCTTTTGGAAAGTAGTATATTTAATTATAGAGTAAATTGACGAAATGGCCTCTAAAGGTTATTTTTGACACTTTAGTCTAAAATTCAAACATTTTGAATCTGGGTCCCTATGGCTTCAATTTTGTTGCCATTTTCATTCAAAAGCAAAACATCGTTAAATTTTTCAGTTAACATCCAGATTTTTCAGTAACCAAAACATGTTGAAAATGATCAATACCTTTGCCAGTGACCAACACTGTATTGAGAATGATCAAAACTTGTTCAAAAAGAGCTAGATGTTAACTGAAAAATCTGAATAGGTTTTGCTTTTGGATTAAAATGATAACAAAATTGAAACCACAGAGACCCGGATTCAAAAGGTTTGAGTTTTGGATTAAAGTGGCAAAAGTGACAAAACCTCAGGGATCATTTTTGACAGTTTACTCTTAATTATATTTGATAAAATAACTAAAATATAAGAATATCAATTAACTAGGTTAACTATATTGGTAATTTCTTTCTGACACGTACATAGAGATATACAACATCATAATTTTAGTAAATTACAAAAATTGTCTTTTATGGATGCTACTTATTGCAAATTGTGTTCTTTGACTTTAATAAGTACAAAAACCGTACTCGATGTTTGCAAATCCTTGCACATTATGTTCTTTAGCCATAACATAGTTTTTATGGTTAAATATAATCAAATGGACCCCACATGAGGGTGTTTTGGTCATTTTACCCTAAATACTAAAATAAACATTCAAAAAAAATTATATATATAGATATATTTATAAATATATATACATACACTTACATAAACACCTCTCTCTCTCTCTCTCACACACACAACACACACACTAGCTCTCTCTCTCTAATTGTCGGACCACCACCACCAGACCGACCACCACCGCCATACACCTCACCGGACCACTGCCACCACCTGCACACACCCTACCGGACCACCACCTCCACACCCTGATCACCGCCATAGCACCACTACCATCGCATGACATGACCTAAACGACATCCCACCCTTGTTTCTTTCTTCACACATTTCCACATTCTCATTTATTGTTCGCTGCATATGGGGTCTAATTGGTCAGATTTAACCATAAAAACTTACTGAGTTAGGGCTAAAGGACATAATGTGCAAGGGTTTGCAAACGTCAAGTACGGTTTTGTACTTATTAAAGACAAAGGACACAGTTTACAATAAGTAGCATACATAAAGGACGATTTTTGTAATTTACTCTATCTAAAAAGCCAAACGTTTGATACGGTTATCTTAAAACAATCTTCCATGACTACATAGTTGTAACCTTGGATACAACAACTAGGGTAGTAGTTGTTATGCTGCCCATGACAATATAGTATAGTGGCATCTTTGGATGGGATAAGGCTTAGAGACTATTAGATCTTGGGTTCAATTCTCACAATGTGGTTTTTCACAGATTTATTGGGTTTTCTACTAAGTTAATGTATAAAAGTTATTGCCTAGTGGAGATGGATATGGTTAGATGATTCCGCTGATGGAATGATAATACTCTAGCGGTCTAAATTTATGGTTCAAAAAATAGTAGTTGTTATGGTGAACTGAACTTAGTAGTCCATAGATGTGTTTTTTTGTTTATTATTCTATGGAAAAGAATGAGATAAAGTAGGTTTTTGATAACTTAACTAAAGAGCACGTCTCTTGTTTTCTGAAAAGAAATATTGGATTTTAATAATCTTAGCTATTCGTTGTTGGTCTTCAACAGTTTCAATTAAAAAATAATCATTGGAAGTCCCAACTATTAACATATTGGTCTCCAATGGACCCTGACTGACAAAACCCTAACGTCGTTAGTCTTCGGCCGTCGGAAAAACGGTTTTGGCCATAAAAAGTTTCCAAAAGGTCCGATCTAAGGTTACAAAGAGGTTTGGGATGAAAATGTTGAGTTTTCCGGCCAAAAAGTTGAGTTTTTCGGCCAAGAATAAGTTTTTTTCGGCGAAAAAGGAGTTTTCCAGCGACCTTAATAATTGGATCTTTTACTAGAAAAGGGTTCCTAAAGGTACATAATAAAGTTACAAAGATGTTTGTGAAGAAAATGTTGAGTTTTCGGACAAAAACGTTTTTTTTTCCAGCGACCGAAGACTAATGGTGTTAGGGTTCTCTTAGTCAGGATCCATTAGAGGCCAATATGTTAATAGTTGGGACTGCCAACAGTTATTTTTTATGTTAAGACTATTCACGGCCAACAACGAATAGTAGAGATTATTAAAATCAAATATTCCTTGTGAAAAAGGAACAAAGTATGAGGCAGGTATCCTTCATATATTCTTATCTATTTTCTATTTTCTACATGTTTTCATGTCTTTAGTTATTTTATAGCCACACAAAAGAAAAAAAAATCACATGCTAAATTAATCTTGTAATAAATAGATTTAATTGCATTGTGGTCAAACAAAATTGACATTTTAACTACTCTACATTGTGATCAAACAAAATCGACATTTCATTTATGAGAATCGTTAATTGACATTTTAACTGCATTGTGGTCAAACAAAATTGACATTTCATTTATGAGAATCGTTACCCTTAGACGACACTATACTAAATATACAATCGTTAGACCAAGAGTCCCCGTCTAGTCGTCTAGAGTATTGAATCTTTCTCTATTCTTTAACTAAATACAAAACATCTCATTTATCTCTCATATATCTTTATCCAATTCTTGTTTGAAGTTGTTAAACACTCCTTGCTGTCTAAAGTAACTATAACCTAACCAAAATAAATTCCTTCAAAGTTTGGCTCCCATAAAGGAAAAATTTTCACCTAAATTCTTATTTCAAGTTTCATTTAAAGCTCTCACTTTTACCATTGATGTTTATTCATCTTAACTTTATATAAGATATAAGTGGAACTCTTAAGATGGAGAATGAGAATCCATAGATTATTAATTCTATATTATATATAACTAACTAGGTTTTTATCTAGGATTGCTTTCCGGGCTCGGGAAACTTAGTTATATCAATTATTACTTGTTATTAATACGACCTTATTACATCAAGCATCTTATTGGATTCAACAACAATGTCTTCACATCACCGGATTAGATCATAAACCTATATTAGAGGTCAAACAAAAGCACAACAGGACCACATGAATAACATCATTTCCAATTTTACTTCAATGCACTTACATGATCGGGTGATTTGGGACTTTGTAAAAATGTTTGTTCTTGCACTTCTTAACAAAATTACATAGAATTCAAGAAAACAAAACAATGACTTAAAGAACTATACTTTAACACCCAATCTGATCGAGCAAACAGATGTTGACCAAAAGTCAAACAGTTGTTCACCAAAAGTGAAACAGATGTTCAACCAGATCCACTGTCTTCTTATATTTTAGAACTGTTTTCCTCTTCAAAACACTGTTCAACCTAACATGGGTTTCCATGAACTGTTGACCTAAAGTCAGACAGATGTTAAAACCACTGTTTGAGTTATTCAAACGTCTGTTGAACAGTAAATGAGATGTTGACCAAAAGTCAAACCGAGTATACTGTCTTTAGCTTACATCTCCGCATTGTTTCCGTTAGACATGAACCTAATAATTTACATGTGCATATATAGTTTTTGAATCACAACTTCAAAACTAAACAAACAAGTCTAGTATCAGTTTCGAAAAGCAAAGAACTACAACCCAAAAACTTTGTTCAATGTATCCTTCTGCATTTGCCTTCTTTAACCCATGAACATTCATCCGAACATAAAAAGCTTTTTACCTTTCACAAAGTTAAGTGTAAATGCTTGACCTGGAGCCATGCCTTTATCTCTCACAAACTTTCTCATTCCTTGCAGATAATATCTTGGTTGACCTCGAGATGAACCTATAGCAGCTTGAACATTCCAAACATCACCTGTCACGTCCACAATCTTCAAACCCATCTTACGATTCAGTCCAAGATCTTCAGCTTGTTTTTTAAAAAAGGCGCTATAACAAACAATGAACAATTCAATAAACAAACAATTAACACATCTTTAAAATCTGACTAAAGTATTATATATTAGTAAACTCATCATCACAAACTTACAAAATGACCGTCAACATGGAAAGAAATAGGTACGATCTGATTATCTTCATTCACAACAACCATACCACCTTCATTGACATTAACGATGTCCTGTACAACTTCAGTATCTGAACTCAAGACAATCTCTTCTATCACCTTTTCTTTAACAACAGCACAAACCTCCGGTGGAGGCACTAAATCACTGGTAGCACAATTGAAAACCGTGATATGAAAAGTCTGAAGATCTATCATCTAAAAGACAATGAGATGATCAGCAGTTAATGACAACTCATTCTTTATCTCCTTCCATCCAGCAATTATGTAAAGTTCATTGTTGATATCTTCCATCCCTACAGACCAGTTCCGGTATTTAGATCCTTTAATAAGAACCGGATATGAAGGAATAGTGTTTAACATCTTGTGATGAACAAAAGAACGGTTAATACTCTACAATCAGAATAAAACACATTATATAGTACATTAGTAAAAATATATCAGAAAATTAAGTAAACAAATAAAAAACAACAATTAAACAACTGTATCTCCAAGAAAATTACATGATGAATAATATTAGAAGTTACATACCACATAATCTTCGGTACCAGATGGTTTGTAGTAAAATTCTTCACAAGGAGCAAGAGCAATGTCTTGATAAAAATACAATATTCTGAAACTTTCTAATACTTCTTCATAATGAAATATCAACCATGAATCTGAAGGTATTTTCAAACTGTCTACCAACTGACACCAACCATTATAGAAATAATATCTGCCATTGCTTAGAGGATATATCTTGACTTTAAAAACATTTCCAGTTGTGGTCCGGATGTTTGTATTTCCAGTTGGATAATTAAACTGTTGAATCCAATTTTGATATTGTTTTGGCAAAATCTAAGCATAAATAAAAGAAACACTTTTATTGCTAAATATGATACGAAAAAATTAAAATTAAGTGTTAAACTAAGATCAGATAAAATTACTAAGCAAACATTTCTTTTTACTGTCTTTAAGGTAACACGGAAATCCATATATCATTCTCACGTAAAACTGTAACAGTATCAATCATATAGAATCAAAATCAATAACATTAAGAAACAATTGAATACAATCCATTAAGGTATGCAATACATGTAAATAAAAGATGATACAACTAATATATATCAAAATAACAATAGACAACATCAAAAAGGTGAGAATACATGTAATTTCTTATCATATCGAAATATATATATTTTTTTTACAGCAAATCATATAATTAAAACTTAAAACCTACTTTTATGATTAAGTATCACAAATAGACATTGAGGATCATCAGCTGAATAAATTGTATAGAAAAACAGGATAGTGACTTGTGTCTATTCCAAACAAAAACTTAAAAACAGTATACCAAGTACTAATCCAAATAAGTTCAACTTTTCAAATTCACATGAGAATACATTAGTTAAATCGGAAATTTATATTATACTTCAGAATAACATCATTACATGAACAACTTTACAAATAAACGTGACAATACATTAGTAAAGATTGAAATTTTATATCATACATCAGAATCACATCAACAACTTTATAAATAACTTTACAAATACAAATGAGAATACAACAGTAAAGATCGAAATTTTATATCATAAATCAGAATAAGATAAATACATGAGCAAAGTGAAATCCAATAAAATCAACAATGAATAAGACAAATGGTAGATACACGAAATGCAGATCACTTTTTTTTAGAATCATATATGTGTATCATAACATGCATAATAACTACATAGTAATCAGATATACAAAAAAATAGGACTATCAGAAGTTGTTCCAGTATAAGCCGCAACAATAAATGCAATCATAACTAACAATGGATTAAAAAAAACAGGGAGATACATGAATACACCACCGTCGATTACAACTTCTTCATTAATCTAGCAAGAACCATAATCGGCTATGGAATTCAAAACTAAAAGAATAAACATGAAAAAATACAAAACAAATCAGATTATTTAACAATACCTTTATTATTATACAAGATGATATTGATGAAGATCGGAAGAAATCGAAGAAGATGACAGAGTTTCTTGGAGAAAGTGTGGAAAGAAACGTGGAGAGAGAAACGAACCGAGATTTTGTGAGGATCTTTAAAAAGTTAGAAGGTTTAAAAATATCCCATGTAACCGGGTTAGATCATCCCATTTCGTTTTTTGTCAACATCTATTTGACTTTTGGTCAACACCAGTTTGAGTTTTGGTCAACATCTCATTTAGTATTCAACAGAAATTTGAATAACTCAATTAGTGGTTTGAAAATCTGTTTGATTTTTAGTCAACAGTTGGATGGAAACCCATGTTAGATGGAACAGTGTTTTGAATAGATGTTTAAACATCTGTTTAGACTTAAATAGATGTTGGGGCTTAAACAAATGTTTGGCGTTCTATATCAGTTGTTTGGACTTAAACAAATGTTTGACCTTAAACAGATGTTTGGCCATAAACAGATGTTTGGCCATAAACAGATGTTTGGCAATAAACAGATGTTTGGCCTTAAACAAATGTTGGAAGTTAAACAGATGTTTGCCCATAAAGAGATATTTGGCCTGAAACCAAACATCTGCTTAAGGTCAACATCTGTTTCACTATTCGCCAACATCTGTTTGACTTTTGGTCAACATCTGTTAACATATAAACACTGTTAACATAAATTACAAATAAGTAGCTAATAGACGACACACAATTAGCATCTTAAATCACCAAGACCCTTAACAATTTGACCATATGATTTAATCGTGTGTTTTATCTTAGATGGGACAACTCGAAAAGAAAATTCACTAAAAGGATAACATATTAAACGGGTCAAAAAAAGCTCAAAGTGTATTTTACTGCAAATCAGGATTACCAACAATGCCAACAGTCAAGTCAACCATGTTTCTTTCGCCTTTGACTTTCAAAGTCAAATCAGTTACTTACCAAATTCACAAATACATAAAATTTCTTATATAACCGCAAACATTAACACACCTAATAATCTTAACTCTGCTATAAATTGTAAAACACAAACCCAAATATCACATTTCCCTTGTAGTATTAAAGAATTCACACCAATTCAACGAAAATTACAAAAATAGACATTCTTATACAATAACTTTCCAATACAGACATCCCTATTCAACCTTCACCAAAGTAGTCAGGCTCATTTCCATCAATGATGTCTATATTGTGAATCTTTATTGCCTCATCAATAATTCCCTGACTTGCCCTTTGAATTGTAATTCAAAGTCCAAGGAATCCGTGTCATCCTCATCCCTGCACAGTGTAAGATCAAGGAGATCTTGCAGATCTTCAACACCCAGGCCCAGTGCTTGTTCCCTTGATATTTTCTTCACCTCACCACTAGATTTGATTAGACTCAATTCGTGGGTCTGTTTGTCAGATTTCCACTTTAGTATTTTTGAATCTAGTGGGTTTCTTGGGAGAGGTTTTATTGATGATGAGTTTGGAGATGGTGGCCTGGTAATGACTGGCTGAGCAGTATTTGTAGTTTGTGTCAATTCAAGTTTTTCTCCTATCATCTGCTTAAGGCCTATTTTTACAAGGTAATCCCCTGCTGCTTTATCTACTGTTGTTTCTGCATCCATCTGCTTTTGTTTCCTTGTTTGGTAAAGGATGGTAGCAGGTGGAGCAGTGGATCTCCTGATTTGTAGCTTTTGTGGCTTAGTTGGAACCACTGCTTCAGGGTAAACAGGTTTTGTGGAACATTAGGATTTTTCTTTCTTAATTCTTCCAGCTTTTTGAAAGAGGCCAACACTTTATCCTCTTTCCACCTTGTCACTTGGTTCCTTGACCCAAAATTAGCTGTTATTAACTCCTCTTTCATTCTCTTCATCTGCAGAGTCCTTTCTGGTACATTTTTCTTAAACTTTGCCTAGATAGGAGGAGTCTGCTTCACCTTGTTTTTGATCATATCTTGAATTCTGGCTGTTTCACTTTCTAGCTCACTGATGGTCCATTCTTTGTACTGGTACCTTTCTCCCTTGTATGTTTTGTAAGCCATGATATTATCAAGATAATCTTTCCTCAAGGTTTCATCAGCTCTTTCTGATAAATTTTGACAGAGATCTTTTGAAAACTGCTCCAAAGTTTTGACTTGGGTTAGTAGATATTGGTAGTATGTTTGAATCTCTCTGTCAGATTTTCCTTCTATATTTCTTTTGGAGATATCCTCTGCTTGTTGAGCCTTTAACTTCAAGTATTCTTCAATGTTATTAGGCCTTGGATATCCTTGAACAGATGGCAAGTTCCTTTTAGCAGGGTCATCTTCAAAGTAGGAGGATTTGATCTCCTCTCTAACTGCTGGAAGATCTAATGGATACTGGACTCCTGTAGGAAAAATGGCAGTGTTTGAATTTGAGACTTGTGCTGAAGAGAGTGGGACAGGATTGGGAATGATAACGAGGGACAGTGGTTGTGTGGATGTTAGTGGTGGTGAAGGGTCATCATTCAGAATTATCCTTCTCCTTTTAGGTTTTGGAGAGGTTGGTGGTGTTTTGGTGGGTTGAGTGGTGGTGATTTGAGTGGTAGATGGTTGACTAACAGTTGTTGAAACAACTGGTGTTTCAATCACTGTTGCCATTACAACAGATGATGTGTCACCGGAAGTCTTCTACTTTTTGGCAGGTGGTGTTGGTGGTAATGAGGATGTTTTTGATGGTGATGTGATTTGTGGTAAAGCAGTGGATTGAGTGTGTGTTGAAGTGGTGGCAGTTGTTGGTGTAACAGATGTTGAAACCACTTAAGTACCAACAGCTGTTGATACAACAGGTGTTTTAACATCTGCTGGTTTGGAGGTTTGATGTGTGGAGCTTTTGGGAGGTGTGGATTTGGGTTGCCTCACTTTTCTAGTGGGCTGTTTTCTTTTAGGCTCAGGATTTTCTTCATCCTTGGGCTCAGAAACACCCTGCACTTCCATTTCCATATAAACTTTCTTCTTCTGTTCAAACCTTGATTTTCCCTTTGCCTCTCTATCCTTTTCACCCTTGCATTTTCATCAGCAATGGCATTTAAGGTCACATCAACATTTTTAGAACCATCTGGTTTAGGGATGTCTGCAAGCATACTGGATTTGTCTGGTGCAATGTACAAACCATCTTCATATCCCTTTTTCTTTAGCTGCTTCATTTTCTCCCCCTTTTTTGCATCAGCTGGTGGTGGGTTGTCCACAAAGATGATAATAGGAGGAGCAGAATCATTGGTTTTCAGTAAGTGGGCCTTGATTGCCTTTATGTCTGCTTGTGTATCCATGAACCTAGCTTCCATCATATTTCTGATCTTTTGAACCTGTATTTCATGTTGCTGATCAGCATATGCCCTTTGTTGGTGAAGCAAAGGTTGAAATAAACTCCAAAGCTCAGTGGGAGTAGGAGCAGATGATGGAGCAGATGTTGTATCTGGTGCAGCGGTGGGTGTTGCCTTTTGTGCTTCTAACAACTGTTGCAACATTGACTTAATATCTACAACAGATGTGTCCAATTTGTCAACCCTCTCCGTCAATTCCTTGTACATTAAACAATCACCCAAGTTAATGGGATCATCTGATTTCCCACTGGCAGTGGTTGTATCAGCAGTTGACTTAGGGAAAGTTTCCCAAAAATCATCCACAGATGCCCCTTTTTCTTGGTACTGGGTACTTCTTTCCTCAGCAATTGACATCCTTTTAATAGAACCAGTGGTTGGAACAAAGACACCAGCGGATATCACAGTTGCTGGAGAGGAAATTGCCTTCAAGGGAGTCTTATTGATGAAACAACTGGCCAGGTGTAGACCAGTCGATCCAACACTTGTAGTTGCTGCTCCACTTGAACTACTGACAGGAAGTACTTGTACTTCCTACAGTGTAACCTCCTCAGTTGTTGGTGGGTTAGCAATGATTGAGACACCAGACCCAGTCACTTGTTGAGGTATATTCTCATTAGCAGGTGTTTGAGAAGAACTGGTTTGTGTCTGGGCTAAATCAACTGCATCCAACAAAAGTTTTGTTTGTGGGGGAATTTGAGAAGTGAGGATAGGTGTAGAAAGCGAATTTGCCCCGGGCAGTGGGCTGTGGATGATGGAATCAAGTGATTACAGAGCATCATAATTTGGTGTCCCTGTTCTTACAACCTGTTCTTTTTGAGAAGAAGCAGGAGGAGTTTGAGGCTCAGGTTGAGATCTTTCTTCCAACTGCTGTGAGGAAGTAGCAGCAGTGGTTATTGGTGACTTTTGTGTTGTCACTGGTAGTTGCTCTGGGATCTCATCTTCCAGAGTTACCTTTGTTTTTGGTTTGGGATGCTTTTGTGATTTTTTCCGTTTTGGTCTTTTGGTGGTTTTAGGTGGCCGTGTTTGCTGACGAGATTTGAGTTACGAGTAATGAAGACGCAAAACAGTGAGTTCATGCTCCCCCTTTTCTTTTAACTGTTTTCAGTTTTATAACTTCGGGGGTGAAATACATGTTACGAATACTTGAACGGTATGAAATGCCTATGAAATACTAGATCATGTGAGCATAGACTAAATACAGAAATGCCATTAATACTTAATTAGGGATGAGGGTTAGATCTAACGGGTACGGCCGAACCCCACTCATGGTCACAACTAGTACCGAGTAGTGCTTCGGAGTCCCAGTCGATGTTAATCGACACAGTCGAGGGTAATCGACACAGTCGAGGGTAATCGACATAGTCAAGGTTAATCGACACAGTCGAGGAAAATCAACAAGGGTATGAGCCATTACGAGTGCTCCTTATGTCCTTACATGCCTTAAAGTCCTTGTAAAACATTCATGTTCATACACGCTTTTCATACCTGTTTACAAACGAGTCTCTCAAAGATTTACAAGAATTACAGTACACAAACAAGACGCATGAACTCGCTCAACTTTTGTTGATGTTTTCCAAAATTACATGTATTTTAGGTAACAGGATGGATCTTGGGCACGGGTGTCGTAACTAGAAGTAGACTACAAGTGTAGATGTCATCCACTTTTGTTGATTTGTAACCTAGTCGAAGGTTGTGTTTTAAAAACTTGAATAACCAGTGCTTGTAATACTCAATTTTTATGAATGGATGAACATCATTTTGATCATGTAGTTGTTTATTACGATTGAATGCAATGATATTAAACCAGTCACACATCATACGCTTCCGCAAAAGACAGGGTGTAACAGTTTGGTATCAGAGCTTCGATTGTAGTGAACTAGGATTCCTTCTCGAGTCTAGACTACAATCACTAGAGTTCTCTCACAAAAACATTTTACAAAAAGGTTTTCATTGCATTCACGTAAGCGTCAAGATCCACGAGTCAAACACTTTTCAGAAAGAGAAAAGGCAAGGACATTAGTAGGGACCCTCAAGATAAGGTGCCAATTAAGGCATAGTCTACACGAGTTAGACTTGCCAAAGGTAAAATACACTCTTGGTGATAACTAGTACCAAGTAGTGTTTTTGTCTTAAATCGACAACTAGAAAAATGACCCCCCAAAAACGAGAGTTATATGTAATATGATGCATCGAAATGCCTGTTTATGCTAAGTAACATATTTGTTTATCGATACATACATACATACATACGAATAAGTGTACGGAATGATTATTGACGTGAACAAGATACTTTCGACTCCGACTCCTATTATTGTACGTAACTCGCACGATGAAGCTATCGACCTCGCGTTCATTGCAAAGCTCATAGCTAGAGTGATTACCAAACAAGATTCTGAGCTTGCTTCCGTAGGAAATGGCTGCTCTTCTCTCTCGATCGCGAAGGTGCCTGACTACGATAGTGACGACGAGGCAGAGGCGGCAACCTTGAACAAATTCTTAATCAACGGGACGAGATCCCTGTTGCTTATGTGAAACAAGATTGACGACACACTTGACTAGAAAAGGGAGATGAAGTATTCATCTTGAAGGTGCCCCTCCAACTTCTAGGAATTCTCTTTATTCCTACTTCATCATCGTGCCTATTCGCGCGTAATGATAACGAGTGTTAGCGCGTAGACCATCGCAAAGGTCCTTTTCATGACGGAGATATAAGGACAGTAGTGTCCCCTCCTTGATTGATCATCTGCTTGGACGAGAGAAAATTGTGGTAACTGTGCAAGACAACTTATTATTACGTGGGCCCACGTAATAACAACTTGTAGTGCACGGAAATCCTGGTGGACTCTGCGGGTCAGGTAAATGATCACCATCCCTCCAAAAATAAACTCTAGGTGTTCACACCGTCAAATGGTAGAACAATACCTAGATCAGTGCTTTAGCACTTCATAAAGTAGGAAACCTGTCTTGCCTACTTCGTATCTACCCATGTACGAGACGTTTGAGAAACGATATTAGAGCAAGTAAAGATGGAAAACATTCAGAAAGAGTTAATGACGTTACACTCTGCCACTTCATGAAACTTGTATGACCAAGGCGATGTAGCTTCGAATACATTATTACAAACAATAATCCAAGTCACCAAGCCTATGTGAAGGCTCAGTAATTGTTTCCTCGCTCATACAATGATGATTATATATATACATGTGATATCGGGTGATTGCCTGTTTACTTATGGTACTATGTACCTCATGGACAATTATGGAATATTGTCTAACCTACCGCATATCTTTTGACAGAAAAGAAGCCGCCCAGACAAGACACAGACACAAGTACGTTACCAAGAACAGAAACTGAGCTTCAAGAACACATTTCTTAGGAAATTGCACGACATGAAGCCCTCCGCTCCGAACACAGCGGTGGCACTTCCGGAAATAACCCACCAACTGGCTGCACCTATAAACAATTTCTGGACTACAAGCCATTGAATTTTGTTGGCACAGGAGGTGCTGTTGCTTTTGTTCGTTGGGCAGAAAAGACTGACTCCGTGCTAAGAATGAGTAACTGTTCACCCCAGCAGAGAGTTACCTTTATCTCAGGGTTATTTTTAGATGGCGCACTCTCCTGGTGGAACCTTCAGGTTCAGACCCTTGGTGCAGATGCTGCTTACGCACTGAGCTGGGACGAGCTCAAGGAAATGATGGAAAAGAAATACTGTTCTAGGGTTGAAATCCAGAAGCTTGAGGTGGAGTTCTGGAATTTGAAAATGGACGGACCAAAGATTCCTGAATACGTCCAGCGATTTCACGACTTATCTACGGCCGTCCCCTACTTAGTCAAACCGGAATTCAAGAGGGTTGAACAATTCATTTGGGGACTTGCACCTCAAATTAGGAGCATGGTTACTTCCTCAAAGCCTTAAACCATCGCAGAGGCTATCGATTTGAGTGTCACTCTTACTGAAGAAGCTCTACGCATGGGAAAATTCTCGGAATCTGAGGATAACAAGAAAGAGACTCATGTAGAGTCATCAGGCAACAAGAAGAGGAAGTCTTCAAACCTAAAGTCAAGCACCCAAGTCAACTATGGAAGTTCTAAAGCAAACAAAAGAAAGGAAGTGAACTCGCCATGAGGCAGGAAAGCTGATGGAGCCACTAGTAAGGCTGGTAGTAAAGTTTACTCGGGGACTAAGCCGAGGTGCGGGGAATGCAATTTTCACCATAAAGGTCGATGTCTGAGGCCTAAGTGCGAAAAGTGTGGGAAAGAAGGACACAACAAGGATGCCTGTTAGGCGAAAGACCCAGATGGAAGAGATAAGAGAGTACCAGGTTGCTACAGATGTGGTGAAGCAGGGCACTTTAGGAAAGATTGCCCTACGAAGAAACAAGCAAGGAAGGGTTTTCACGATCGGAGCTCGTGAAGCACGCCAGGATCCAGATGCGGTTACGGGTACGCTCCCTATTAACCAATCCCATGCATCTATTTTTGATTAATACTGGCATTAACTTTAACCTTGCATGCTTAGAACTTAAGGAACTGCTGGGCCTAAGTTACAAGTAAAATAGACGTCCCGTATTCTTTAGAAATGGGCATATAGAAGGCTAGTTTAAGCAGACGAAGCAATTAAGGATTGTATTTAAGGACTCAGAAGGCCGGAACCTTCTGTTACCATTGACTTGAGAAGTCATAACATGATAGTCAACATAGATTGGATATCCAAGTATAGAGCCTGAGAACATCCCCGTTACGGAAGAAGTTCCAGAAGCCTTTTCTGGAGACTTGCCAGGAATACCTCCATAGCGCCAAGAGGAGCTTAGGATAAATCTCGTGCCAGGAGCGGCACCAGCGCCGAATGACGCCTTACCGACTAGCTTCGTCCGCGAAGCATGAGCTTCCGATATAACTGCAAAAGCTGCTAGACAGAAGGAATTAAGGACATGACATCCTTAGTTAAGGACACAAGGAGAAAGTTGATAGACTCCACTTTGCATAATCAGAAAATTGAGAATCAGAATCCTTTGCCAAGGACCGATGACATGAAACAGACAAATCGTAAGATCCTCATTACCACTCAAGGATCGACATAAGGACAGGATGTCCCCAACAGTGAATACAAGAAGGAAATATCCCTAAAACGACCTTTAGGACTCGCTTCGTGCATCACGAGTTCTTTGTCGTACCATTTGGCTTAACACTTGCATCGACAATATTCATGGACCTCATGAATCGAATGTGTAAGCCATACCTGGATAGATCATGGTTATATCTATTGACTACATTCTTATGTGGCCAACGACCAAGGAAGGTCGTGAGCAATAGCTGCAATTTACCTTGCAACTCTTAGAGAAAGAACAGTTATGTGCTATGATGACGAAAAACGGATTTCGAATTCGCGAAGTGAGAACTTTAAGATACATGGTGGATAAGAACGAAATTCATGCCAACCCTGCAACCAAGAGCTAAGAAGCTAGAGTTACAATTATGTAACGCTCCTCGACAAAGTCTCAATTGCACGTCGATGCAACGAGATCACAACAATGCATATGCGTCACGTTGATTTAGAGATCATGAGAAGAAACCTTGATCTAGACACAGTAATTGCGCGCCCCAAATTTGACGTCATTACCTGAAAGAAAAACGCTGCACGATCTTTACTAACCACAAAGGTTGCAGCACCCCGTTGATCGTAAGAACTCGAATATTAACGAAGATGGACTAAGCTACTGAACGATGCAGACTGTATAGACATGATACGTGCTTGTGTGATAAACTTTGACGAAAAGTTGGAACACCCACTTGACCTTAGTGGAGTTTTCCTACAACAGTATTTATCACACCACCGTTTAAACCGCTTCGTGTGAAGCTTTAGATGGAACATAATAAGTCGATCCCCGTCGTGTTGAACGGAGACCAGAAATAAACAATCTACTGGCCCGAGTCGGCTCAGGAAAAGCTAGAGGCAAGACCGTTTAGATATGTGAACATATCAAGGCAGCCCGCGGAATACAGAGAGATTACGCCGATGAGCGGCAGAAATCGTAGAAATTTGAGACAAGAAGTATGACTATAATGGGAGCCTCGCCTAGAGAAGGCGTAGTGTGATTTGGAAAACGTAAAGGTTGAATCCCCGATGTAGGGATCAGAACCATTGTTCACAAGATGAAACTTCCAGAAAAAGATCAGTAGTGATCGCGACGCATTCATGTGACTAATCTTTAGAGGAGTCAGACTCAAGGAACAGTCGTTGTTCCCATAAATAAGATTCACGTCAATGACAAACGACAAAATTACTATAGAACCTGTTAAGGTTTCGGACCAAGAGTCCCCAATACTATAAAACCTGTTAAGGTTTCAGACCAAGAGTCCCCAATACTATAAAACAAGTTAAGGTTACGAACCAAGAGTCCACAAGATACAGAAAAGAAATAATTGATTTACTTGAGTACGATAGAATTCATAACATGACCCAGAGTTACATGGGAACATAAAGACAAATCTTGAACCTAAGTGACCATATTTGATTCACAACTCCCCTGCGACCGACGGCATCGCTTGAATTTCGGGACGAAATTCTTTTAACGGGGGGAGACTGTGACAACTGTCACTTTCCGTACATTCCGTACACTAAATAAACAGTAATCTGTGCTTAAATAATCATGCATGATCTAGTTTACAAGACAAATGAATTTTTGATTTCTGTTGTATACATACAATGGCATTTCATGATACAAGACTTTATTCGTTGCTACATGCAACACGAGATAGTTTTAATGATACACAGAACAGAATTGGCACCGACACCAGACAAACTAAAAATGCTGACGATGTTCAATACATAGACATACAATATTTTGAGGTCCAGTATGAGCCAGAGACCAAGTGATACACTAGTATAGTGTGTAGGGAAGTAGTGACCACAAAACTGCTTATCTAGGTGATAGATAAAGTGCCGGAAAGTGCCTAAAACCCACATAAAGTGCAGAATTCTGCACAAATCAGCAAAAATTCAGCATTTAACAAGATTATTACATGCCAAATATGACTAAATGGTCCTGTATGCTTTCCTAAGTGTCGGGAATTAAAAGTGTCACAAAAAGTTACATAAAGGACACTATACGGAATAACTTAGCACTTTAACGGATCGGTATCTAACCGAATAACCGGACATTACCCGGAACACTAAAATATTGCAAAAAGCATTGTTTTTATTTTTCTGAGCTAGTTATGGTTCCCGAACACTTAAACATCTTACATAAAGCATCCTACACACTAAACACTAGACTTAACACTTTAACTTTCCACTAATTAACTTATTTACCACCAAATTACAATCTACCCCCTCCCCATATGTAAATTTACGGCCCCATAAGGTGGCCCCACACAAGATCACCTTAAATCTCCTTCAAATCCCCATGTGATCTTCCATAATCTTGTTGAAAGATTTGGTTGGTACTTTGTGAAACATTATAACCAATGGATAATAACATAAAGAGATTATAAGTAGGACATGAGCATTCAACATCATCAACCAACAAACACTCTCCTCTCCCTCATAAAGCTACGGCCCAACACCCCCATTCTACTTCCACCATTTTCATTCCACTAACAAGCATTCCAAGGTGATTTTGAGGTGTAAGAAGGTGATTCACGAAGCTTGGTGTTTGCGGAACTTGAAGGACCTCTCCCGATTTCTTTTATCCACTCCATATTCATCTTGTTCTTCCCTAGCTTGAAGCTAGTGGTAAGATTCTTGTTAACTCTTGATTACTTCATATTTTTGGTGGATAAAAGTTATAGTTTGTTGATTTATACAAGAACACTAAAGAACATAAACTTGAATCATGAAGCATAAGCTTACATAAGATGAAATATGAAGAAAAATTGTTAGTATGATGTTGTTTTGAATATGTTGATGTTTGCTTGATGATTACTAGAAATATTGATATTGATCAATACATGGAACTTGCTAGATTATGATTAAAATCATGATTTAGCAAGATAAGGGATGATTATGTAACAACATGAAATAATCATCACCTTGATTAAACATGAACTTGAAAGTAAAATGATTTTTTCTTGAAAAGTAATAAACCAAGTGAACTAGTAATCTTGTAAATCCAAGACTTGTGAATGATTTTTCTAAGGAACCAAGTTTAAAAAAGATGATTCTTGAAGGATCATGGCTTTTATTAAACCTACACTATTTTTAGTAGAAAAACAAGTAAATAAACACTAGAGAAACAAGAAGATGTTATGAATAATCATTTTTGTAAATTATGTTTACAAGTTGTAAACACCAAATCTTTTCAAGAATGAGATTTTAAAATAAGTAAACACACTTTGCAGGGTAACTAAACCCACTAAACACTTTACCAAGTTACTACGCGATTTTGTGAAATATCAAGTTCATGTTACTATGAGAAGTGTATTGTTTTTTTTACATTTGGTAAGTATAAAATGGTTAGTGATTTGTTGTTGATTGATTGGATGATTTTTGAAAAGAAAATGATATGCTATATAGCATGGACACCTCCAATTACAAAGGAAACTATGGCAAAATTTTCTAAAAATACCAACACTTAGAAAACATTTTCTAAACAAGCGATTACAAGTGTATTTTAACTATGATTTTCATATAAACTTTGCCATGGATTTTTGTAACAAAAATACACGTATTGGAGGTTGGTTTTTACAAATAAAAAAATTGGGTAAATATGTATTTAGAATATATATTTACATTAAAGACATTGTGTGTGATTATGTGAAGTAGTTGTATTATTTTAGGATTTAAAATAATATAACTCACAAATACCAAGAATTTACAGCACCAAAATAATACCAAAAATTACATGGAATGAAATATATAAGTTACACACTTGATATTGTGAAACCGAACGCAATAACGTAACTTACGAAATATTCCGAGAAGTACCGTTACAATATATTTTTGGTAAATATTATTTTGGACACAAAAGAAACGAAAGTATGATTTTTATTATTACAAAGTATATCATATTTTCGACAAAGAGGAAATATATTACTTTTGGAAGTAAAAATATATTTTCTTAGAATATTTAGAAGATATATGATTTTTGAAGAAAAATATATATTTTCTTGTCGATACATTATTTTTGGACAAAACAAGTCTACGTATATCTGCTAAGTGAAAATATATTATTTTGGAAACTACAAATACAAGAATACGAGAATACATGTATGAAATACTCCCATCCTTGGGAAGGAAACATGAAAACAAATACTTGAAAAGTATTATAACTCTGGATGATGTAAAGACATAAAGAAAACGTAACTCAAACATAAATACTAAGGCAAGGCACCCGGCCCGCTCGTCTAATAGACCCTAGCACATTGTAGGTAGTCGTGTTTGCTGACGAGATTTGAGTTACGATTACTGAAGACGCAAAACAGTGAGTTCATGCTCCCCCTTTTCTTTTAACTGTTTTCAGTTTTATAACTTCGGGGGTGAAATACATGTTACGAATACTTGAACGGTATGAAATGCCTATGAAATACTAGATCATGTGAGCATAGACTAAATACAGAAATGCCATTAATACTTAATTAGGGACGAGGGTTAGATCTAACGGGTACGACCGAACCCCACTCATGGTCACAACTAGTACCGAGTAGTGCTTCGGAGTCCCAGTCGAGGTTAATCGACACAGTCGAGGGTAATCGACACAGTCAAGGTAAATTGATGCAGTCGAGGTTAATCGACACAGTCGAGGAAAATCGACAAGGGTATGAGCCATTACGAGTGCTCCCTATGTCCTCACATGCCTTAAAGTCCTTGTAAAACACCCATGTTCATACACGCTTTTCATACCTGTTTACAAAGGAGTCTCTCAAAGATTTACAAGAATTACAGTACACAAACAAGACGCATGAACTCGCTCAACTTTTGTTAACGTTTTCCAAAATTACATGTATTTCAGGTAACAGGATGGATCTTGGGCGCGGGTGTCGTGACTAGAAGTAGACTACAAGTGTAGATGTCATCCACTTTTGTTGATTTGTAACCTAGTCGAAGGTTGTGTTTTAAAAACTTGAATAACCAGTGTTTGTAATACTCAATTTTTATGAATGGATGAACATCATTTTGATCATGTAGTTGTTTATTACGATTGAATGCAATGATATTAAACCAGTCACACATCATACGCTTCCGCAAAAGACAGGGTGTGACATGAAGTCTGCTCAGGAACCTCTGCTTATGTTTTGGAAACTTTTGACAGCCTTGTAAAGGTTACAGAAGTGAGGCTCTTTATTGAAGAAGGATTACCCTAGACAAGCACATGGGCATTATCTTTTGAAAATTTCTTTTTAAAATAGTAACTTAAAAACCTTGGAAAGAGCAAAAATGCCTTTTTATTAACATTTGTAACAAGATAATTGAAGATTTCCTGGGAATAGTTGAAATTTTCACCATGTAAGATAGCATAACCCAGATATTGAATCTTCATTGGGATTTCATTGAAAGCAGTGGTCTTGTTTGAGACACACATCAATAGGGTATGAAACAAAAACCTTGTGGCAAGAGGAAAATTGCCTTTCTCTAAAGTGTTTTTTTCATTTCCTCTTCATAACCCCTTTGAATGAAAAACGTTTGATATCTGTTTTAGGGAAAAATGTTTTACCTTGAAGATCCTCGAGTTCAAAAACCTCCAAAATGGTTTGTGGTGTTATTGTGACTGGAACATCCTTTATAGATGAATTGATGGCTAAGGGCTTTTTATCCTTAGTTTCCAACTTAGCATTTTTCCAGAATTCTTGTTGGGTATCCATGTAGATCGAAGCATCACAAGTCAACAAAGTTTTGTACTTTGAAGACGACAGAGCATCAATGATGGAATTGAAGGTTTCAGTGTGGCTGGGTTTTTCAAGTAGACCCAAGTAGTTATGTGTGGATTTGAGTGGGAGAGACATCGTGATTTAACTATGATTGCGAGAGGAAGAAGACGATGAAGAGGATGAGTGATTTTAAGAGAAATGGATGATAACTGCTTTGAGAAAGGAATTTTGAATTCGATTCGACAGTAAAAACACTGTTTGGGGGTTTTGATCAGGGTTTTATAGGGGGAAAGTGAATGCTGACGTGGCAGCGGTTACTAAAAGATCTGACCGCTATGTACTGTCCACGTGCCAACCTCTGATGATAATGGAGGACAATTGGTAGGAAACCACCGATGGAACAATATCAGTGGTTTGCAACGGCTACAAATGAGAACAGTGACTGACTTTAAGCTAGCAGTGGATAGCCATCAGTGGGTTAAAACACTGATTTTGAACAACAGTTTTTTTTTTATTTTTTGTTTTAACTTTAATTTTTTATCACCAAAACAATATTCGAGGAACTCTTATCTCATTAGAATGTAATGATTAGGTAAAATTGTAATTTCATTGTAATTTTAGTTTTCATTTGATAATTTCATTCTATAATTAATTAACCACATCAACAATAAAAATGTGAGCAGTGGATGTTTTTTAGGAACACCAGTGATTGTCAATATCAGTGGATGTCAACAATAAAAATGTGAGTATTGACTATTTTTTAACTGTCAGTGGATAGCCAACAGTGATTGAAACACAGATGTTTGGTCAGTCAGTGGTCAACATGAAGAATGAAGAAACAAAGGTTGGCTTTCAGCAGTGGATAACATTTAACAATCAGATGTTTGAACCAAAACAGTGGTTGTAACAGACTTTTAAGGATTAATGAAAACTATCATTTTTAACTATTTTGAGGAGGTTTGAGTTAAACAGATATTTGTCCTTAAACATCTGTTTGGACATAAACAGATGTTTGCGCTTAAACAAATGTTTGACCTTAAAAAGAAGTTGGCCCATAAAAAACTGTTTGCAAGAAAAGACCAATTTGAAGAATACTATACCCAAACAATCAAAATGAGGAGCTTAATAATCATCCAAGTGTGCTTCATTTTTATTTAGTTGTATAAAGATCAAACCACTGTTCAATTTATAGTACATATCAGTTAGCATGCTGGGGTGATGTGATAAATACTGTTACATATAAACATCTCAGTGATATGACATCTAACAATCTAACAGAGTTTAAAACACTGATGTGATAAATACTGTTACATATAAACACTGTTAACATAAACAAAGGTAGATACCTGTTTGGAATTCGAAATGGCAATTAAAACCCTGTTTGGGGTTTTTGATTAGGGTTTTATAAAGGTGAAAAGTGGATGCTGAGGTGTTAGCAGTTACAAAGCGTGGACAGCTAAGAACTGTCCACGTAACAACCTCTAATGAAAATGGATGACAGTTGTTTAGGGAAACCACTCATGGTCAATATCAGTGGATGTCAACTATAAAAATGTGAGCAGTAGCTGTTTTTTAACTATCAGTGGATAGCCAATAGTGATTGAAACACTGATGTTTGGAGTTAAATAGATGTTTAACCTTAAACAGATGTTTGCAATAAACAGATGTTTGCAATAAACAGATGTTTGGCCATAAAAAGATGTTTGGCCTTAAACAAATGTTTGACCTTAAACAGATGATTGCCCATAAACAGATGTTTGGTCTTAAACCAAACATCTGTTTAAGGTCAAGATCTGTTTGACTATTGGTGAACCTCGGTTTGACTTTTGATGAACATCTGTTTGACTTTTGGTCAACAGTTGCATGGAAACCCATGTTAGATTAAACAGTATGAATGAATAAACACTGAAGTATCATAAAACTTTGAATGAAATTCGTGAAAAGTTAAATGTGATACAACAGTTGAGAGGAGACCTTTGCATTTTAGGCTTGTTTCTTATTTTGATTAACTGTTGATGATGTTGAGAGTTTTTATTGACACTGACATTTTAAAATATGTTAAGATGGATATTGAGATTATTAAAATAAACTATTACATAGAAAAAATAGAAATTTAATGAAATATTTATAAACTATTACACGCTAGAGTTAACACTTGTTAGGATTTCGTAAACTCTGGCCTTTCTCCATGTGATTTCATGCTCTCTTTTGTTTTTCAGATCCGTTAGCATGTTGCAGATTTTCTGATCCTGTTTTAGAAGTTGTGTGAGAAACTCTTCTGCATTTTTCTGGAAATCTGATAGAGGAGAGTGGAGGACTTCATCAAGCAATGCTATGTTGTTCCAGGTTTTCTTGTAATGTGTGTCATTGATTATGTCGACTTTCCTGTTTAGTTCTTCATATGTTCTTTTTTCTTTAAGTGACCACATCGAGAATTAGGTTTTAACATCGCTGGTGTCTGACCAGTGGTAGAAGCTGAAGTTCACCATGTAGATTTTTGTAGGATTTTTTGATGTGGAACAATCTTTCACAGACAGTGATTTGTAGGACAGTTTGTGATGTTTTGAATCAAAAGTAATTATCGAATTTTTATAGAGTTTAAAAACGCGTCTACATGGTAAATGAAGAGGTTAATTGTAATTATGATAATCTGCTTTTGTTCTTTGAACTTCGAAAATTTGTCCCTTGGATTTCTTGGTATTTAATTTTAAAGTTTTCCCATAAAAGTTGGGGTTTGAAAAGGTTTTTGCATTAAAAGACTGTTGTTTTGAAATATACATTAATATGTTTATATTAAATCCACACGTTTTGATTGATTAAGTATATAAACTTATAACCACTTCACCTGTTTTTCATCACGATTTCCTACGAAGATATCATACTTTCAGGAAAGTCGAGTAATATAGTTTATTGATATGGCGTTATTCACTACTGTAAAATCAGATGATTTAAAGCAAAGTTTTGTCAAGCATATAGAGGAACATGTGTATGAAGATAGGGCTACTCTTCAAGAGCTGAAGAGATGTTTTGATGGATTGCAAGTTGGCTTGTTCACGAGAGAGCAGGTTTCCAGAAATCTTATGCGAATGCCTTCAGCTTCAGTTCGTGAGCTTTGTGTTGTCATCAATATAGAGTGCGGTGATAGAGACGTGGAGTTCATGGCGATGCTGAATGACATACATCGAGAGGTTCAGCAATCGATGGAGTTGAAGCTGACATTTCTTAATTCTTACGGTTATTGTTAGATTTAAAAGTTTAGTTGCTTAGTATGTTATGTAATAATTGGACTTTAAAGGTCATGAATAAATGAATAAATTTTAATCTTATGAATCTATGTTGCGTTTGTAGGGAAAAAAAGAGAGAGAATATCAATTTTAAATTACCATTTTGCATATTTTTAATTTCAAAAGTTATGGATATTGTCAGTAATTACTGATTTGATTTGAAAGCAATGTCATCATGACATTTCTAATTTTTATTTTAACTTTAATTAAGAGAAAATAACTGTCAATTTGAAATTCCCATTTTGCATATTTTCAATGTCCAAAGCTCAAGAAATTAACATTAATTACTGATTTGATATGTAACAAAATGTCATCAACAATTATTTTTATTTTTTATTTTTAACTTTAATTTTTATCACCAAAACAATATTGGAGGAACTCTTATCTCATTGGAATGTAACGATTAGGTTAAATGGTAATTTCATTGTAATTCTAGTTTTCATTTGATAATTTCATTCTATAATTAATTAACCACATCAACAATAAAAATGTGAGCAGTGGATGTTTTTTAGGAAAACCAATGATGGTCAATATCAGTAGATGTCAACAATAAAAATGTGAGCAGTGACTATTTTTTAACTATCAGTGGATAGCCAACAGTGATTGAAACACGGATGTTTGGTTAGTCAGTGGTCAACATAAAGAATGAAGAAACAGAGGTTGTCTTTCAGCAGTGGATAACATTTAACAATCAGATGTTTGAACCAAAACAGTGGTTGTAACAGACTTTTAAGGATTAATGAAAACTATCATTTTTAACTATTTTAAAGTTGTTTGACCTTAAACAGATATTTGACCTTCTATATCAGTTGTTAGGAATTAAACAGATATTTGACCTTAAACAGATGTTTGGATATAAACAGATGTTTGCGCTTAAACAAATGTTTGACCTTAAAAAGAAGTTTGCCCATAAACATCTGTTTGCAAAAAAAAGACCAATTTCAAGAATACTATACCCAAACAATCAAAATGAGGAGCTTAATAATCATCGAAGTATACTTCATTTTTATTTAGTAGTATAAAGATCAAACCACTGTTGTATTTATAATACAGATCAAACCAATGAGGTATTGTGATAAATACTGTTACATATAAACACCTTAGTGATATGACATCTAACAATCTAACAGAGTATAAAACACTGATGTGATAAATAGTGTTACATATAAACACTGTTAACATAAACAAAGGTAGAATATCTGATGTTGATGCTGAACCACTGTTGTTGTTGGGCAGTGGTTCGTCTTTGGGTTTGTAAAGGGTTTGTCTCGAGAGATAAACTCTAGCGAACCACTGCTATACTAAACACTGTTACATAAGAAACACTGATACATAAATACTAAAGTTGAATCCGCTGTAGATGTTGAACCACTGCTGCTACTAAGCAGTGGTTTTCCTTTGGTTAATAAGCTCTAGGTATATAAGTGCTTATCTTTAACAGGGCTTTGTCTTCAGCAGTGGATAGGCCTCATCAGTCTTTAAGTCCATCAGTCTTTATAAGGAGCAGTAGTTAGTTATAACAGTCCTTAGCATGACCAACTGTTATAACCACTCCATAACCCTTTGAGTATCGGTCTATTTAACTGAGAGGAATGATTGCAGTACATCCCTGTTTAAAAACAGAGTCGATAAATTTAGGGAAAATGAGGTTGAAAGATGATAAGCCAACAGTGGACGATCTCATTCTATAGCTTCGATAAATTCAGGGGTATTCTCAAATAATACTTCCTAGATGCTTCCAAAGAAGCAGCAGTTTGGACATTTGTCGGTCTTCAAACATCTATTATCTATTATCTACCATCTATTATCTATTATCTATTATATATAATAAATGAAAGTTGATTGCTCCACATGGCCCAAAGTGGATTAATCAACTTTCATTTATTATATATAATAGATAATAGATAATAGATAATATATAATAGATAATAGATAATAGATATTAGATAATAGATAATAGATGTTTGAAGGCCAACAAATGTCCAAAGTGCTGCTTGTTTGGAAGCATCTAGGAAGCATTATTTGAGAATACACCTGAATCTATCGAACCTGTAGAATGACATCGTCCACTGTTGGCTTAACATCTTTCAACCTCATTTTCCCTAAATTTATCGACTCTGTTTTTCAACAGGAATGTAATGCATTATTACCTTATTTAAGATTCGTTCAACTGCATCTTCTGATAAATCAACATTCATTTCACTCAAAAGATACGTTCAACTGCATCTTCAATCATGAACTATTTAAAGAAATGGATAAAATCATCCAAAAATACCCAAAATAAAACTAATTCAACCATCTAACCATAAGATACTTGCCGTATTAGAATGACCATTTTTACCTTATTTCAACAGGGATGAAATCAGGAACTATTAGAATAGCCATTTTACCTTATTTCACAAATTTCATAATATGAAAATAAGTAAAGCATAAAAAAAATGAAACCAAACACCTGATATTTGTCGTCCAAATCTTTTAGTTGGTCCTCATAGTCCTACAACCTTTCGAAGTCGTTGGAGTCGGTCGTTGATGTCAGCAGCCTAATTAACAAACAACAGCAAACGCAACAATAGAAAGTCACCAAACAATCGACCTGAAAATCATATAGAAGCCCAAAAATAAAATAAACCCTAACCTAAAACTCAAGATGGAAAAATGAAAAAATATATTTATAACTAACCCTAAACCTCAAATCCATTACAGCATAACCAAGAGAACTGCAGGACGCAGAGCCGACAACCTCCGATCAACTCCGTCATCAGGTTACCAGTGGAACCCTAGCCAAAGTACAACAATAAGTAAAGACGCATGAAGATCGAATGAGTGAACAATGAAAACAAAGATTGACACTTATAAACGGAAGTTATTGATAATCTAACCTTGATCGGAGCATTGATCTGAACATCGATCGGAATAGAGCAGAACAGAGGGAGAGAGAAAGTGAGAAGCCCTAAATGAGTAAATGAGGGAGGAGATAAATAAAAGAGGGCAGTGGTACTGTTGGGCAGGAAAAGAGGAAAAACGATGCCCTCATCTACTGACACGTGACCCAAATCACTTTCATTTATTATATATAATAGATTATTTGAATAAAAATCAGTATTAAATAAGATTGTGTTGACTTTCTACAAATTAGAAATGAATTAAGTGTTAATTCATCTTCCATGAGATGAGGGTCCTTAGAAACTTGAACCAACCTTTCTTTATTAATTAATGTTTGAACTTATCATAATAATTTCTGATATAAAATAAAATATGTGAAGAATTTCGAGAAAACTTTGCTAACGAATGTGTGAGGTTCTTCCACATCACATTTCTAGAGATTCTTAGGCTACACGCTATGGCGTTGGTTCTTCCTTAGAGGATGGTCCGTCACGTAAGCGCCACGTAGGATGGGCCTGAGGATGGGGTAAAGAGGATGGAGGTATGGAAATAGGGGGATGAACCTAAAATGTATATGTATTATATTGTATGTATAGGTGTGTGAGAGAGGGAGAGGCCTTGTTTTTGTCATCTAGTGGATCGACTCCAACGTCCAGAAGAGGACGCTGAGGACGAAGACGGTAGGGGGCGGCGTGGTGTTGGCTTCGGCGACGGACCGGGACGAAGGGGGACGACCCCCCATATCGTCCAGCCTTAGTTCCAAAAGATCACCTACCAGTCACCAGAGGCCTTTGTACCGAAAATGCGATCTTTGGTCATAATAAATTGTTCACGGAATATTAATGAATTTGAATTATAATTGACATTTTCAAACGTTATATATTTACCTAAAATCATACGTTTTTATGCTTGCTTGTTTCTAAACTAACACCCAACACAAAATATTAGTATGTTACCTTACCTCATTTATATAACACGGAAAAGTCGTGACTCGCTATATGTATAGTGAACATATAACACGTTATTAGACAAAAATATCAACTTGTCTTTTTCAGTTTTTGAGTTCAATACTAATAATATGAATCAATAGCATTTAACTGAGAAACTAGTTAGCATGCATGGTATTGGTACACCATCGATATAATCACTAAAAACATTTATAATCTCAAAATGGGTATGATTTGGTTTGTCACACATGCTTATGATATTATTATCATGCTACTCAGTTACATACTAATCTGTAATTACCATCATATGTTTACGCAAGATTTTAGATCATAACATATCATTTTATTATTCTATTGCTAAGGCACAAATCTATCATCTTATTGCATATTTGTAATTATTTTCTATTACTAAGGGACAAATCTATCACTACATTAAGATGCCAGTTTGTCTGTAGAGGGTTGAAATATTTATTTCAACTAGAAATATTATACCACCCATTAAATCAAAGTGCTTTTGGTCAAGTGGTGCAAGTTAAATAATAACATACGTAGTGGTTTTATAAATAATGCCCTTATCCTTGGACGTTTTCTGCCATGTGGCAATTTAATCAGCAATGAGACATTATTGGGCGTTTTTACAAAAGGGGCGTAGTGGAATAATGCCCAATAACGCCTCATCCAATCATTACACAATTATTAAACTTTTATAAATTAAAAAGTAAAAATACTTCATTAAATAAAAAAACTACAATACTAAAAATAAAGAAAAAAAATAAAAACCGACTAAAATTAAACAAAAAAAAAAACGGAAATAAAAAAAACCACTAAAATTTAAAAAAAAAGATGATGATCTAAAGGCCGTATTTTTCCCGAAATTTTTGGTGGTGCATTTGCGATCAACGCGTCTCCTTGGAGGTGATCGATCGGTTTGGACAAAAACTCTATGTCTTTTTCCGTTTGCCTTGCCGCTTGCATCTCGTTAAAGTTTTTGTTTTCGGCGACTCTTTCTTTCATAGTCTCCCAACGCTTGTCGCCGAGATCTCGAATGTCTTGGAGACGACGGTTCATCTCCTCGAAATCTTCCTTCAACTTGAGATTATCGGAAGACGACTCCACCGGTTTTTTCCCAGTTTGCTTATCTTTTCTTCTACCGGGCAGTTGGGCGAACTCTTCAACTTCCTCGTCATCGTCCACAACAACATTTAAATCGACGGTGCGGGCATCGGAAGTTGGTGTTTCCGGGTCAACCGAGGATGACGTTTTCGACCATTTAGCTTTACGTCTACTACTAAACGTCATGGTCGGTACGCTAGCCCACTTTGGACTTTTTCTTAGAAGCTCCCAACATCTATAGTACGTGAAAACGCCTCTAGTTTTCTCGTAATTATCCATAGCCCTCGTTAAAACACCGACGTCACTTTCTCCGCTCGGCCGATTATCGTAGTTTCGTTGATAAACTTCTTGGAAGGTGTGACACTTGTTGTTGATATCGCTCCATTTGCTAGAGATGGAATCTTTGTCACGATGTTCACCTTTCCCCACGTACTATAAAAAAGCTCGCGAATCCTGTTCCAAAATTCGGGACAGGTTTGAAAGTTTGCTACAAAAAATAAAAAAAAAAAATAAGTGATACGTTAAAAAAATCTACATGTAGAAAAAAATAAATAAAAAAAATAACACTTACCCATATCGGGGTCCTCCCAAACATTGACCCACACCCGAACCAACGTGTATTCCTCGTCCTCCGTCCAAATAACGTAAGTATGCTTACGACGAGGTTGGTTTGCGTCCTTTTTTTATGTGATCTTCTACCGCGTTTGGGTGTCTCGCGATCGGGTTCAGGTTGCGTCTCCGGCACGGTATCCACCTCGGGTTCGGCTTGTTCTTGGGATGGTTGCGAAGCGCCAGGTTGGGCAAAGCCATAAGTGGGTGGCATGAAAGGAGTAGAGCCGCTCAAGTAAGCCGCGTACGAAAACATATTCGGGTCCATGTCTTGAAGGTTAAAGTTTTGTTGCGGTTGGGTGGTATTTAATTTGGGTTCCTGGGTCTTGACGGAACACCAAATGGGGGTCGGAATGGATGCATGGTAAAAAAGTTTATAAAAGTTGGAAGAAGTAGAGAGAAAGTTTGATAGGAAGTGAGATTTTTTTTATAAAAAGTTGGATGAAAAGTGGGGTATTTATAGATTTAAAGGGGAATTTAAAAAAATTATTAAATGTTTTTACCGTTTGAAAACGGTCAAATATGAAAAACTGTGCAAATTTGGTGTGTGCTGGAGAGATTTTTTCGAAAATCACGCCCAAAAACGCCCCAGGTGGTGGGGGTCTGGCGTGTTGGGGCGTGTTTGGTGGCAAATTTTGAAAAAATACCACCCACAACGGACGGTCTAAGGCTTTGCTTTTTTCAATTATTTCAGTAAATATGTTTCACTTGTCTAGGGTCGGAATTATTACTCTTGTGACATACATTAATCTGGCCGTCAATGTTCAGGCCTATTATTTCATTAGAGGGGTATGGGCGCCCCACTAGGGATGAAATTCTATCACTCACAACATCCAATCAAGTTCCGCTACGTTATCAAGCTTTATTCCATCACTAGTGATGGATTTTAGCAGGCGTGCCCATCACTAGTGAAGTTTTTTTTTAAATTATAAATTAACAATAAAACAATAAAATTATAAATTTCATTTAAATAAAAAACAATATTTCTAGACATATTTTAGGTTACAACTTAAAAATAAACATACAAAAATAAAAAGACACATAAAGAAAACATACTCCTCGTCCGAATCGGGAAATTCCAAACCTAAAGAACCTACAAGTTCAATTAAATCATATCTCAACCGAAAGTGAATTTCTACATTGCGCAAGTCTTGTTGGACATTTTCGGGAACGGGAACTTGTGTAGGAGGATCCGGCACCCAATTTGGAGATATTGCACGTCCATCTTCTTTTATTAGCATATCTAATATTAATAAAAGAGTCCACTTAATGCCACATGACATCTAATTCTAATAAAAGACTCTCAATAATGCCATATGGTATTTTCTCCATCAAATTCATTAATATTAATGATATTATTAATTAATTAATATCTAATTCTAATTTATAATTAAAAAAATATATAAATTATCTATAATTTTAAAACTTTTGGCCTTATTACTTCTTAAAATGGATAAGCATAATCCAACATGACATTTTCTCCATCGGTTCATTAATATTAATGATATTATTAATTAATATCTAATTCTAATTTATAATTAAAAATATATAAATTTTCTATAATATTAAAACCTATGATTTTGTTATTTCTTAAAATGGATAAGCATATGGATTAGTTTACGTTATCTGTTTTGCGTAAATCAAGTTTGAGAAAAAATAATTGCTATTATCTAAGAAACGTGGTATTACGCTATTAAAATGTTATTTTTATATTGTTATGTTATTAAAAATGTTATTTTTTAATTATATGCATCAATATTTCATATCAACACCACAAAAATATATAAGATAATAACCCTCGGATTTGGATTTATATATTAGAAATAATGTGTTGAAGTGATTATTTCAACTAAATATTTTGTGATAAATTTATTTATTAATTCAAACAAAAATTAATTAAATAATAATATTATTAATGAATTGAAAGAGAGAATATTATATGACATTAACTGAATTTTTTTATTAAAATTAGATATATCATTATCCATTACAATCTATCTCCATCACCATCATTTTTAGCCGCGAACTTTATGTCAATTAAGATTTAAGAGACTTCTCATTATTATCCCAAAATTTTAAAGAAACCTTTATGTGTTAATCGGTTTTTTTCTACTTCGTCTCATCCCCCAAGATAAGGATGAGAGTTAAGAATTTTCTTCACATTCTTTACGTATCTTATCATAACATAATATAGAAATTTAATTGTTATATAAATATATATTTTATGTTTTTCTAATTATTATTACTAAAGTAACAATAATATATGCTTAAACTCGTCATTTATAGTGAGTAATGTTATATTGTCTTTAACTTGGTATGGATAGTTCATGTTAGGGTAATATGTGTTTATATCAAAACTTCTTTTTAACATGTGCAATATCAAGGATAATTCAAATTTTGTAATTATTCTGTTCTTCGAATACAACCAGTCTTATCATTCAACCTGTGTAAGACACGGGACTATAAACCAGTTATGCAATATGATACATGCATATACTATGCTATGGATTGTTTTTTTTATTCATTGCATGAACGGTCTGTTTAGTATGCCCCATCTACTCTTTAAAACACCAAAAGCCCTCTCAACATCTTTTGTTGCCGATTTTTGCAACTTCTTGAACGTCTTTTCTTTAACCTCGATAGAAAATGAATGAGCTTTCACAAAAAAACAGACCATGATGGGTAGATACCATCCACAAAAAGATAGCCTCGTCTGTAATCTCTTCCGTTAACAAAAAATGGACAGAAGGGTGCGGTACCATCTGTTACGCTTTAAGACAACAGCGATGTGCAAAACATTGATGTCGTGTTTGAACTAGGAGCACCAAAATATGAATGCCAAAACTATAAATCATTTGACGTCACCGCTTCAAGTATGATGGTTGGTCTTTTGACGTTACCCTAACATATGCCCCTTGTAACTCTCTTAGACAATTTCTCCATTCGATATGTGTACAATCGATGCAACCGAGCATCCCTGGAAAATGCCATCTAGCCTCATGCTTGGCTTAAATACGTGCGATGTCGTGTCTCGTCGGTTTACGTAGAAACTCTTTGGCATACAATTTCTGATCGCGTTACAAAAGAATTGCAAACATTCACGTGAAGTTCTGTCCGACATATCTAAATATTCATCAAATTGATCTGGAGGGTTACCTGTCTCTAGTTGGCGAATGACGGATGTGCATTTTTGTATTGTCACACCCCAACCGATGACGGAAACATCGGGGCGCAGCATTGAGCGAAACAGATTGTCTAGGAGATTCCATAACAACTACGATTACCAATTATTTTAGCATCACGTCCCATACCATGATATAAATAGTAGCATAGTTATTACAGACAAATCAAAGACAAATTGTTCTGTTTCGACAACTCAAATATAAATGGTTTTTGTTTGTTTCTAGACTCCATCCTACTTGATTCCACAAAAGCAGGAAAGGCACAACATCCTAAGCATTCAAACACCTGTCACATACGTTAAAGTAGAGGTCAATACACATAGTGTAAAGGTGAGCATACAAGTTTGATACTAATAATAGAGTTCGAAATCGTTTACGTATAACCAACATGTAACATGTATAAAGTGAAGGCAAGTAGGTTATCGATAGAGAAATATGCACAGACGTGACTGCAGTTGTATAATGCGCAACACATATCCCCACGGGGACACGTGAAGTAAAGCCCTTCACAACCCTTGTCCACGACAGGTGCTGAGTCCAAACTATAGTACTATCGTTGCTAAGGTGTCAGGCAACAATCACTGTGTTAACATAACATACAAGAATTCATCAAATAACACATAACATGCATTAACGGTCAGCGTATAAATAGTGTTTGCGTTGTGTGTCGATTGTGATTTAGAATAAGTAACGTATGTAACACCCAAAAGTGCATAAAGCAAAAAGGGATCGAGTATACTCACAGATTGTGTTTAACCTGTAAACACTCTCTTGGATTGAAGGGAGCGCTGAGAGAGATTAGCCTGAACAGTTAACGATAGCATAAACGATAAGCGACGCGTAAAACGGTGCAAAGTACCAAGTGTTGGATGGGAATCCGATCAGATGGCCAGTCGATCGGATGTCAATCCGATCGGATGTCAATCCGTTCGGATGGTCATCCGACCGGATGACCATTCGATTGGATTGAGATCGTTTGGTAAGGATGTGTTTGTGTATGATGGCTTTGAAGTTTTCGTTGTAGCATTTTGAAAACAGAGAAGTATCTCTACCCTTCAGGTCGATCGCTTGAACGGCGGTTCGATCGGGTAACGATCCGTTCGGCGAGGTATTTCTCAGAGAACAAGTTCACAGCAGTATTGTCGCTAAATCGGATGGTCTACCGACCTGGTGGCAATCCGTTAGATCTGACTATACATTGAACATGTTGAAAATTGTTTAAGTGTTGAAGTCCAAACGTCACATGATCGGATGGTCGTTTGATCGGATGGCTATCCGATCGGACGGCAATCCGTTCGACGTTCAAATATTTTGAAAATTGGATAAAAGTTAAGTGTTAACCCTCAAGTGCAATCCGATCGGACGGCAATCCGCCCCGCGACCTGATCGTGTTGCTAACTTGAGAATTTGTTAAGTTTGCGGTTTGCTCGAGACGGTATAACCACGTGCTAAACAACAGAAACCCCATCATGACCCTGGTGGTCCGACCGAACAGGAATCACCATATTCCGATCGGTCAACTGTTCAAGACGGTTGTTCATGTTTAACCCGAAATCAGTGGTCTATTAGATAGAATTCAAATCTTTAACCAACACATCACTAAGAAAGAGTAGAAGATCAGAACGAGTTCCGATTCTATCAGTTTTGAGTGCATTGAGTGTAAAAGAGTTGAAAGAAAGTTGGAAAACTATCTTTCAATCCTTTAATCTTTGAAAATGTGCAGATCTATGCGAAAGCGTTGTTTAATCATGTGGAAATCTTTCAGATCTGAGTTTTTCTTAGTGGAATAAGGCCAAAACTTGTAGTTTATAAGAACTCCATGATGATATCATCCTAGAACACCTCAAATCCATTGATTTCACGGTTAAAAGTTAAGATTCAAATGTGAAAAGATGAAGGAATGCGTGTAGATCATAGAAGTATAAGATTAAGGTTGAAAACTTACAAGAATCGCGAGAAATCGAGAGAAATGAGGGCTGAAGCGAGTTGGTCGAGTGGAGGAGCTGTCACATCACAAATGATATGACAGGAGGGTATTTATAGGGTTTCCAAAGAGGAAAGTGTGCAGGGTCGGATTGGTCACCGATCGGATGACAGTCCGATCGGATGGCAATCCGATCAGATGGCCACTCGATTGGTTGGCCACTCGATCCTGGTGTCCAGCTTGTTGAGTTTCGTCGTTTCGATTCGCGTGTTGAGTGTTGCGATGCGCTTCGAGCGAGCGATGCGATAAATTAATAATAAACACAGAAATACTATATCTAACATACAATCATCATAAATAATTGGCGTTTAGCGTCTGCGATTTGATTGCGATAGAGTTGCGATTGCGTTTCGATTAATCACCACAAACATAAACATAATTAAACATGCACAAGTAACACATAAAGAGCACACACACGTAAAACAATATCCAAAACGCATAATTTGGGTTGCGAATGCGATTGCGATGCGATAAGCGATAAAGTGATAAAACATGCGATAAACATCGATTAACTTCGATTATTCATAGATACTCCACGTAATACAACTAAAGTAAATAGAATAAAAGATTCGATTACAAGTCAAAGAAGTCAAAACAGTAGTTGAGCAAGGAGTGACAGATCGCAATTAGCAATCTTTTATTCCTTTGACTTCAATCTTGACTTTGACTTCTGAAACACGGGGTGTTACATGTATCGGCGTGAAACTTCGTTTGCCCCTCCCGCCGTAACGTTCTAGAAACCATTCTTCGCTTGCTTCGATGTCTCCAACAACCTTTAAAAATAAATCTTTTGGTTAACCAAACCCATCTCTAAATGTTTCGGCATTGTAGACCGGATTCTCCACAAAATAATCCTTCATTAACACTTCGTTGGCATGTATACGATCACGATCCACCATTTTCTTCTTTGGGCGGCTCGAACCTTCAAGTTCGTTATACACCTTCTCGAAAAATTCAAGTGTGTCATTGTCGGAAGACGTAGAGCTATCGGTGTCTATCGGAAACGGATCCGTTGGAAATTCCATTTTTACCCAAGAAACTGGTATAACTTTATGTTTTTGTGTAGGTGAAATATGTAGAGTGTAGGTATTTTTTGTGGGTTGAAAAGGTTAAAATAGATGATATATATATAGGGAGGGGCTCATGCGAGAACCACCCTTATTGTGAGAACCTTGAGAACCAATGTGAACACAACCTAAAATAGCTAAAAAAACCTAAAAGAAACCTATAAAAACCTAACCCCCACCCCCCCTCCCAAAAAAAACCTAAACCCCCACCCAAAAAAAAAAAAACCTAAACCCCCCCCCCCTAAACCTAAACCCCCCTAAACCTAAACCCCCCTCCCCCACCCCCCACCCCCCAAAAACCTAAACCCCCCTCCCCCACCCCCCAAAAACCTAAACCCCCACCCCCTCCCCCCAAGCTAAAATGCTAAAAACTAAACCCCCAAAAAAACCTAAAAAAATAAAAAAAAATCTAAATTTTTTTAATATTTTTATGCTCAAATCGCTACTTTTAGTGGCAAAAAATTTTTTTTTTTGGCTTCGAAAAGTAGCGATTTTTATATAAAAAATATTAAAAAAAAATTTTTGTGTGTTTTTTAGCTATTTTTAGGCATTTTTGGTGTGTTCACATTGGTTCTCGCGGTTCTCACAATAAGAGGTGGTTCTCGCATGATCTTCTCCCTATATATATATATATATATATAGTGTTTAAGTTTTTTTTAGTTATAAAATCCCAAACGGTCATTAACGTTCACATTTCAACGTTCAAAAATCAAATTTAACGCGTGATGACTAGCACGCGTCATCTATTCCACGCGTGGAACAAGGGTGGTGGCGGCGGTGTTTAACGGTCCAAAACGTGTGGATAATAGGCCATCACGTGGCGCCCTGACCCCTTACAGGTACCATCCCACCCACATAGGGTTAGACTATTTATTTTATTGCAGATTGATATGAGCTCACCTTTAATTAATTTTATTTAGGATGGAGGGTGCTCTCTTATTTTTCCTTGTTTTTCTCGTGTGACACGTTAGCGTCACGTCAGTTTTTTTTTTTTTTTTTTTTTCCAGTTTTTGCTAGATTTCTCTAGATTTACCTAGGTTTCACGGTGTTGTCCCATATTTTCCCAAAATCAAATTATATTAATTTAATTTTTTAAAACAAATTATGTTTTTTTCAATAGGAATTCTAATTAAATACATAGAATTATTCATAAAATATATAAAACAAATTACATAAAAATTACACAAACCTTATAATTATAATATTACACAAACCTAACTAAAATTATTATAGAAGCTTAAAATTAAAACATTAATAGTCTTAATTAAATACATAAAAACACTAATACATCTCATCTCATTCATCTAGGTTGGACTCTGAAAATTACATGCTACCATGGCTATTGGAACAGTAACCGCATGAGAATAATATAAATAAATTATTTAAAAGATATTTATTATCAAATATTCAATTTATAATAAAATTAGAGTAAATTAGTATTTCCTATTGCGTGTTTTAGTGGCTTTAACCACTTGAATCCAAAATAAAAAGGAGAAATGGATCGTTACACCCCCAACTAATCAAAATTGGCCGTTGCCACCCCCAACTTTCATTTTGGCTCCCACCACCCCCAATTGGACACTTGGGTTGCTGTGTCAACCCGTCATTAACCAGACACTAACTAGGTTAGTTGTTTTTGCTGACGTGGCTAATTTATCCTATGTGGCGTGCTGATGTGGATCTGGAACATATTTATAAATAACAAAAAAATAAATATTTATATATGTATATAGATATATTACATACAAAAACCAATTTATAATTTTCAGTCTCTCTCTCTCTCTCTTAACACCACCACCACCCACCCCACCATCCTACCATCCTTCGTTGCCATCCACCCCACCCAGCAGCCAATCACTGTTCAAAAAATCGAAAAATTGTTCGGTTTACCTTGTCGCTGGAAATCATGTTTGAACCACCGGAATCACTTCATCAATGTCATCGAAGTCCTAAGAACATCGTCGTCGCTGTTGTTCCGTTCAACGCAACTTTCGTCGTCGTAATCGGAACCACCTCCACACTATCGTGAGCACCACCGACTATCACAATCACCATCGCTCATCACCGAAAATCCCTACTGTAACACCCCGTGTTTCGAAAGTTAAAGTTAAAGTTAAGATTGAAGTCAAAGGAAGAAAAGATTGCTAATTGCGATCTGTCACTCTTTGCTCAACTCCTGTTTTGACTTCTTTAACTTGTATTTAATCTATTTATTTTATCGCATTAGTTATATTATGTGGAGTACTTCTTAATAATCGAGGTTTAATCGATGTTTATCGCATGTTTTATCGCTTTACCGCTTATCGCATTGCAATCACATTCGCAACCCGAATTATGCGCTCTGGATATTGTTTTACGTGTGTGTGCTGTTTGTGTGTTACTTGTGCATGTTTATTTATGTTTATGTTGTGGTGATTAATCGAAACGCAATCGCATGCCATCGCAATCTAATCGCAGACGCTAAACGCAACTTACTTAGGATGATTGTATGTTAGATATAGTAGTTGGGATTAATGAGTAATTCTATCACATCGCTCACTCGAAACGCATCGCAACGCTTAGCACGCAAAATGAAACGCCGAGACACGAATCGTCAGAACCACTCGATCGAGTGGGTCACCGATCGGATGGTCAACCGATCGGATTGCCATCCGATCGGACAGCCATCCGATCGGTGACCCACTCGATCCACTGCACTTTCCTTTTTGGGAAACCCTATAAATACCCTCACATGTCACATCACTTGATGTGACAGCCCCTCTGTTCGACCAGCTCGCTTCAGCCTCTTTTCCTCATGATTTCTCGCGATTCTTGTAAGTTTTCAACCTAAATCTTGTACTTTCCTGATCTACACGCACTCCTTCATCTTTTTCTCTTTGAATCTTAACTTTTAACCGTGAAATCACTAGATTTAAGGTGTTCTAGGATGATATCATCATGGTGCTCTTATGAACTTCATGTTTTGGCTTCAATCCACCAAGAACAACTTAGATCTGGACGATTTCCACATGAATAAACAAGGATCTTGCATAGATCTGAACATATTCATGGTGAAAAAGATTGAAAGATGGTTTTCTAACTTTCTTTCAACTCTTTTACACTCAATGCGCTCAAAACCGATAGAATCGGAGCTCGTTCGGATCTTCTACTCCTTCTTAGTGATGTGTTGGTTCCAGATCTGATTCTATCAAAGAGACTACCGATTCCGGGTTAAACATGAACAATCGTTATGAACCTGTGAACTGGTCGGATTTGGGTGATTCCTGTTCGATCGGGTCACAAGGGTCTCAATGAGGTTCTATTGTTTCGCACGTGGTCATACCGTCTCGAGAAAACTGCAAAACTTTCAAACAACCAAGTGTCAGACGATCAGACCATTGGATCAGATTGCCATCCAATCGGACAGCCGTCCGATCGGCTCACACCTGGTTCAAACACTTCAACTTTTATTTCAACTTTTCAAGTTTTGAACGTCGAACGGATTGTCGTTCGATCGGATTGCCGTCTCGTTCGATCGGACGACCATCCGACCCTGTGACGTTGGGACTTCAACACTTAACAATTTTCAACGTGTTCGATGTACTATCAGTTCTAACGGATTGCGACCCGATTGGTAGACCATCCGATTGGATGTCAATACTGCTGTAAACTTGTTCTCTGAGAAATGTCTCGCCGAACGGATCGCTGTCTGATCGAGCCGCTGTTCGATCGACCGACCTGAAGGGTAGAGATACTTCTCTGTTTTCAAAATGCTACAACGAAAACTTCAAAAGACAAACCATCATACACAAACACATCAAGATGTCAGTCCTATCGAATGGCCATCCGATTGGATGACCATCCGAACGGATTGACATCCGATCGACTGGCCATCCGTTTGAATTGCCATCCGACCGGATTACCATCCGACACTTTTCACTCTTGCACCGTGTTACGCGCCACTTATCGTTTATGCTATCGTTAACTGTTCAGGCTAACCTCTCTCAGCGCTCCCTTCAATCCAAGAGAGTGTTTACTTGTTAAACACAGTCTGTGAGTATACTCGATTCCTTTTTGCTTTACGCACTTTTGGGTGTTACATACGTTATCTATATTCAATACACAATCGACACATAACGCAAACACTATTTATACGCTAACCGTTATTGCATGCTATGTGTTATTTGATGAATTCTTGTATGTTATGTTAACACATTGATTATTGCCTGACACCTTAGCAACGATAGTACTATAGTTTGAACTCAGCACCTGTCGTGGACAGGGGTTGTTAAGGGCTTTACTTCACGTGTCCCAGTGGGGATATGTGTTGCGCATTCTACAACTCGCAGTCATGTCTGTGCATATTTCTCTGTCGATAACCTACTTGCCTTCACTTTATACATGTTTCATGCTGGTTATGCGTAAACTATTTCGAACTCTATTATATCTACTAAACTTGTATGCTCACCTTTACACTATGTGTATTGACCTTTATTTTAATGTGTGTGACATGTGTTTAGGATGCTATCTGCTAGGATGCTATGTTTTCCTGCTTTTGTGGAATCGAGTAGGATGGAGTCTAGAAACAAAGACAATTTATATTTATTTGAAATCTGAGTTGTCGGAACATGTTTTGTTTGGAGGATATCTACGTCTGTAATAATTAGATTACTTAATGGGTTATGGTATGGGACATAATATTAACTATTTGGTAATTTAGTCGTTATGGAATTTCTCTTGACAATCTGTTTCGCTCAGTGCCATGCCCCGATGTTTATGTCATCGGTTGGAGTGTAACAACTACCAAATCATTGTTGCTACTAGTAGACACAATCTTTGAAGATTCATCTTCAGAATTAGCATCCCTTTGTTTCCTACGACCACCATTCTGATCTGTCACTGAAGATCCCTCATTTTCCCCAAACCCACTAACAAAGTTGTTAACTTTGATCCCTAAACCCCCATTTACTCCAGATATGTGATGATACAATGTATGTATATATTTTATACATAATTGAGGGAACAAGTAATAAATACAAGCTCCTAAGCGTCAGATTTACGATTGGTGTTTCTTGGAAGTGTTGGTGCACTACATCTGTCGACTTCGTCTTGTATCGAGTCTTAGTCTTAGAATGTTAGATTAGGGTGCATTGTACGAGGTTCCACTTATGTGTACATGTCCGTTCAAGTGAAACCTTATGAGAGGTTCCGCTTCAATGTACATGTCCGTTCAAGTGAAACCTTATGAGAGGTTCCGCTTAAATGTACATGTCCGTTCATGTGAAACCTTATGAGAGGTTCCGCTTCAATGTACATGTCCGTTCAAGTGAAACCTTATGAGAGGTTCCGCTTGAACGTACATGTCCGTTCAAGTGAAACCTCCAACACTATATATACCTCTTAAGCGAAATCATTTGTAACGCGTGTGAGATTCCATACCGAGGTGCTGCCGGTGTGAGAATTGGTTGTAAACGCTGTTATATCAATCAGAAAAGTGATTTAAGTGAAGATCTAGCTGTTTCTACGTCAGGTACTTGTTTTCCGTACCTGTATCTGATCAAAACTCCTCTGATAGACTCGTTCGGGTCAGAATTCGATCCTACAAGTGGTATCAGAGCTTCAGGAGGAGGAGTTCTATAGAGATTTGCTGGATTTCATCATAAATTCTTACTTCTACACCTTCTTTCTTCATCAGAACAAGATTTTACGGTCGGAATTCGCTCAAAATTTCACAGATTGTAGATAATTGATCATAGTCAAACCCTTGAAAGTTTCATATCAAAATTCGACCTAAAAATGGACCAAATTACCTTCGGATGTGGTTCCGCTTATACGGACAATATGTAGTTTCGCTTCAAGAGTCACTAGGTTTCGCTTCAAAAACCCTTAGTTTCACTTGTATGTCATTCTTAAAGGACTAGTTCCGCTTCAAAGGCCACCCAAGAGACACCTTTCGCTTAGATGACACACTTGGTTCCGCTTCTGTGATCACTCATAAGATCATGTTCCGCTTTTGTGTCACTGATTGATAGGTTTCACTTGAAGTACATCAAGGTTCCGCTTATTAGTTCAAAACAAGTTTCGTTTATTTGACATTCACAGGTATCGCTTGTTTGTCACAACAAGGTGGTTTCGCTTATCGGTCCAATCATATAATCATATTAATAAAGTTGTCGGCACTCTAGTCAATTTGCTAAAAAAATCAACAATAAATCACAACTGGATTTAACAAAAATGTCGGCCATTTCATTGTGTGCATATGAATGTCAAGATCCACTAAATTGAAGGTCCAATGGTTGTGATTGCATGTGATTGTTGTCCCTTCAAAAATCACGGCCCAATAGTTTGTTTGAACATTTAAAGTTGTCAGCCCACCACACGGCCAAATCAGTTAGTGAAAGTTGTTTAAAAAGGTTGTTGGCCCAATCATATTTGTTGGTCAAATATATTGAACATCCCAATAAAGTGTGAATGATATTAATGTTGTCGGTTACATTTTGAAGTCCAAGATAATTTTAGGTTCAATGAAAAGTGAGTGGGGATTGTGAAAGTGATTCGGTCCAATCATTGTCCAATATAACAGTTTTTTTTAAAAACAATCATAAACACGGTTCAATCAGATCTATAGTCAGCATAGTTAGTTTGGTCCAATCACTTTTGAGCATATGTTATAATTTGTCAGATCAAGATATCGAGTGTATACAAGTGCCCAAAAATTACCATTTAAAGCCTTTGTTGTTCGGCCCAATCATAGCTGAGTTTTGTGATATTGTACAGCCCATTACAGATTGTCGGCCACTTTAAACAATGTGAACCGATTGAATGTGTGAATACTTTTTGGAATTCATTTGGTTTTGAAGTATTGGGTAGTTTAGTTGAAGTTTGGGTTGTTAGAGTTTCGGCCCAATTCAAAGTAATTCATTAAACAATCTTCGGCCCAAGTTCAAAGCATAACAGATTTTCAGACTTTGAAATTGGTTTTTAAATTTGTTAAGGAAGTTTGAAAGTGAATTCTGTGTCACACAGTTTGAATTCGATTCCAGTTCACAAGAGAGGTGGTTCATTCCGTTTGAATTCAAACTCGTTCAGGTCGTGTGGTTTTGTCAGGATTGTTTGAATATTGATCCGGGTCATAGCACTTCGTACGGTTTGACAATTTAAATCTCAGTTCGCATCAAGTTCAGTCCGCACAGTCTGTCAACCTTCAGTTTGCACAGTTGTCAACCTTTAGTCCACACAGAATATTTACCAGTTCGAGTGATTCAGTTCGCATAGAGTATCAGTTTGATTCAGTTGCTTTGATAAGAGTTTTAAACTGATTGTGTTTTGTTTGTTTGTTTACTTCAGGTAATTCGAGATCATCAGGTGATACAAGTGTGAAACATGGATACTGAGTTTTACAACGCGTTTGCTACAACTCCTGCTAGTCCGTCTGACATTACAAAGACTATGACAATGGAGAATGAAACCGGAACAATGCAAAAACCCACGAAACTTATGGGAATTGAAGATTATCACGGATGGAAGAAACGGTTCGAGAATTGGGTGCAGGCGAATCATCTAAAAGCTTGGGAGAGCATCGAAACTGAATATGTTAGACCACAAAACGCTATGAGAGTTGATGAAATCATTTCTGAATTCAGTGAACAAGAGAGGGAAAGTTACAAAGCAGAAAAAATGATGATCAATTTGCTACAGCAAGCTGTTAAGGAGGATATATTTGTGTTACTTCAACATGATGATAATGCTCATTCTATCTGGGAAGCTCTTAAGAAGAAGTTTAAGGGAAGTACGGAGATGCTACAGAGTAAAGTAGCTTTACTAAAGAAAGAGTTTGAATTGTTTACTTGCATGCCTGGTGAAACGACAAAGACTCTCATTGAGAGATACTGTCATCTTGTACGCACTATGTCACAGTTGAAGATAACAAAAACTCCGGCAGAGTGGGTAGAAAAGCTTGCTGATGCTTTACCGCAAAAGGAATGGGGTACATATCTGATGATACTGAAAAATTCCGGACAGTTTAGCAGGTTATCAATTGCACAGTTTATCGAGAAGCTGGAGGCACAGGATTTGGAGCAACAGAAAATTGCTAGAATGAACAGTTCTACTCATCAACAAGATATTAAATTGTACTATAAAGGGAATGTTCAAACTGTGACAACCCTCTCAAAACCAGGTATCCGTACGACTTAATTAATTATTAATTATTGCCTAATTACTGTGCTTTACTGAGTTTGCTGATAAACTGCTACTTGATTGTTGGTACTTGTACATATCTGCATCATACTTTGATATTCCTGTCACTACACTACTTAATTGCTGAACCTTAGTGACAAACATGATGCACAAAAGCACAGTAGCACTAAACGGATACACAGTGAACATGCTGATATAGCCAGCATCAGGCAAACGCTGCCTCTAAAGGCCTGAATGAGCCAGAATTATTTTACTACACCCATAGTGTGTGTAGGGATACAAGGGTTGTATGATTACGTCTCTAGGAATAAGATATAGAGATTTGGATGTGCCTAAAACATACTTTAAGCACGAAACACAGCACTTTTATCAACACACTAGCTTCTAGCTAATTAATAAAGTGCCAAAATATGAGGAATTATTCCCGACACTTTGCAGAATAAATTGTGTCGCTAAAAATATTATTTATGACGCTTAACGGATATCTTAAGCACTTTAACGGATTACTATCCGACCGAACAACCGGACAATACCCGGAACATAAAAATATTGCCAAAATTAATATTAGTACTTTTCTGAGCCAGTTAGGGTCCCTGATTACCCTAACAACCGCTTTATAATGCATTAAACAACTAACGGGGTTAGACCTCGCACTTAACGCACTTAACCAAACTGAACCGTAACTGAACGATTGGAAACGAACCGAGCACCATTACAACCTAAAGGAATCGGCCAACTAGTGGGACCCGGGGGAGTACGTCCTTTATTATTTTATATTAGATTACGCGAGGATCGAGGCAACTTTTTCTATAAAAACCCTCACCTCTCTCACACTTGAACACACACACTCCAACTTTCACTCTCTCCCTCTCCCTTGCCCCCTCTCTCGGCCGAACATCACCCCACCCCCACATCCATTTTTCGGTTCAAGTCTCTACATTCCAAGTATATTCAAGTGTCGGTGGTTACATACAACGGAGCTCGGAACAAACGGAACGCGAAGGACCTCTACCGTTTGCTATTATCCACGCAGTTTTCGACTAGTTTCTTCCCTAGCCCCGAGCTAGAGGTATAACGTTTAAAACTCATTTTTGGTCATGTCTAAAGTGGTTAAAAGGATATTTGTCGGTTGAATGTCGGTAACCCGCTTAATGGAACTTTAAAGTTTACTAAAACGTGTATATCGTTGGATAAAAGCTCAAAACGCGTGTAAATGTCGTAGTATTTGAACATGTTGATTAAAATGGCCCGATCTATGATGTGGTGGCTCTTATCATCGTTTAACCCGACTTTGTTAAGATCTCGAATTTTGGCATACACTTGATGCCAGCGGTTCAAGGGTTAAAAGGTGAAACTCCACCACACGAGAAACATGAACTTGTATAAAAGTGTTTTAACATGAAAAATAGTATTTAAAACAAGCCGATCTACGTATGTACAAGTGGTATATTCGTAGGACCGGGTGTCGAGAAAATCATGTTTTTATCAAAGTGGGTAAAGTGTTAACAAATACGATTTCTATAAACTACAAGTGTAGAAACACTTGTAGAATAAAAGATCCGACAAAATAACAATGTTTACAAAAATTGTCGGGAAGTTGTAAGAAGTGATTTGTTCCAAAAACGAGGTTTTTGCAAGACTAAGCTATGTTATGAATAGATCCACTAAAAATAACGAGATCTACACCGTAGTTTTTGTAAAAACTACAAGTTCATGAAACAACGCGGTTTTACATACTAGTCTTCTATTTGAAGAGTGGAAAAATGACTCGGTTGAATTGACAAATTGTTGAGATGATTTTGTAAAAGAAAATGATACGCTTGAAAGCGTGACCACCTCCAGTTACAGGGGAAACTCTGGCGAAATTTTCTAAAAATCTAACACTTAGAATTATTTACAAGTGTTAGACTACTTTGACATGTTTTCAAAATATATTTCGCCACAACTTTATTTACAAATAATCGGAGGTGGGATTTTCACAAAAGTAAACGTGATAAGTATATATTCGGTAAATACATTTTGTCACCTCACTGTTTATGATTATTTTGTGAAGATATATAAATATTATTTTTAGAGTAAAAATAATATTTACTAACCTTGTCAAGCCCGAAATAATACAAACGCTTATACGTCAAGAATATAAGTTACAACGGTAATTATCATTACCACTTATTCACCAAAACGTAACTTACGCTTTATTCAGAAGTATTCATAAGCGCGTGTGTTGTCAATATATTATTTTGGGAAAATATTATGAGAAAAAGGAAATATATTATTTTTGAGAAAAATAAATATATTTTGAAATAAGAAATAAAATATATTAAGTGGGACTTAATAAAATAATATAAGTATACATGTATTTAATTCCCCCATCCTTGGGAAGGAGAATGCGTATCAAATATATATACGAAACGGTTGACTAACTGTTTCCCAAAAATGTAAACTATGAAGCTAAAGCACGGCCATCCGTCTAATAGAATTAGCACATGTAGGTCGTTGCACAGCACCTGGATATTGGATTGCTTGATTTTGTGACGCGTTCACTGTGAGTTCATGTCCCCCTTTTCTCTTAACTGTTTTCAGTTTTATAAACTGCGGGGGTGAAATACATGTTACAATGATTATGGATATGTTATACATGGTATGGTTAGCGTAAGGAGGGTTACTTAGATCATGTGAATGGGTAGGCGGAAACTTGAGGTCATTAATCCTCAGGGTAGGACCGAGGGGCAGGAGCGGTAGATCTATTTGGGTGTAGCGAGCCCAGTCCCAGGTCCAGCAGAACGGACCTTGGGATGACTTTGTTCCCGACGCATAAATTTGCTAGGTTTGAGCCTTCCTACTTGCATTTACACATATCAATGGCCTTGCAAACCATTGGTGATCTCTTTTTCCTTATTTGCTACATACCAGGGTTTTTGATAAAGATAAAGGTTTATTTACTCATTTTCGCATGAACTCGCTCAACATTATTGTTGATTTTTCAACTTACATGTATTTCAGGGAATTAAGGATCTGGCACGGTTTAGCAGGATTTCCCGCTGCATTTAGATTCAGAGTCATCCGGGTTCAAGGCTTATGGCTCTTTCCTGGACAGGCCATAGCCCCTGAACCATGTTTATTTATGTTTGCACTATGGTAGTGGTTGTACTGTTAAGACGAGTAATGGTTGTTGGGTGTTTACCCATTTAGACAATGTTTGACAATTTTATTTTCAATGGATGACTTTGCATGATTTTAAATTCATATAGCTTGTTATGGTTAAGCTATGGTATTAAGAGTCACACCAAATTAACCACGCTTCCGCAAAGCCAGGGTGTGACAGCTTGGTATCAGAGCTCTGATCATAGCGAACTAGGGTTCATTTTGGGTCTAGACTATGATCACTAGGGCTCTCACGAAAATGTTTTTCTGCATACCACTTAAGTCCAGATCCAAAACTTTTTATAAACAAATGTTGAGCATATTTTATTATTTTTAGGCTCAGTCTGGGAGGCTGAGGCTCGGTCTGAGAGACTGAGGCTCGGTCTGGGAGGCCGAGGCTCGATCTAACGGATCGAGGTAGTTGTCTAGTGGGACTAGGGAGTCAGTCTGGGAGGCTGGGAAATGTTTGCTAGTGGGACTAGGGAGTCAGTCTGGGAGGCTGGGAAAAGTTGGCTAGTGGGACTAGGAAGAACAGTCTGGGAGGCTGGGAGGCTAGTGGGACTAGGAGGAATATGTGATTATTATGTGGTAACTTGTGTGATTACCTGATTTGCTGATATTTGTGCATACTTGTGATTGTATTACAGACTCATGGACACCTCAGATACTGGAGACTCGGACACTACTGGACCCCGACCCATGGAGTCAGACGAGATTATGTCATCAGAGCACGAGGTGCATACCTCGGATTATACTAGTACAGACGACGACGACTTTCAGCCGTTCGCACTACCTGACGGCGTCGATGAGCCCATCGTTGGTGGTCCTGCTGCGGATCTTCCTCTCGCTGTGATTCCCGCCCCGATTCCTCTTGCATCCTACCCAGCTTATGAGCTTATGCTTGATGCCGAGGCTGGTGGCGATATTGATCTTTTCGATGATGAGCTATACGAGGACGAGGTTCCTGACCCAGCTCTTTTGCCCGCTGGCGGTCTTTTGATGATCGCCGGTGCTCCTGTCGGAGACTCGCCTGTTCATTCTCCAGCCCCAGACTCCTTCGAGTCTGTGGCATCTGTTCCATCGCATGTGGCGAGCACGCAGTTTTTCGTTCATGACTCGGATCCTGACCAGGCGTCATCTGCCGCCCCTATGCCGAGCTTTGTTTTTGAGCATGACGATTTCGAGGATTCTGACCCTGTATTTCCTCCTGGATTTGATCCAGACCGTGATATTGAGTTCGTTCATATGGACCAGCCTGTAGAGGACCCCGTTGACCCCGCCGACCCTTTTGATCCTATCGATCCGGACTTTGACTTCGATATGGCGTTTGTCGATCCCGAGCCTGCAGTAGCTCCAGAGCAGGCCGCTGCTTTCGATCCCGCACATGAGCATGGTTTGGCGCATGCTGATGTTCCTGTTGATCCTATTTTGGCGGGTCAGCCACTTGGCGATTTTCCTGCTGATGATATTCCCTTGTTAGATGCTGACCATGTTGTTGATCCTCTTGTTGACCCTCCGATCGCTGACGTCCCAGTTGACCCTCATGTCGATCTTGTTGATCATGTTGATGCCCACGTTGATCCTGTTTTAGCTCCTGTTGATCCCTTGCCTATTGAGCCCGAGCATGCTCTGTTTGCAGAGCACATGGATCCCCCTGACGAGGAGGCTCAGCACGGTTGGATACCGGCTGACGAGGATGTTCCGCCGCTTCCTCCTCACCGCATTGATGCTCACCATCCTGAGTTCTCATTTCAGATCCCATCTTTCGCACCTCCAGCGGGGCCTGGAGAGGGCTCTTCCGCCCATCCATTTGGCCATGTACCGATGCCATTACCTGTCATGCCTCAGATATCTCCTGCTTCAGCATCCACTTCATCTTTTCCTGTTATGCCTTTTGGCACTGTCAGCGAGCCTTCTTTCTGGTCTTCGCTACCCGTTATGCCACCCGTTGATCCACCTCATATGGGGCATACCCTAGAGGACCTATTGATGTCATTTGTTCTTCAGCATGATTCCCATTCTCAGCGTTTGCAGGAGCTCGAGAGAGCTCAGATGCCTCCTTGTTCATGTCATGGTCCGTCATCCTCATCTGCTCAGCCATTTCGGTCTTTTCCTCCTGACATTGCTGCTCGACTTTCGATCCTAGAGCAGCAGATTGCATCCGTGATCCGCACCCAGCAGGCCCTGGAGGAGGACTGGCTTCTCTTTCGCCGCTTGCATTATCCTCTTTTTCCCCCTCCTCCACCACCACCACCCGTCTAGAGCTCATCGACGTTACCAGGGTAGACACCGGTGAGACGGCCGCGATTGTTATGCACAGCTTTTGAAGACCATTTGACTGCACAGATTTTTGTTGATACATGTGATGTATTGATTGTATGTAACACTGATATGATGTATTTTGTACAGGGGTGATGTAACCCCTATGTGATTGATGAATGTACTAACACACTTACTATGCTTATGGTCTTGATATATATGCAATCGCCGTATTCTCACCATATCTGATTCACTTGATTGATTATTTTTGTATTGGGACATGGGATGTTGGACATGGGATGTTGGACATGGGATGTTGTGTGTGATATATTGATAACATGAGATGTTATATGCTATTACTATTACTATATACGTATGATTTCTATGGCCTAATCGACGTACGCATCTTTAGAAAATGGCACCAAGACGTCAACCGCAGCCGATGCCCACGACTCAAGAAGAACTGCAAGAAGTCATTGCTGCCGCGATTGCTCAGTATGCTGCATCGCAGGGAGGACCCAGCTGGAGTAGCTCCAACGGCAATGGCAACCAGAATCCCCCTCATGGTAACCCTAAGTCTTTAAGACGTACCATGGTCTAATTGGATTCCTGTAGCAATTGCTAATGTAGTTCCTATATTGAAACGAATGTGCAGGGTGCACCTTCAAGCAGTTTCTGGACTGTAAGCCCACAAACTTCGACGGCACGGGTGGTGCTGTTGCCTTCGTTCGTTGGGCAGAGAAGACTGATTCCACCATCCGTATGAGCAAATGTGCGATCGACCAGCAGGTCACTTACATTTCAGGGCTGTTTCTAGATGGAGCCCTATCTTGGTGGAACCTTCAAGTGCAAACTCTAGGCGAAGCTGCCGCCTACGCCCTGTCTTGGGCCGAATTGAAAGAGCTTATGCGGAAGAAGTACTGCTCTCGCGCGGAGATTCAAAAGCTTGAGACCGAGTTTTGGCACTTAAAGATGGAAGGGTCGAAGATAGCGGAATATGTTCAGAGATTCCACGATCTGTCGCACGTGGTACCTTATATGGTTACGCCCGAGTTTAAAAGGGTTGAGCGCTTCATCTGGGGATTGGCTCCTCAGATAATCAGTATGGTGACTTCTTCCAAACCCGCAACCATCACAGAGGCCATTGATCTCAGTGTGGCTCTCACTGAAGAAGCGATTCGGTTAAACAAGTTCGATGAGATTGAACCCAGGAAAAAGGAGACTCATGTGGAGTCCTCTGGTGGTAGCAAGCGGAAGTTTTCGAGTTTCAAGCAAAGCACCGGGACGGTGGTTAAGAAGGGAGAATCGAATGCACCAGCTCAAGATTCAGTTGGTGGTAGAAAGAAGAGCAGGGGATACATGGGTGCACAGCCCAAGTGCAACTCATGTCAAAAACATCACTCCGGTCGTTGTGGGTTGAAAGTTTGTGAAGCATGTGGAAAGGTTGGCCACCTGAAGGAGACTTGTTGGGCAAATGCTGGCCGGGGAGGTCAGGGAGGAAATGGGAATAGAAATACCCGTGGTGGTAATGGGAACCGCCCACAAGGAAATCAGGGAGGAGATGGGAACCGTGTTAACCAAGCAGGCACCGTGAACCGAAACCAGGGAAACCACCAAGCTGGGAACAATGGTGGAAACGGGCAGAGGCCCGGATGTTTTAATTGTGGAGATCAAGGGCACTTCAAGAGGAACTGCCCGGAATTAAACCAAGCTCGTGGAAGAGTTTTCAACATGGAGGCCAGGGAAGCGCGCCAGGATCCCAATGTTGTTACTGGTACGTTCCCTGTAAACCAACGCTATGCGTCTGTTTTGTTTGATACTGGTGCCGATTATAGCTTCGTATCGCTAGAATTTAAGAACATGCTTGGTTTAGCCGCTAGTAAGTTAGATATTCCTTATTCGATCGAGCTAGCAAATGGGAAGTTAGTAGAAGCCAATGAAGTGATTAGAGGTTGCGTAATCGAGTTAGGAGAGCGTGAGTTTGCTCTCGATCTACTACCAGTCCAGTTGGGAAGCTTCGACGTGGTAGTAGGGATGGATTGGTTAGCAATAACAAAGCAGAGATTGTTTGTCGCGAGAAGATTATCCGTATTCCGACCGACGATGGTGAGACCATTGTTGTTCATGGAGAGAAGCGTGAGACGCCGTTGCGGATTATTAGCTGTCTGAAAGCAAGGAAGTGTTTAAAGAAAGGGTGTGTTGCTTTTCTAGCACACATTGTGGATAAAAAGGCTGCTGAGCCGAAGATCGAAGACATCCCTGTCGTAAGGGAGTATCCGGAAGTCTTTCCAGAAGACTTGCCTGGCTTGCCGCCTCAGAGGCAAGTGGAATTTCGCATCGACTTAGTTCCAGGCGCCGCGCCTGTGGCTAAGGCACCTTATAGACTTGCCCCGTCTGAGATGCAAGAGCTATCAACGCAACTTCAAGAGTTGTTGGATAAGGGTTTTATTCGACCAAGCTTCTCGCCTTGGGGAGCTCCAGTTTTGTTTGTCAAGAAGAAGGATGGTAGTTTCCGTATGTGCATTGACTACAGAGAGTTGAACAAGCTGACGATCAAGAATAGGTATCCTTTGCCAAGGATTGATGATCTGTTCGACCAACTTCAAGGTTCAAGTTTCTACTCAAAGATCGATCTTCGATCTGGATATCATCAGCTCCGGATACAGGAAGAAAGTATCCCGAAGACAGCCTTCAGAACTCGTTATGGGCACTACGAGTTCCTTGTCATGCCGTTTGGTTTAACAAACGCACCTGCAGTGTTCATGGATTTGATGAACCGAGTTTGTAAGCCATACCTGGATAAGTTCGTGATTGTGTTCATCGACGACATCTTGATCTACTCAAGGTCGAAGGCAGAGCACGAGCAACACCTCAGAGCTATCTTAGAGCTACTGAAGAAGGAGCAGTTGTATGCCAAATTTTCTAAGTGTGAGTTTTGGCTGAGAGACGTGCAATTCCTTGGGCACGTGGTAAATGAAAGTGGAATTCATGTGGATCCAACCAAGATCGAGGCGATCAAGAATTGGGAAGCGCCAAAGACGCCAACCGAGATCCGGCAATTCTTGGGTTTGGCTGGCTATTATCGAAGATTTATTGAGGATTTTTCAAAGATCGCTCAGCCATTGACGCTCCTCACGCAAAAGGATAAAAAGTTTGATTGGGGAATCAAACAGGATGAAGCATTTCAGTTGTTAAAGGATAAGCTTTGTAACGCGCCAATCTTAGCTCTACCGGAAGGTACCGACGATTTTGTGGTATACTGCGACGCTTCGCGTCAAGGATTGGGTTGTGTGTTGATGCAACGTCAAAAGGTTATCGCCTACGCATCACGCCAACTGAAGGTGCACGAAAAGAACTATACCACGCATGATTTGGAGCTAGGCGCAGTGGTTTTTGCTTTGAAGATTTGGAGACACTACCTTTACGGTACGAAGTGTACGATCTTTACAGATCACAAAAGCCTCCAGCATATATTCAACCAGAAGGAGTTGAATATGAGGCAAAGGCGATGGGTTGAGTTGCTGAACGATTACGACTGCGAGATCAAGTATCATCCGGGGAAGGCGAATGTGGTCGCCGATGCCCTAAGTCGCAAGGAGAGAATCAAGCCCATAAGGGTTAGGGCTATGGAAATGATTATCCAAACCGATCTTTCCTCGCGCATTCGAGCAGCGCAAAAAGAAGCTCTCAAGGAGGAGAACCTTGAGAAAGAATATCTCCGTGGGATGGAGAAGATATTGGTTCCAAACAAGGAAGGAACGTTATGTTTTGAGAAAAGGATTTGGGTTCCTTTGTTTGGTGATTTAAGAGAGGTTATTTTTGATGAAGCTCACAAATCACGGTACTCTATCCACCCGGGAGCGGATAAGATGTACCAAGATCTTAAGGATTATTATTGGTGGCCTAGGATGAAAGGCGATGTTGCTATCTACGTGAGCCAATGTTTGACTTGCGCTAAGGTTAAGGCGGAATACCAGAAGCCTTCGGGACTTCTGCAGCAACCAAAAATTCCCCAATGGAAGTGGGAAGAAATATCCATGGATTTCATTACGAAGTTGCCAAGAACGCCTAAGGGCCATGACACTATCTAGGTGATAGTGGATCGCTTGACGAAGTCAGCACACTTCTTGCCTATCCGCGAAAAGGATCATACAAGCAAATTGGCTGAAATTTACATGAGAGAAATTGTCACTCGCCATGGAGTACCTCTCTCGATTATATCCGATAGAGATGGAAGGTTCGTATCGAGGATATGGCAATCCTTCCAGGAAGCTTTTGGCTCGAAGCTGAATATGAGCACCGCGTTTCACCCACAGACCGACGGCCAAAGTGAGCGGACGATTCAGACATTGGAAGACATGCTGAGAGCATGTGTGATGGATTTAGGCGGTAGCTGGGATAAGCATTTACCCCTGGTTGAGTTTTCATACAACAACAGCTACCACACCAGTATTGGTGCCGCGCCATTCGAAGCTTTATATGGGCGCAAGTGCAGGTCGCCGCTCTGTTGGTCTGACGCAGGTGATAGACAATTGGTAGGTCCCGATGTAGTTCAGGAAACTACAGATAAGATCGCGCAAATCCGAGATCGCATTAGCGTGGCTCGTGATCGCCAGAAGACCTATGCAGATCTGAAAAGGAAACCTCAAGAGTTTGAGGTTGGGGATATGGTTTTGTTGAAGGTATCACCCTGGAAGGGTGTAGCACGCTTTGGGAAGCGTGGGAAGTTGAATCCGCGCTACATTGATCCTTTCAAGGTTTTGGAAAGAATTGGAACAGTAGCATACAAGTTGGATCTACCTGCCGAGCTGAATAACGTTCACGATACATTTCATGTATCCAATCTAAAGAGGAGTCCAACTCAAGTTAACGTTGCCATTCCTACCGACGAGATTCATATTGATGACACGCTCCACTTCGTTGAAGAACCTGTTGAGGTCACGGATTGGAAAGTTAACAAGACCCGCCGGAGCAGTGTCAAGCTCGTCAAAGTTCGCTGGAATGCTAGACATGGTCCTGAATTCACCTGGGAGCGTGAAGACCGAATGAAAGAGAAATACCCCCACCTGTTTCCTAAGAACCCTGCTTCTTCAAGCAGAACCTAAATTTCGGGACGAAATTTATTTAACGGGGGGAGAATGTGACAACCCTCTCAAACCAGGTATCCGTACGACTTAATTAATTATTAATTATTGCCTAATTACTGTGCTTTACTGAGTTTGCTGATAAACTGCTACTTGATTGTTGGTACTTGTACATATCTGCATCATACTTTGATATTCCTGTCACTACACTACTTAATTGCTGAACCTTAGTGACAAACATGATGCACAAAAGCACAGTAGCACTAAACGGATACACAGTGAACATGCTGATATAGCCAGCATCAGGCAAACGCTGCCTCTAAAGGCCTGAATGAGCCAGAATTATTTACTACACCCATAGTGTGTGTAGGGATACAAGGGTTGTATGATACGTCTCTAGGAATAAGATATAGAGATTTGGATGTGCCTAAAACATACTTTAAGCACGAAACACAGCACTTTTATCAACACACTAGCTTCTAGCTAATTAATAAAGTGCCAAAATATGAGGAATTATTCCCGACACTTTGCAGAATAAATTGTGTCGCTAAAAATATTATTTATGACGCTTAACGGATATCTTAAGCACTTTAACGGATTACTATCCGACCG